>NC_048595.1:32348981-32666710 GCF_003668045.3 Cricetulus griseus | reverse complement strand
CTTTCCTCCAAACCTATCTGCACCTCCCAAGACAGCAAACTACTTTTCCCATGCTGACTCTTGTCTGTGTTTATAGTGAACAGCTGTCTTTGGAGACTCTGACTTGATGATAGCCTGCTCATGATCTTTTTGGCTAGGTCTCAGTGATTACTTTCTAGTTTGTAGAGATAGGAACAGAGGTGGAGAGAAACTAAATTTGATATAGGCAATACAGGAAGTTAAGGAATATTAGATTAGTACCTAGGTCTGCCCTTCCAACCTCTGTTTTAAACATTTCTTCCTTGCAAGGTTCCAGAACCTTCCTTGTTGCTATGGCCATTGCAATCTTGTGTGTGTGTGTGTGTGTACTTCTCCATGTTACATTTTTTAATTAATTTTATTGTGTATGTTTAAGGTGTACAACACAATGTTATAGGATGAAAATCCATGGTTAACAGGTTATTACAGCAAAGCAAATTGACACATCTGTCCTCTTAACCATTACTAATATTTTGTTTCTGTGGCCAGACCAGCTATGTTCTACTCACATAGCAGAAATCCCATATAAAGTACAATTGTATCAGTCCTCTACCTTTTGAATCTCTATGGCTTCTGGTTCTATTCCTTCAAAAGTAGTGGTTCATTACCCCATCCTAGCAGGTATGTAAATCTGTTCTTTCCCCAGTTCTATGACCCCTGTAAACCAGAATGAACATTCCCAGGCAGTATCTCAGAAATCCAAACCAGTGAGACGTGTCCTGTCCATAACTTGGAAGAGGAGGTAGTGAATGTGTTTGCAGCCAAGTCCACATGTGCCTTGTACTTTTTCACTCTTATCTTCTGGCTGACTCTCCTCAAGTGTCTCAGGGAGATTCCCAAGTGTGGTCTTTAATGATCCTGATCCCTGCTTCAGGTTAAACCCTGGTGACTCCTGACTTCAGTCCCCCCCCCCAAATGGCAACAGCTATATCTATCTCTTTAAACACTTGACCGAGCCCCCCCCAAAAAATGGCAACAGCTGTATCTATCTCTTTAAACACTTGACCAAGGCTTTTCTTGAGTACATTTCTGTCTATAGCTAGGTGGAAGAAGCTGGGCTTTGAGACCTGAGAGGCTGGGAAGGCTAGTATTAATTATGTTCAATTGAGCATCCTAGACCAGCAAACCAGGAGATTCCAATTCCCTTGATGAACTGAAACTCTGGAATGGTTTACCCTTTCTCATGAAAGCTGGGAATGGGGGTAGGGTATCCTCTTTGGGACTATGTTTTCCTTATCATTATGGTGTTATGTAATCAGTTTCCCACTAGACTGAATTCTTTGTTGTTGAGACAGGGTCCATATGGCTCAGAACGGCCTCAAACTCATGATCCTCCCCCATATCCTCCCCGGAGCTCAAGTTATATATAAACAGGCATCTAGATATGTTTTGCGTTATTTATTGTGGTGTGTATGTGTATGTGTTTGTGTATGTGCACGGGTACTTGCCATAGCACATGTGGGGAAGTCAGAGGACAATCCTGTGGAGTTGGTTTTCTTCTACTTTTATGTGGGTTCCAGGGATTGAACTCTGGTCACCAGGCATGTGCAACTAGCAATCTCCTTCACCTGTTGAGCCATATTGCTAGTCCCTATGAAAGACCCCTGTCCCTTAGCCCTTTCTTTCTCAAGTTTGTCTCCTCTTCCTCCTGTTGGCGGCTTCCCCGATCCCCACCCCCGGCGGCCTTTCCCCGCCACCCGCCGCACGCCCGGCCCGAGAACAAGCACCGGGTGGGCCGGCCCGAGAATGAGCACCAGGTGGGCCAGCCCGAGAACGAGCACCGGGTGGGCCGGCACGAGGGCGAGCACCAGGTGGGTCAGCACGAGAACAAACACCGAGTGAGCCGGCCTGGAGCCCTGCCCCTGAGCCCCCGCCCGAAGAGAAACACTCCGTCCCAAGGTCTCCGCCCCCAAGGTCAGCCATCAGGAAGGGGGGGGGAATTGAGTCTGCTGTACCAGACACCAGACACCAGACCTTGAGAATATGCTGATCTGGAATGGCTCTGTGTCTCATTTGAACCATCCAATGGAAATGATTCTGTATTTCGCCTCATTTGAAAGACTCTGTGTTTCACCTCATTTGAATAACTCTGTACTTTGCCTTATTTGAATAACCCTGTATAGCGCCTCATATACATTGACCAATGGGAATAGCTCTGTATAATGCCTCATTAGAATTATCCAATAGAATCCCTGCTCCTAGCTTGCGCCTTTTTCCCTATATAAGGACCCCTTTCCCTTGGCTCGGGGCGCTTAGCCACACAGAAGCTAAGTCGCCCCTGGTACCCGCGTCTCCAATAAAGCCTCTTGTTTTTTGCATCCAGTTCGTGGCCTTGCTGATTCCTGGGTGTGGGTCTCCCTCTACGAAAGTACCTCTTCGGGGGTCTTTCACCTAGACTGAATATTTTAAAAGATTGTTTACTTCTTTTATTTTATGTGCATTGATATTTTTGCCTGCATGTCTGTGTGAGGTTATCAGATCCTCTGGCACTGCTGGGAATTGAAACTTGGTCCTCTGGAAGGGCAGTCAGTGCTTTTAACTGCTGAGCCATCTCTCCAGCCCTAGACTGAATTCTTAAAAGTATAGAGCCCATATCTTATTTTCCTGCATGGTACTGTCCTAATCTAGGCCATCTGTTGCAGAATATCACTAACTATGTAAAGGTGTGTTACATTTGTTTGTGCTGCATTTGTTTAATTATGTAAAGATGTGTTGCTGTTTCACCTTGCCTGCCTAAGGCACCTGATTGGTCTAATAAAAAGCTGAATGGCCGAGAGCTAGTCAGTAGTGGGACAGGTGGCACCTCCACCTGTGAACATTCCCAGGCAGGGCCAGCCAGACATGGAGGAAGCAGGAAAAGTAAGACATACAGAAGGAAAAGCAAGAAGCCCTGAGGCAAAATGTAGATGAAACAGGTGAAAATGTTAAAACAGCTAGTGGGACAAGCATAAGATAAGGCCGAGCATTCATAATTGATAATGTCTCTGTGTCATGATTTGGGAGCTGGTTGGTGCCTAAAAGAAAGCCTGCTACAGTCATCACCTTGTCCCTGGGTAATGTGAGCTCTTCCTACCCTGTACTCTGAGTGCTCGCTTCTGTTGAAAAGCTCTGTAGAGACTCTTTCACCTCTCCTGGCCTCACTACTTCTAACACTCACCAGGATGCTGTAACCACAACCACATGGACTGCCTTCACTTCTTTCAAGTCTCCGATTCAAGTTGCCTTATGAACGGGGCTCACCCAGGCAGTTCTTTCAAAAGACTATCCTCCTTCTAGTGTTCCACACAGCTCTGACCTGACCTGGTTTTTCCTCTATCATCCAACATTTTCTAATATATTACATAGTTTTTTATTTTATCACCTTTCTCTCTGTCCAAGACAGGATTTCTCTGTGTAGCCCTGACTGTCCTGGAACTCATAGAGATTCGCCTGCCTCTGCCTGGGATTAAAGGCGTGTGCTACCACTGCCCGGTAGTTCCCCCCCCCCTCTTTTGTTCACTGATTCATCTTAAGCACTTCTGTACTGCCTGGTACAGTGACTGGAAAGTCTTTATTGGGCAAATGAGTGGATAAACTTTCAGACTATCACTGGAGTATCATGGAGAAAAATGGATACTTTGAATTCCCATTGCCAGGAGGTGTTTGGCAGATGGGAGTGCTCAGTGTTCCATGATGGAATGGAAGGTGGGCTTCATGCTGTCTTAGCTCAGCAAAGCTGTCAGGGCCAATTCTCTCATTCAACCAAACTCACTGACATCCATCTAACAATCGAATGGACGAGTGCTGAGCACCTGCTGTGAGTTCACAATTGTCCTTGTAGGGAGAGTAGGACTTGATTTAACGCAACATCTGCAACAACAAGTAATATCTCCCAGGGCAATTAAGTCTAAAATGACAGGGCAGATTGTCAACGCTAAGAGTTCAGAGGTAGGATCACTGGAGACTGAAGGAAGTCCAAAGTCTACCACAAGTCTGAACGGCCCTTCTAAAAGCTCCACCTGTTGATAGCAAAGCCACGACCTGGCTAGAGAACTTGAGATGCAGAGGATGACGCGGCCGGGGCAATGACAAAATGACATGCCTTGGTAGGGAGGGGCCTCGAACCCGGCTCTTGATGTCCCGAAGGACGCGTGTCCCCAAGCAAGGTCCAAAGTGCCCCGGTGGCGGCCGGGAAAATGCGAGCTGCGTGCTAGTCGGGACACTAGCGCAGTGGCAGAGGTTGTAAGGCAGGGAGGTCACGAGGTGCATTCCTCAGGCGTTGGAATCCCGGCAGAGGGCCCGAGGCCGCCGAGGCCGTCCTTAGGTCGGAGGCACAAGCACGGCAAGGCGTTCCGCATCTGGCCACTGCTGGTGCCAGCCGGCCCCGAGCAGGGAGAGCGGCGGGAGCCCGTGAGCACTACTTGTCCCGGCGGAGGAATCCCTCGCACATCGCGGCAGCCGCGACGGGGCGGGCGGTGGAGCGGAGGACGCCGGGCCGGCAGTGCTGCGTCGTCGCGGGAGGCGGGGTGGGAGGGAGCGGGCCGGGAAGTAGTTCCGGGTGCGCGGCCCCGGATGTTGGCTGCTCCGCCGCCGCCGCCGCCGCCGCCGCCGCTGCTCTCGGCGCCGCTCCGGGCCTGGGCCGCTCTCCGAGGGCGCCGTTGGGACCTTTCGCGGGGAACGGAGACACACGCAGCGGCCGGGGGCTCGGCCGGGCCGTTCCGGCCTGCGCAGCCTGAGGTGAGCACGCGTCGCCAGGGTCTCGTCCCGGCTGGGGCGGCGGGCGGGGAGGCGGGGCTGGGGCATCTCCTGGGACGCGGGCGGGGGCTGCCCTCCCTGGGCGAGCGGTGCTCGCTCCCCTTCGCGCGCGCTCCCCGTGATCCGCGGGTGGACGCCGGGCTCGGCGAGGTCGGGCCGGGCGGGAGGCGGCCTTTCTTCTCCCGCGGCGCAGCTCCTCAGCTGCCGCTGCCCCTCAGCCCAACGCCGCTTGCGCCCGCCCCTCCCCCAGGTGGGCCCGAACCGCGGATGCCCGAGCTGCGGAGGACCGCGACAGTCGCGTCCTCGCCCCTGGCTGACCCGTGTCTGGCCCGGGCTCGTCCGGTTCCCGGCGCGATGCGGCGTCCTCCCTTCGTGCTCCGGGCATTTTCCTGCCCGGACAGCGGCCAATGTCCGGGGTGCCCTGCGGGGGTGAGGAGGACGGGGCGAGGGTCCGGCCTTCTCAAAGTCTGTCCTGTCGTCGCGTCCTTCCCCGGCATTGGGGCAAAGGCAGCCTTCGCATGCGGACGTGTTGCTGCTGTCCTGCGTGTGTTGCATCCTGCCCACGTGGTAGTGTCCCGTCCCTCCCACCCCCTCCATTTTTGCAGTTGGTCAGGAGGACTTAGCGGGATGTTGGGGATTTTTTTCTTTTTTTCCCTTCTGCTTTACACCCGCCACCCCCCGTGATTTCTTCCGGGCAGCGTGGAAGGTGTTAAGGTCAGTTTGTTTTGCTGAGAATGACTGTTGTTTGATGGATGAATCAAGAGTTGTACTCTTACGAAATTGAGACCAGTAGGGGACATACCAGACCTTAGTTCATTGACATCTTTTCAACCCCAGTAGCTCTTGTTCTTTTCTCTGCCGCTTAATCCTCCAGAGAGCAAGTGCTTGCTACTGATGTGTTGATTTGCACGGTTTTCCTTTCTTCTGCGTTTGGTGTGTCTGTGGCCTAGTGTTTTCTAGTCTGTGTTGATGCAGTGCTCTGATTGTTGCTAGATTCCCGAATGAGTCTTGTCAGGGAGCTCGAGTTTGGTGGGCTTCTTTTAGCCTTTCACTGCCTGTCTTTCTGTCTGTCTTTCTGTCTGTCTGTCTGTCTTTCTTTCTTTCTTTCTTTCTTTCTTTCTTTCTTTCTTTCTTTCTTTCTTTCTTTCTTTCTTCTTGTGTTTTGTTCCCCAGTGAGAAAGCATTCGTGTTCTATTGGTGGTTAGTTACATACATAGCTTTTCTTTGGCAGATGGACTAGGTAGTTCGACTGTTATGAAAGTTCTTTTAGTCCACTTTTCTAAAGTGCACTAGGTACTGTTGGACTTTTTTTTTTAACACTGGTTTTGAAGCACGTGGGCTTTTTAAAATTTGTTTTGTTTTATTTTCCCTTTAATATTTCTCCCAGGTTAAGGTTCCCATCTTGGCTGTGTTTTGCTCTTTGGAGATCACAGATTGTTTTCTTTCCAGTAGTAGTGACAGATGCTTTTTATTCCTTTTAAACCATGGCACGTATTTATGGAGAGAACGATAACTGCTCCCCCTCTTTTTTTCAGGCCAAGTGATCCCCAACTTTATGTTAGGAAGGGGTGTAGATGTGATTTTTTTTTTTTTTTTTTTTTTCTGAGACAGGGTTTTCTGTGGCTTTTGGAGGCTGTCCTGGAACTAGCTCTTGTAGACCAGGCTGGTCTCTAACTCACAGAGATCCGCCTGCCTCTGCCTCCCTAGTGCTGGGATTAAAGGCGTATGCTACCGCTGCCCGGCTGTAGATGTGATTTAATTTTTAAGTTTTTAGATGAGCTTGGAGGTTGCTCTTTCCTGTTTTGTTTTGTTTGGAATTGAGGTGAATCTTGTTCTGTGCTGTTGGGGAGTTTCTCATGCTTTTATTAGATATTTTGTGGACGAGGTCAAGAATGTTTATTTTGGCTTTCAGTTTATTAGTTTGGGTAAAATAAAACTTAACTTTTGAAGTTACTCTTGTGAAAATTTCCACTTTCTCTTATTTTTCACACTGAAGCTTTTCCTTTTTTATTTTAGACAGTCTTTTGTAGACCAAGCTGTCTTCTAACTCATTGTGGTGAGGGCTGGCCTTGAACTCTTGATGTGCCATCACCTCCCAAGTACTGGAATTACAGGCCTGTGTCCAACTATAACTGGCTACATTGTAGTCTTTTGATACTGCCTTTTCCCATTTTATCTAATAAAAATGTCAGCGTATTCTTCCTTTTCCTTCTATGTAGAATAAAGGTATTTAAATACAGATTTTGCTTTCATTATGCTATGGGTGGGGCTGTGAAATAGAACGTTGTTCTGATATATTCTGAGGCACATTTTTATAGTAAGGCAGAAGCATTTGTATACTTGTGTAAAGTACCATGCTGTGAAGTAAGATATATAAAGTGACACAAGAACTAAAATAATGGGTGTCTGAAAGCAACTTGTGTTGAAAAAAGGAGTGGAAGTTGCCTACTTTGGAGAAGCAGCTTTGTACATGGGTCATATGGACTAAATAGCCTTTACATTTGAAATAATGCAACCAAGTAAGTGGTGTGAAAAAAGAATTTCCAGTGGTGAAGAGGCTCGTTCAGGTGATTAAAAGGACTTGTAAAGGTGCAAAAGTGGCTGGTTACATGGGATATCCATTAGCTTGACTGTCACAGAGCATTGCATTGGTGAATAAATATGTGTATTTACAAGATTGGCTAGGGTACATTGGTTGAGGATCATCAAGGATAGAGGATTTGGTTTGGTAGGATATCAGTGCTTTCTCAAGACAGTAAAATGATGTATATTGTATCTAAGGAAGGTTTCTCTGTCAGCTGAGTGTGTAGGAAATGGGGAAACTGACTAGAATGTTCTTGGAGAGTTTTAGGAATAAGATGATGGTCTGATACAAGGAACTGGTTGTGAAAGTAAATAATATTTATTGAATGCTTACAGTATTCCTGGAATTATTGTAAGCACTTTACATATATTTAATTTATTAAGGCTTCATCTTAAGTCTTGTAATCATGAAGTGACACAGGGCAGGGTCCTAACCATATACTTTTATTTCTTCATCATTTATGGTGAGCAATCAGGTGAGATACAGATTTGCAGTGATGGGCCTGTAAGTGGTAGGAAAGCACTTGAGTTGATATTTGTCAGGAGGGAAATAGTGCAGTGGGGGAACCCTGAGGAATTTGGGGTTTTACAGTAGGCTAATAGGAAAATGAAGCATTCTGAGACGAACCAGGAAGTAGGTTCTGCCACAGAAGCCAAGAATAGGAAGATTTTTCTACAAGGTAGGATTGTTGACATAAAGTTTAATGCAAAGACGATTGAACTAGACCAGAAGGAGTTTTGAAAGGAAGGTATTTCAGATAGTGGAAACACCACTATCTGAAGGTATTTCAGACTGATAAATTGCTTTCACAGGATCTATAGAGATTTTATGCTGATATGGTAATATTTAATATTTTCTACTAAAGTTTCCTCTGGTATTATTGTTGATCATATCAGAGTTACTGGTTGTCAAAAAATGAGTTTGTCTTCAGAAAGGAAACTAGTGTTCTAAAGTGGTTTAATCCCTCCATTGGAAGGCAGAGGCAGGAAGATCTTTGAATTGGAGAACAGCCTGGTCTACAGAGCAAGTTTGAGGACAAGCCGGGGCTACACAGAGAAACCCTGTCTTGAAAACAAACAACCAAAACACACACACACACACACACACACACACAAAGGGAAAGAAACTAGTATTATTATTTTTGTTTTTGTTTTTTCAAGACAGGGTTTCTCTGTGTAGCTTTGTAGGCTGACCTGGAATTTACAGAGATCCACCTGCTTCTGCCTCCCGAGTGTTGGGATTAAAGATGTGCGCCACCACCAACTGGTTGAAACTAGTATTCTAAAGGTAGTTACTTCTTTTTTGTTTGTTGTTTCTTTCCCTCCCCTCTTTCTCTCTTCTTCTCCCCCACCTCCCACCCCCATAGGGTTTCTCTATGTAGTCATGATTGTTCTAAAACCCTCAGTGTAGGCCAGGCTGGCTTCAAAGTCAGAGATCCTCTTGCCTCAACCTCCCTAGTGCAGGGATTAAAGGTATGCACTGTCATGCACCAAAGGGTCACACTGTTTCACATCGACAGTCTTTTGTGTCCAACCTCTTTCTAATTTTAAGGGTTGTTGATGTAGTATGTTAGTATTTCAGTTTCTTTTATTGCCAGATAGTCTACAGGATGGATGTAGTATATTTTTATCCATTCTTAACTCGTTTAAACCCTTCATCATTGGCCTCTAATCTTCACTCTGTCAGCTCCACTTATGGCTTAATTTTTAGTTTATAAATTCTACTGTGCTCTAGTAGGCATCAGTGATCTAAAGGTGAATATGCCATGGTTGGTCCTTGAACATGTGTAGCGCTTTCATGGTGTATGTGTGTTTTCTCATACGTTATCTCATTTGATCACACAGCAAACCTGCAGTGTAGGAAAACATCTTTAGGATGAACTGTCATGTTAGGTGACTTGCCCGGGATTGCACTTGAAGTGTTGGATCAGATGTCATCTTTATTATTATCATCATCATCGTCATTATTTGGCCATTTCTACTATTCTTGCTACTTAAAGGATCACTGTGTAAATTTCTGGAGAGTCAAGGGGTCTAGGAAATCTACATCACATGGGAAAATCACTTCAATTTTCTTTTTGGGTCCCCCGTTTGCAAAAAAAAAAAATTTCTGTGTGGGCTTGAACTTGCAGCAATTTTCTGCCTCTCCCTCATTAGTGTTGGGATATAGTATAGGTATGAGCCACTACATCCAACCTGGGAATTACTGAATTTTCATGATGACTCTTTGAGACCCAGAGTGAAGATTTAGCAGAATTTTGTTGCTTGTTTGCTGTTTAGACAAGTGATTTTATATTTCTGCCCTTTGTCTTAGAGTCTTAGGACTTTTAATGTGATAGTAGTAACTAAACTAACATTTTGAGATCTTATTTTAGCAAAGAAATGTTGAGAATATAGTCATTATATGATCCTTACAACAATCCCTAAGTGGAATATTTTTTTCTCAGATTTTCACAGATGAGGAAATGAACATTGAAAGGTGAAATAACTTGCCTAAGGGCACATAGCTAGGAATGGAAAGAACCAAGTTTTGAAGCTTCACAGTCTAACTTCAGAACTCTGAGTTAATCACTGTGCAGTTTTGCTTATTGATTATGAATTAACATTTCAAGGAAGAACATGAACAGAATATGAAGATTGGATTTTGAATGTAGTTGAAGCAGTGAAAGTGACTTGACATTGCATGAACATTTCTTTTAATGTTTTTATTTTAGATAGACATTTAGACGGCAGTGTGTTTTGTTTGTTCTAACAGCTTCTCAGATAAAAACTACATACTTAGAGTGCTCTTCACTGTTGCTGTTTTCTGTCCTGTAGCTTCCCTCACTGATGCTATTCAGAAACTTTGGCTTGAGGGCCAAAGCTTATTTGTCCCTCTGTCTGCAGTCTTCTCTTAACTCAGATTTTGTTTCCATTTTGAACAGTTAGCTTCTCAGTCCCAGAGGGAGGCACTCTACCTCTTTCTTCTCAAAACTCAGGAAAATATCATAATGGCATTTCATAGCAACATTCAAAATTTGACCATCTTAATCGGCATAACTGTATTTTAGTGTACAAAAAAGAACCAAAGTACAGTGTTTTGGCTAAAGAAATTGACTTACACTGAAATTGGGAAGGCATCTGTTGTACAGGATTTTTGATTTAATAGAGTTCATTATAACCAGATCAGCAAAAACATTATTACTGTGGGCCATCTGTTGGATATGGAAATAGCTTTGTTGCAAGGAACCAGATGTTGTACTTATATTTATAACAATGGCCCTCATTCTACTTAAGTAATCTTTTGCTGATAGGTACCTTTGGCTGCTGTTCTATTTGATATATGAGAATTCGATGTTTTTCAAACTGATGAATACTTTTGTACAATCAGGTCAAAACAAATGACTTAATGGGGCTAAACTTTAATACTACAATAAGATAAGAACTTTTACTGTTGCCGGGCGCATGCCTTTAGTCCCAGCACTTGGGAGGCAGAGGCAGTGGATATCTGTGAGTTCGAGGCCAGCCTGGTCTACAGAGTGAGTTCCACGACAGCCTCCAAAACAATACAGAGAAACCCTGTCTCAAAACCAAAACAAAAACCAAAAAAACAAAAACAAAAACAAAAAACAAAACCAAAAAACTAAAAAAAAAAAAACCAAAAACAAAAAAACAAACAAAAAAAAGGAACTTTTACTCTTGACACCCTTTCTAGACCCAGTTTCTAATACTTTCTAGGCTACTTTGGTTGCTTTAAGAATTTTACCATAAATCTAACATGGTTTTATTTTGGTGTGATTGATCTATATTAACTCTACACTGCCTTTATTTTCCATCTTCAATGAGTGAAGCACTATGATAGATTCAGACTTATGAAGTATAATAAGAAGAACTGTTAGAATATAGTCTTAGCTGGCAAATAGCTCAGAGATTAGGAGGGCTTGCTGGGCAGTAATGAGGACTGGAGTTTGGATTCTAGTCCCCATGTAACAAGCCTAACATCCTGCAAATGCCTTCACTCCAACTCCAAGGGATTTAATACCCTCTCTGGCATCTGTTGGAACTTAAGTCACAAACTCATGTACACACACATTTCCATAAACCCACACAGACACATACATGAATAAAATTAAAAGAAAAAAAAGTCTGGTGAGGTAGCTTAGTTGTAAAGGTACTTGCTGCCAAACTTGATGACCCGAGTTTGATTCCTAGAACCCACATTGTGGAAGGAGTGAACTGACTTCTGCAAATTGTCCTCTGACCATCATATAGGCACCATGGCCTGCCTGTAATCTCCCCTACATACATGCAAAATAAGTATAATAGAATATAGTCCAAAAGAATTGTTAGAATTAGCATGAACTCCCTGTGCTGTTTTTCATTATTTTCAAATCCAATGTAGAGAGTCCAGTCTTGAGCTCAGTTGAAGAGTTGGCCATCATTCCTTCATGGCTGTGTCTAAAGGAGACTCTACTTAGATAACTGACTCTTCTGCAAAATTTTCACTTGAAGTGCAAAGTGAAGAGCTGGCAACTCAATTCTTCCTAGCCAGTTAAAGTCCGGTTTAGTGGAATAAGATCAAATTCTGATTAGTTTTCTGATTAATTAGAAGAGTTTAGTGCCAGTGTATATTCCAGAAATTGGAATCTCCTTTTGCTTCAGGTTGAGACCTGACCTGACCTTTGAAACCATCAATAGAGCTTAGAGCTTAGTTCTAATAGTTACTGTGAGATTTGTGAGAGGATGCAGTGGTAGGTAAGACTGCTGGCTTTCAGTAGTGGTTTCACATTTTGATGCTTACAGAGAGTGAGGTTGGGAGGAGGTTATAGTATGATAGAATTAGGTTATTGTTTATGGTCTGGATCTTGGGTGATTATTGAATTAAAAATAATTTACAGTTTCTGTTCCTTGGCTTTAGAATATTTGGAAATGAGTTATAGTTACAACAGTTAACATACAGCAGTCAAAGGTAGGTTGATTCTTTGAATGAAGGTGGGCATACTGTTGAGGTAGGAGGGGAGTAGTATTTTCTGCTGTTTTCCTTGGGTTGGTGAATGTAACACTTTACACAGGCTAGACAGGTAAGGTATGAAATTGGTGTTTTATCTTATGTATAAATGGATAACAAACACCATCAGACCTATTGTCTGTTGCCTGGTAGGTAAGAAGACTGATAGTATACAAGGAAGTTTAACTGAATAGAAAACAAAACAACAAAAACCAGAATAGAAGAGTATGGCAGTGGGTAATGTAAATTTGCTTTTTATGAACCTTTCTATACAGTGAGCATGTTTCATTCAGAAAATTTTTATGGTTCAGATAACAAATTGGAAAACTGAATTTTTTTGAAGAGCAGTTTAAATATTTGGTACTGTCAAATTATTTGCTAAGAAGTTACATAAATAAATTGGTTTGATAAATTACTTGGTTATAGTGTTATGAGTCAAGTTGTGAGTATATTAGGTTACTTTGAATTAGAATTTGCTTATTTCAAGAAATTAATTTCTTCCCTCAGAGGCAAACTAAAAATAATGTTTATTATTTTTTCTTTTTTTTTTTTCTTTTTTTTTTTTTTTTTTGAGACAGGGCTTCTCTGTGGCTTTGGAGGCTGTCCTGGAACTAGCTCTTGTAGACCAGGCTGGTCTCGAACTCACAGAGATCCACCTGCCTCTGCCTCCCAAATGCGCCACCAACGCCTGGCAAAAAATAATGTTTATTTAAGGTACTGTTTTCAGTCTAGGAACAGTGAATTAATTCATTTATTTGATTGCTCATTTATTTGTTATGTTTATATCCGGACAAGTGAAAAGCATTGTTCCAGCCAGCAAGACCATAGTTGCTTAGTTTGGGAGCGATGGCACAGAGGTGTCCTTCCCATAATAGTGGTGCCTGTAATTGCTTCTGACGACCAGTTTTTTTTTTTTTAATTTTATTTATTTATTATGTATACAACATTCTGCTTCCATGTATATCTATCTGCACATCAGAAGAGGACACCAGATCTCATAGGGGATGGTTGTGAGCCACCATATGGTTGCTGGGAATTGAACTCAGGACCTCGGGAAGAGCAGTCAGTGCTCTCAACCTCTGAGTCATCTCTCCAGTCCCTGGCGACTAGTTTTTAACTGGAAAGGCAGTGTCTAGCGTGTTTGTCTGAAGAACTTAATGCATTTAGGGGTGAGGATGAATGGCTTTAAGAGGAGCTGATGGCCTCATGGTTATTTATATGCAATAAAATGCTGAGAACCATTGATCCAAAGCATGCCCTTGAACCTGGGAGGTGGCTCAGTGGGTAAATACTGCTTGCTCCAAGTCTGACAATCTGAGTTTGATCCCTAGGACCCCAAGGGGTAGAAAGGAGAAAACCAACTCCTGAAAATTGCCTTCTGACCTCCATAAACACACACTCCATATCCACAAATGATAGATGTAAAAATAAGACAAACAAAAACCCAAGAATGCCCTCATCTAAGGAACATTTCTTCCCTGTTTGTGAGACAAGTTTCTTTGTATATAACCTAGGCTAGCCTTGAACCCACAATCCTTCTGCATCAGTATTCCCAGTGCTTGAGTTGTGGTATGTGTCACCAGACTTGATCCTCTAAGGAACATTTGTTACTGAAATAGATGACCTAGGCATTCTATGGAAGGTTATCAGGTTTATACCATGATTAAGAAATATTACTAAGCTGGGCTGTGGGGGAAGCACACCTTTAATCCCAGCACTTGGGAAGAAGAGACAGGTGGATCTCAAACTCGAGGCAAGACTGTTCTATAGAACTATTTCTAGGGTAGCCTGAGCAACATAGAGAAACTCTGTCTTGACCCAACCCCCCCCAAAAAAAAATGAAAAAAGAAATTCTACTCCAGTAGTGGCAGGATTATAAGTAGTAAGATCTGCTTTAAAAACCAAACTGGCGACCCTCCCACCCCCCAAAAAAGCTCCTTATATTTACTCTTAAAGGATAGAGTTGTTTTTTTTTTTTTTTTAAATCCTCTCTATAGTTTGGTTAACCTAATGAACAGGGACATGTTCTGAGAAATGTTAGATGACTTTGTCACTGGGAACCATCAAAGTGTGCTTATGATGCTTGTGATGTTACTGGTGATATAATCTGATGGGCCCACCACTAGGTATATTAGAGATGTTAAATGGCAAATGACTGTACTTACTGTGCAGAACATGTTGTAGGCATTCTTACATATTCAGTAAAGTAGTATATAACAAGGCATTTGGTGTTGCGCCTTAATTTTAAGAATTTTAGTATTGCTTTAAATGGCGTGTATCAAGTTACCTTTTAGCTGATATGATGAGCTAAATAAATTGTAGTTCCTAGAATATTGAATTAATCATTCAGGCCAGTGAAGTTTCCTATTAAACACTTAAGGTATGGCCATTTATTTAGCTTCTCTTCCCAAGCCTGTAGTCAGTGATAGTTGAAAGGTGACTCGCATGGCATGTTACATACCTGTAATCTCTGCACTCAGAGGCAGGTGGTTTGCTATAGATTTGAGGTCAGCTTGTTGTACATGGTGAGTTGAGTGCCAGCAGAGGTGCAGATCGTGTTTAAAAAGGAAAAAAAAAAAAAAAAGGTAGCCTGTTTGTTTTATGTAGGCTCTAACTGAAGCAAAATGAAATCTTTTTCCTCTGTGGATCAGTAGAGCCCATGGTCTGCCTTCTTTCACAAGTAGTTAAAATTATTATTTCAACAGATACTTTGGTGCTGTGTATATATGGCATTGTCAAATGGCAGTTAAGAGGCAATTCTGTTCCCAATGACAGGTGTGGATAAAGAGCCTATGGATGGCCAGGCATTGGTGGGGCAGCCTTTAATCCCAGCACTCGGGAGGGAGGGGCAGGTGGATCTCTGTGAGTTTGAGACCAGCTTGGTCTACAGAGTGAGTTCCAGGACAGCCTCCTCTAAAGCCACAGAGAAACCCTGTCTCCAACCCCCCCCCCCAAAAAAAAAAGAGCCTATGGGTTTACTGAAAAGGAATGGTTTTGTTTCTACTGATGAGGAAAGTTTCTCAGACTAGGTAGTATTTGAAATGAGATGAGATATGGGCATTTTAGGCTGAAAGAATAACATGAAACTTAAGAGGTGAGGCATAATAGAAGTTAGAGGAAAAGAAGATTCCCAAACTGTATACTAGGATATTAAAAATGCTCATTGTTAGTGCGAGTGGTGGTGGTGGTGATGGTGGTGAATGCCTTTAATCCCAGCATTTGGGAGGCAGAGGCAGGCAGATCTCTGAGTTCGAGACCAGCCTGGTCTACAGAGTGAGTTCCAGGACAGCCAGGGCTGTTACACAGAGAAACCCTGTCTGGGGGTGGGGAGGAAGACCCAAAAGAAAAAAAAAAAAAAGTTGTTTGTTGTTTCCTCAGTACTTGAAGTGTGGCAAATAGTTGTGGGAAATCAATAAATTGTCACATTTGGAAAAATGCTAATACCTTTCATGTTCATGAAGTAGTTAAGGTTATTGAAAATTTTGATGTCTTTTGGAGTAGAAAAAATGTAATGTTTTTCTCACTTTTTGAATACTTATTAACTGCTAGGAAGCCTCAGGAAAATAATATGCTCAACCTGTATATTAGAAGTGAGTTGCAAAGCTGGAAAGTGTTTTCTTCTCCAAGATACTTCAGTGATTCTACACTTGACATGGTTTCTTTTTTGTTTTAAATGGAGACAGGGTCTTCTTATACAGCCCTGGCTGCCCTGAAACTTGGATGGTAGACTAGGTTGATCTCACACTCATAAAGATTCACTACCGCCTTCCCTCTGGTGCTGGAATCAAAGTTGTGCACCACCACAGACCATGTACTTCTAGTTTTTAAGCTCCTCATATTGTGAATAGCATTCAGCTTTGTAAGTGCTCCTACATTGCCTGCTCAAAACAACAGAATACTCCCGAGTGAACTAAGTGAAGAGTTTACGAGCTCTTCACCTCCTTGGTCTAGATACCAGCTTTCTGATGAAGTCTGAGACAATTTACTTCTTTTAGTAGCTGAGGCTCATATTCAGTTCCCATATTGATTACAAGACTTTCTTTGAATAAATTCATAGAGAATTCTTTTTAGTAGAGCTATCAGAGTGCCTATTTTCTTATGATTATATATATGCCATTTTCTCAGAAGTAATATTCTTTGCTTTCTGATTTTTTTTTTTCCCCCGAGACAGGGTTTCTCTGTATTGCTTTGGAGCCTGTCCTGGCACTCATTCTGTAGACCAGGCTGGCCTCAAACTCAGAGTGATCCACCTGCCTCTGCCTCCCGAGTGCTGGGACTAAAGGTGTGCGCCACCAATGCCTGGCTTTGCTTTCTGAAATTTAAGAAAAGAAAAATAATTTTACAAATGCTAGAGGTGAATAAATAATACCCAAAGATTTCAGTCTACTTGGTGTGTTGAGTATATGTAGAAGAATATAACATATAAGCTGGGCCTGGTGCTGTGGGTCTGTAATTACAGCTGCTTGGGAGGCTAAGGCAACAAGAACATAAATTTAAGACCTGCTTGCGCTACAGAATGAGTTCAAGGCCAGCTTGGGCAATTCAGTGAGACCTTGTCTCAACATAAAAGGAAATAAGAGATCTTAGGGATATAGCTTAGTGAAAGAATGCCTATCAAACATCGGAGCCTTGGGTTTAATCCTCCATTCTGTTGCCCAACCCCAGTATATACAATATAATGAATCCTCATTTGTGGCGTTTTAAAGATTGAGGTTTTTTTGTTTGTTTGTTTTTGCATATATCTCAAGTGCCTTGTTTTCTTTCGTGCCGATATGTTATTTTTTATTTTTATTTTCTTGTTACTAATATATTTTTTGAAACAGGGTCTTACTATGAGCCCTGGCTGTCCTGGAACTTGATATGAGGACCAGGCTGGTCTCAAACTAAGGAGATACACCTGTCTTTGCTGGGATTAAAGGCTTGTGCAATCATGCTAGACTCATATATTATTATACATGCCATTATTGTATTTAACAAAGTTGATGGTATGTATGTGTGTATGTATGTGGGATACCTGTGTGTGTATGTGTGTGTGTGTGTGTGTGTGTGTGTGTGTGTGTGTGTGTGTGTGTGTGTGTGTGTGTTGTATGCATATGTGTATTTGGGTATGCGTGGACCACCAAGGTTAACAATGAATATTCCTTAATCATTCCCCTTACTTGCTAAGGTAGGGTCTTTCAGTTGAACCCAGAGCTTGCCCATCCATAGGTTTGCTTGAGGGAAATCCTGTCTCTTCCTTTAAGTACTGGAATTATAGATGGGTGGCTGTTAGGCCTGCCTGAGTTTTATGTGGATTTTATGGATTCAAACTCTGGTCCTCAAGGTTGCACAGAATTGCTTTAACTACTTAGCCATTTCTCTAGATGTGGGTCGTCCTCCCCTCAAATTTAAGTTGACAGTATTTCATGGATGTCTTTTGATTTACAGTGCATAATCAAATTCTTATTTTAAAATATCTTCTACAATTGGCTTTTAGTTGAATAAAGATCCAGGTGCAAAGCCCATACATTGCAATAGTTTTTGTTTTTTGTTTTTTTTTTTTTATCTAAACCATAGCTCCCTTCCCCTGTGTTTTTTTGAGATGGGATTCTCATTATATGTAGCCCAGGCAGTCTGTGATGCTTAACATATAATTGTCAACCTAAGAGTCTAGAATTAGCTGACAAGGAAATGGGCCTGTGTATGCCTTTGTGTGGGGATTTATCTTGATGCTATTCTTGGGGTGACACTGGGATCCTGGAGCTGAGCAAGAAGTAGGTAGTACTCATTCATGCTGTTTTCTGATTGTGGATGCCAAGTGACCAGCTGTTTCAGGTTTTGTCACCCTGACTTCCCCACCTTGAACCATAGGCCAGAATTAAGACTTTTCTCTCAAGTTGCTTTTGTTTGGATATTATCACAGCTGCAGGAAAAGAAACACAGATACTGAGCTAGAACTTGCTATGTAGCCTAGGCTAGCCTGAAGTATCCTCTTGCTTCAGCCATCAAGTGCCATCATTGTAGGCATGAGTTAATATTCCTGACCTTCCTCCTTTTTACTTTTGTCATGATTTGACTCCTTTGGTTCTTTTATCTGTCTCTTATACAAATTTATATTGTTTTCGAAACAAGTAGCTGACTTTTTTCATCAGTTCAAGTGTTTTGGGAAGTTATGTATGAAAAAACATATATGCCAGGTATTTTGAGATAGATGGAAGTTATTTGACATGTGTTAACCTACTAGGAGCTAGCATTCTAATGGCAGAGACAGGTGCATAGAGTGAAACAGTACAGGGTAGATTTTTTTTGCCCTCCAGGGAGTCATACTTAATTACAATAACTTTCCTTCCCCCTCCCGTCCCCCACCTTTCCTCTAGGTAATGCTGTCAGTGGAATCTGCCTCATTTCATTCATTCGGTGGGACTTCATGTTGTCCAGAATAGCTTTGAACTCAATAAAGAGCCTGAGACCACCTGATCCTCCTGCCTCCACCTCCCAAGTGATAGGATAACAGGCCTGGGCCATCATGCCATTTTAGAAACACCCGAAAATGTCCCTTTATTCATGTCCTGATTAGAAATTCAGGATTGATTGTCTTTTGAATGAATCCAAATTATAGCCTTTTTGTTCTGGTATGTCACTCATGCATCTACTGGCTGTCTTTAAAACCACTTTAGTTTTATTGTTATTGTGGTGCTGAGGGATTGGATCCTTAGCCTCATACATGCTAAGCACGAGCATGTCTTCTTCCTCTGAACTGTCATCCAGTTCTCACTGAATCGTACTGACTTTCTCTAGTGACAAGTTCACAAACATCTTTGAGAGGAAAAATTGTATTTGTGTGTGATTCTAGAAACTAATAATGAATATTCAGAGAATCCCAATTGATGCACCCAGCCCGTTGTCCCTACCTTCCCTGAATCCAGAGTTTCTGCCAGTTTAAAGAGAAAGTCCTGATCTGGGTCTCTGTTCCATTCAGTGGTTTGAATCAGGGATGACAGGTGTACAGTTTGCATGTCAACTGCTTTCTCATCAGCATAGCTGTTCTGTTTAGAATTGACCTCAGGCAGCCGCTATTGCTTGAGGAGAATTGAAAATGATGTGAAACCTTTCTGATAACTTTGCCCTGTGCCTGAATTAACTTGTATATCACCTGATAGAACTTCTAATTAACAGACACTCTGGGGTTCACACAACATTAATATATTAGAATTTCTATCCCTAGAAATGATCGCTGGTCAGTGGGGGGGCACACCTTTAATTCCAGCACTAGGGAGTCAGAGGCAGGCAATCTGTTAGTTCAAAGCCAGCCTAGTCTGCAGAGCAAATTCCAGAGCAGCACCCTGTTTCAAAAAACTAAAATAAAAAAAAAGTCAGCAGTGGTTTTTGGACCAATTATAGATAGCAGGGAGGTAATTTTTATTTTTATTAATTCTGGTATTAGAGATCATAGCTCCCTATCTTTAGAGTATATATATATTACAACATTTATTCCTCTTGACATTTTCAGAAAGTTCTGATAGGTTCATTTTACTTTTCAAGGATATGATAGACTCTTTGAATTACACTAGGCAAAGCACATGAATCCAGTGCTCCAGATGAAGATACAGGATCCAGAGAAATGGCATGTTCGTTTTCTAAATATAGCTGAGCTCAGATTTAAAGCTTGGAACCCTTCAGCTCTCTGAAAGCTAATTCTACCTTTGTTTAATGAATACTTTTAAAAGTAAATAAAATGGGAGGGCTTAGTATATTGGGAGTTGATAGTTTTTTAGATTTTGAATATTTCATGTATGTCAATGAAGGTGATTAGAACAAATAACATGATTTAGTTTAATATACTTTTGTCATACTTTTCCATGAAAATAAATATATAAATTAGAGAAAGAAAAGGTCTTTTTTAAGTTGGATCACATGATTTGATTTTAGGGTCTGGATGTTGTGGTTAAGTTATTGAGCAGAGGAGAAAGACTGGAGCTTCAGGATTATCAGTGAGTTAACGACAGACCTAAAAATAGAATCCTCTGCTCTTTGCTTGGTTATGATTTGGTTTGAAGAGGGGAGCCTGTGATCTGGAAGTAAGGTTTGGGGTTTGGAAGACATTATAACAACTCTGTTGGGTTTGGCCAAGAAGTCATCTCCCTTGTGTTTACTATCTGCTCTAAGACGCTGGTTTGAAGGAGAGGGAAGAAAAGAGGCCAGTCTTAAACTTTGTGCTCTTAGTTTTAAAAAGCTGAAGCTAATGGTTGATCCCTCCCCCAAATCATCTTGTTTGTCTCTTCTTGGACTTGTCTTGTTTCAGGAGAGGGATATGTACTATATAGTTGATCCATAGGAAGTAGTAGTGGCTTCTTTTTTTTTATTTTAGATATATGAACCTTAAAAATTGTTTTAATTTATTCTTTGACAATTTCATACATGTATACATTGATCATATACACCCAATTCTCACCTCCTACTTGTATGAGTTTTTGTATTGGACTGTATGTGTATCATTGTTTAGTGAATAGAGTATGGTTTGGAAAGAGTGGAGACCTCAGAGCACACTGTTGAATGGATAAAGGGGTTATCAATTTGAAAGTGATTGTTAGGAGGAGTCATTGCTTTACTTTCTTTAGTTCTAGCTTTGGATCTTGTGGCAGGTACTATATAGGGGAGAGCAGAACTTGACAGAATAAAAATGTGTGTGGTTGCTGAACTTTTACCCCTAAGCTGGAATACAATTCACATATCATATACTTCATCCATTTAAATGTAAAATCCAGTGTGTTTTAGTGTACTCACAGGTGCAAACAGCACTGCAATCTAATTATAGAGCTTTTTTCTCCCCCTCTAAGACACTCCATACTCAATAGCAGTCAGTCCCTATCCTCCTTTTATGTCTCCTCTCCCGGTTAGCCCTAAGAAACTGAGAGTCTAATTACTAATTCAAATTTTGTCCAATTTTGGATATTTTGTATAAGTGGAATGGAATCATATGATTATAGGTTTTTTTTGTCTTTTGGGTTTTTTGGTCTTTTTCCCCCTTAGCATGTTTTCAAGGTTGTAGGTGTTGTTAGCATGTATCATTTCTTTTTGTCAGTACTGGATGCGCATAGTCTTTTTATTCATTGACTCATCAGTTAGTGGGCATCTGGGTTGTTGCTAGGATTTAATCTTCTGTTTAGGTTTTTCCTGTGGGTTTATATATTTAGGGACTCTCTCCTTTCCTCTCTCTCTCCCTCTCTCCCCCCCTCCCTTCCTCTCTAACTCTCTTTCCCCCTCTCCTCCCTTCCCCCTTTACACCCCCCCCTCCCGTTAAGTCAGCATTTAGCTATTTTGATGGACTGATGGGCTTTTCAGAAGAGCTACACTAGCAACTAAAGGAATTTAGGAACTTTAAGAAGTTGATTTTTTTTTTTTTTTAGTTTTTCGAGACAGGGTTTCCCTGTGGCTTTGGAGGCTGCCCTGGAACTAGCTCTTGTAGACCAGGCTGGTCTCAAACTCACAGAGATCGCCTGCTCCCAAGTGCTGGGATTAAAGGCGTGTGCCACCACCACCCGGCTAAGAAGTTGAAAATTTATAAATGATTTAAATGTTGTTATGTCTGGGTACAGGTGTTCCTACTTCTTCCACCATGGCTTCTGGGGTTCATCTCAGGTAGTTAGGTTTTCATGACAGCTCCCTCCCCCTGGCCAGCTTGCCTGCTGTGATTATAGTTTCGATTTGTATTTCTTTTGTGGTAAATAATGCTAAATACCTATGTATTTGTGAGATGTCATCCTGTCTTCTTTGTAGCCAAGGCTGTTGAAATCCTTGCCTGTTTTTAAATTAGGTTGCTTTTAATTACTGAATTTTGAAGGTTCTGGATATATTCTGGATATAATTTGCTCTTCTAAATTATGTTGAGATAGAAATAATAGGGCCGGAGAGATGGCTCAGCCGTTAAAGCCTAGGCTCACAACCAAAAATATAAGAGAAATAATAGACACAAAGATTGGGTTAGAGAGCTGGTCAGTTTCAAACAGATCTTATATTTTAACTTGCTTTTTAAAAAATTGTCTGTGTTCAGATTACATATGTGGAGATCAGAAGCTGATTTTTGTGGAGTTGGTAGTTTATGTGGGTTCTGGGAATTGAACATGGGTGCCAGGCTTGCAGGACCATTTTACCAGCCCATTCTTTTAGCTTTATTTTTTTCTACTCGGGAAGAAATGGATTGATTGACTCAATGAACAAATATAAGTAACAGTAGTCAAGTAGTCAAAGAAACCTCTTTAGAAACCACTGCTTACCTGCTGTCTTCCATACCCAGTCTTCTGGCAACAACATTGCCATCTATTGTCATGTCCTAGATAATAGTTTGGCTATTCTGGACTGTTTGTGTAAATAAAATCATATATTGAGTGGCCCTTTGTGAATGAGTTTTCACTTAGCACAAGCTTTCAAAAGCTCATCTATATTGTAATACATAAAAGATGTCATTCCTTTCTTTTATGGTAGAATAATTACCTATGTTGTCATTGATAAATTGACATGCCCATTTTGTTTTTCTACTCATCAGCTGATGGACATTTATTCTTTAATTATGAATAGCCAAATGCTATGGAATGTTTAATCACAAATTTTTATAGGATTACATAGCCTTGGAGATCCATATGTCTATAAATAGAATTATCGAGTCTGTGGTAACTTTGAACTTTGATAGAGGGGTGTGTGTCTTTCTAGGGATTGAATTTAGGGCCTTGTGCATGCTAGGTAAGCAGTCTGCCACTGAGCTTTTTTTTTTGGAGACAGGGTTTCCCTGTAGCTTTGGAGGCCGTCCTGGAACTAGTTCTTGTAGACCAGGCTGGTCTTGAACTCACAGAGATCCGCCTGCCTCTGCCTCCCGAATGCTGGGACTAAAGGCGTGCGCCACCACTGACCGGCTGCCACTGAACTTTTATTTTCAGTCTCCTTTGCCTTTTTAAAAAATACAGTGATAGAGGAGAATATGGTTGCCAAAGAGTTAAAGAGTCAAAATGATATTGGCTAACTCCACAGTTCTTCATTGCCACCTATCTATGGACAGACTACTGTGGGTGATGTTTGGGTTAGCAGAGCAAATGCACCTGGATTACTGCCCCACAGGCCCAGATGAAGAGGGAAGAGACCAAGTCCTAGATGCTCACATCTCTTATTAAGTTCTGCCCACCTACAAAATTAACCTCTTTGGAGAGGAGTAGACTGAGGCCAGGAGTGTTTAGAGACGGTGTACTTCATAGAAACCAAGAGTTAGAAGTGTTGGCTCTAACAAAGAGTTTAGACTGCTGTTTTTATCAAGATGATGGAGTCACTTTTAGGAATGGTAACTTTAGGATTTTCAGGAGGCAGTGTTTTGTACATGGTTGGAGATCTGAGGGTACCCTAATGGAGGCAGATGGGTTTGATCTGCATGTTGGCATTTAAAATGCCGTGCAGGTAAACTACATGTGAAATAAACAACAGAGAAAGGTAACCTTGTACCTGAGCTCTGTGGTCTGATGTGCTATTATTTCTGGTCTGTCTTGCTGTGGGTAGCCTGATTCTGATCTTTGTGTTTTGATTGTACATTCATTTATTCACATTCATTATTTTGAACCCCTGCTTGGAGGATTTTTTTTTTCAGACCTAAATCAAAGGTGAGTTTCTCCAATATCTTACAGGCACGTTAAGCAAAATTGTAGTTCTGAGCTTGCTTGTGTGCCAAGGGAGATGTCACTGCACTGCTGTACTAGCCCCATTCCTTTGTCTTCGTTTAGTGCCAAGGATTAAAAAGCAGTTTACTAGATTTCTCTGGGATAAAACTTATGTTTTGCTGCTTTTACTTTGAGAGGTCTTAGAAATCCAAGTTGTGAGTTTGTCAGAATGTCTAAGAAAGAGAAAGGCTGAATTTAGTATTCTGCCTACCTCTGGCTCATAGATACTGGCATGTTCAGTGCTAATGGTAGCTTTCAGGAACATTGCTGGAATGTTTAGGATTCTACTGAATGCTTTGGACACACTCTATGCTGAATATTAGGAGGTCTCTTAAGTTTTTTGATATGTGTGTCATTGATACCATCAGTAATACTTTTCATTCATACATGTTTTATTACTGGTGATTCTTTTAGCATTTGATTTTTGTTCAGTGTTTTTAATTAGAATTGTAGTTGGGTTATAGTTTAATTTACTTTGAAGCATCTAATAATGTTCTGTTTTACTTTTAGATTCTCTTTGTGGCCAGATGGGTTTGTATGGACAAGCTTGTCCATCTGTAACTTCATTAAGGTAAGTATTCTGTTTTCTTTTTTCTTTATTGGAACATCTAAAATTTGAAGTTATGTTGGTCATGTCTTATTGCAGTGAAGTTCAAGGTAAGGCTGAGTACAGTTTTGTTATAGAATAGCATTACTCTTCATTTCTCCAATGAAGCATAATAAATCACCTTTGCTGTAGAAAAAATATTGGTGTTTGTGAAGTAGTGTGGTTTGGAGTGGGGCGTATTTATGCTTATAGAGATTTTTGAGGAAACGGGATTTAGATCTGTTAATCTCCAGGGATAATCTTGAACATGAAACACCATAACTACACTTTTGTTGTTGTTTCTTAAAAATTTAATCTGCTTTCTACTTGCTTTAATTAAAAAATATATTTTTGTTGCTTTGTAGCAGATTACTAAGAAAGACTAAATTACTGATTTTAACTTGTTTCTGAAGAGAGGTGAAAGCACTCTTCTACATTAAACTAAACAAATGAAATTAAAAAGTAGGAGTTAAGTTGTTTTATATAAGCTAGTGATTTCAGATTTTTTAAGTTACCAAATTCTTTGAACCCAAACTCCTGTTAGATCCAGTGGGTAGAGCAGGTAAATATGAAGCTTTCCCAGGTTCCTATGTTCTGTTCAGTTAGTGACTTCTGAGGGATTGTTTTTGGTCCAAGAGCAGATTTGAAAAGTAACCTTGCTGGGTGTGGTGGCTTAGCCTTTAAACCCAGCACTCGGGAAAGCAGAGGCAAGTGGATCTCTCAGTTTGAGGCCAGTATGGTGGTCAACAGATGGAGTCCCAGGACAGCAGTGAGTGCTACTTCATAGAAAGACCCTGTCTCAGAAAACTGCCGGGGGGGTGGTGGTGGGGTAATCTAAACCCAACTTTAATTGAAAGCTTTCAAATTGAAACTTAGAATATGAGCTATGGGTTGCTACAGTCAGTATCCCTTATTCACCTGATACACTGCTACCATTATCCTAACATTCTGTGACAATAGAATAGCATCACTCTTAATTTCCTCAGTGAAGTACAATAAAGCATCTTTACTGTTAAGCACTTACACACATACATACACACATACACACATATCTGTTGTTTTGCTTCTTAAGCAAAATAAGTGTAACTATTTGTTAGATATTGAGAGTTTTCTGAGGAGGAAGTGCAAGAGACTAGGAACTTGAGGGGTAGGTGTTATTTTGAACCTGGTTAATATAACCCAGGGAAAGCTTCACTGAAAAGGAGACATTTGAGTGAAGAGCTAGAAGTGATGGAAAGAGCCAGGTACATATTTGGTATGCAGAGAATGAGTGTTCTAAGTAGAAGGAATCTAGAAATTACCACAGTAGGAGGCTGTTCTATGTTTGAGGAACATTATGCTGGCTAGTATTAACTGGAACAGAGTAAAAGATTAGAGGGCAAGAAGAGATAGAGAACACATTGCTAGAGTCACGAATGTGAAGTTAAGGAGTAAGTACATAGGTTTGAGAAAGATTCTGATTTGAATGACACAAGAGGAAAATGAATAGTGAGTTTGCCTTTTTGGATTTTCAGTACTAGAATTCATCAGAGCAAAGCTCCTTGCTATGCTCTGGAAAACTTCCATGCCATTATGGCTTTTCTTACCACGAGAACACATTTTTCACCTACTTAGCTTGAGTGTTTATCCTCCCTTTGAAGGCAAGGCATACCTATATTGTTCTAGAAATATTTTTGAAAAAAAAACAAGTCTGGCAACTGCTCTAGAAGTAATTTGTCTTCGTGGTGATTTATTTTCATGTGAAGGGAGGAGTCTTTTTCGAGACAGGGTTTCTCTGCTTTGGAGGCTGTCCTGGAACTAGCTCTTGTAGACCAGGCTGGTCTCGAACTCACAGAGATCTGCCTGCCTCTGCCTCCCGAGTGCTAGGGAGTAATTTTTTAAAAAGTATTTAAAACTTTGGGAATGGTTATATCAATCTGTTTGTAGACTTTGCTCTTCCACAACTAGATTTCATTAAAAATAATTTGTAATGTGGTATGCTGGAACAATCATGTATAAAAGCTATTGACTGGTATTTAAAGTTGTTTTGAGTATTTATGTAGTAGTATTTATTAAGGCCTTATATAACATTCGGTTAAGTTGCATACTTGCCTAAATTTTGTTTGGTAAGGTTACAGAACTGAAATGAATCTTTAATTTGCCCACAGTGTGCTGTAATTCTTGTGTTTAATATTCTAGAGTCTGAATCTTAAATACAGTTATAAATCCATCAGCTCACACGTTGAAGCCCAGTAGCTCACACGTTGAAGCCCAGTAGCATCAGAGTCACAGTAAATAATTTCTGTAATGTTCTGGATGGCTCTTCTTAAAAACAGATTCCCATTCTCAGAGATAATGTGTGTGGAGAGGACTGTTGTCTGTCACTGGTTTTTGTAAGTGGAAGCTGTTTTCAGATAAGAAAGGAAATCTTATGTATATAAGATATATCCTCCCCTTCCCAGGAGGATGTTAAAAACTTGATTACTTAAAACATCTTTCCCTGCCCTTCCCCAAACCAGAAATACTTGTCTTGCTGTTGTGACAAAGTATCTGACCAAAAAAAGAAAGAGTGAGAGAAACAAAACAAGACAAAAAAACCCTAAAGAAGGATGAGTGTGTTTTGACTCATAGAAGGTTAGGCAGCTGATCACATTGAATCTGCAGCCAGTTAGCAGAGAGTGAGGAAAGCTGTTGCTCCCTTTCTCCTTTTTATTTAGTCCAGGACTCCAGCCCATAAAATGGTGCCTCCTACACTTAGGTGTGCCTTCCTACCTCAACCTAATCTAGAAAATCCCCTAAGTGGGTAGAGGCTTGTTTCCACAGTGATTCTAAGTTGACAGTCAAGATTGACCGTCACCTCCCAAATAAGAGCCCTGGAGTTCTTGGAGTAGATTGGATCCATAGAGATGCTGCTTGTTTTCCTTAACCCCTTTATATGTATCACCTGGATCATCGTGTGCTTGTATGCTATATGTCTAAAAAGTGGCTAACCTAAAGTTAGGAAATACGTGAGCTGGTGGATTAGAGCCATATATATGGCTGGTGGAGGTTTGTAATTGCAGTTATGAGTGAAAATTGACAATGTGTGTGTAAGTTAAGTCAGGGAGTAGAATGAAAGAATGTGTGAACTTTTAATAAAGTCTTTGGATGAGCCAGGATTTTTGGCAGAAGCTGGAAGGTTTTGAGTTCAAGGCCAAAATGGGATGTATGGGAAGACCCTGTCTCCAAAATAAAACTTGTGTTTTGGTGGGAGAAAATAAGGTAAATGGACTAAAAGTGCACCCAGCTTCCTTAAATATTTACAGTAAGTAAATTAGATTATATTTTGCAGGTGATGTTGGATCCTTGTTTAGAATGCATTAGGATTGGTTTTTAAATTATAGTTGCTGTATTTTTATGATTTTAAAAAGTAACAGCAAATTTAGAGAGCTTTAATGTCTTCATACACCTTATTTTCTCAATACATAATTATGTGTGAATTCAGGAAAAACTCAATTTTCTCTGAAGTACTGTTTGTGATAGCTAAATGTATTTGATTTAACTAGGTGGTTCTTACCAACACTGCTCTTTACTTGATAATGTATGCAAAATTATATGAGACAAGGTTCAATATGTAGCTTAAGCTGGACTCAAAATCATGATCTTCCTGCTCAGTCTCCCAGTTGTTGGAATTACAGGCATCTGTCACTATTCCTGGTACTAATTACAAGGCCTCCTGTGGCGTTATATGCTTGTAATCCCAACATTTGAGGTGGAAGCAAGAGGATCAGGAGTTCAAGGTTATTGTGTTACATAGTAAGTTCCAGGTCAGTCTGGAGTACATGAGACTCTGTCTCAAAAAAAAAAAAAAAAAAACAGGCAAAAAATTATGATGGCGATATCCTATTCTGCATATTGAGATTGTTTTATTACACATGGTTTTATTTGGGAGGCCCATACTAGATATTTGGACAGAAGATATCTTAGTAGAAACAATCTAACTAGATATAAAGTTGTTAACTAGGTAGGCAACAGAATGATAAAAGTAAAACTCTAAGGTATTGTGAAGAGAGACATAAGAAGACACCAGCTACTCATAGGACTCAGAGGCCAGAGAAACATTCAGTAACAGAAGATGAGCCTTTGAAATGGGAGTGCAGGAGAGAAGTTCCATGATTGCTTCTGGTCTCTTAGCTTTCAAAAGTCTATGAGACTGAGACCTAAACTTCTGAGGAAGATGCTGGTGTTTCTGAGTTGGGTGTGACAACGCTAAATCTCAAGTGTTAGAAACACTGAGAACTGGATTTACTTGGTGCTGTGGGAGTGTGTGCATGCCTGCCTGACTGCCTGCTTTGTTTGTTTGTTTGTTTGTTTTAAAATCTATTTCGACAGAGTGTAATTATGTAGCCCTGGCTGATAGGGATGTTAGATAGATCAGGCTGGTCACAGAAGATCCGCCTGCCTCTGCCCCCTTAAGCACTGGGATTAAAGGGTGTGCCAATCCAGCTCTGAGAATGTTTCTTGAATCTCAAAGAATAAATGAGAGGTACAGTTTGCTTCTTCCTTTTCTAGCCTTGCAGTCTGTTGTTTTGGCTATTTTTCTTGGTTAGAACTTTTAAAAAGCCAGCTGGCAAAGTAGAAGTGTGGTTTGCAGAGAATCCTAGCTCCAGTTTGGCAAAGCAGAATATAGTGAGATAGTATTGGAGTTTGCAGCTGAGAGGCAATGATTTAATAACTGCCATACTTGTTCCAGAAGACTGCTCAGAAATGTGGCATAAAAAGATGTTTTCTAAGATCTGTTTTAGCCCATCTTAATGTGCTTTTGGTAGGATGCCTGCACATTGCTGAACAATTTCAGTAGGTTTTGTAAGTCATGTAAAAAACTTTTTTTTTCCCCCCTGAGACAGGGTTTCTCTGTGTAGCTTTGGAGCCTATCCTGTTCGAGACCAGGCTGGCCTCGAACTAACAGAGATCCACCTACCTCTGCCTCCTGAGTGCTGGGATTAAAGGCGTGCAGCACCAATGCCTGGCAACTTTTTTTAAAAAAGATTATTTATTTATTTATTATGTATACAACATTCTGCTTCTATGTATATCTGCACACCAGAAGAGGGCACCAGATCTCATAATGGATGGTTGTGAGCCACCATGTGGTTGCTGGGAATTGAACTCAGGACCTCTGGAAGAGCAGTCTGTGCTCTTAACCTCTGAGCCATCTTCTCCAGCCTCCAACTTTTTTTTTAACCCTTGAAGATTAGCAAGTACTCCTGTAGTCTGAATCTGTTGCATTTATATGTTCAGTTTGGGTGAAAGTCTGAATAGTGAGTGATAACAGGCTGTGAGCATCCGTTCAGTTCCTGAGTTTGACATGACAAGGGCACTCAGACCCTGGTGGACACAGTTTCTGTCTCAGATCTTAAAAATCTTCACATTGTTTGGTTCCTGAGTTTGGATAAGATGGGTTTGAATTTTGTGATGTACAAATATTTTTATATCTGAGTATAGATTCATCAAGAGTGAAAACCCCAAAACAAAGCAGTTTTCCCTTGAGCATTTACTCTATAGACAAATGTGCATATGCCACATGACAGCAGTACACTTAGAATTTGCTTTCCTCAAAGCAAAATAGAGTAATTCTGTCATTCAGCATGATTTTGAGGTATATCTATGTTGCTGGGTATATCAATAGGAGTATATTAGTAGTTATTCTGTTTTGGTTGTGTATACTCACAATTTTATTTACCCATCCACCTATTGATGACTGTTTGGGCTGTTTCCAGTTTTATCTATTACAAATAAAAATGCTATGGAAATTTGTGTGCTTATATATGGTTTATTTTGGGTAAATATGTGAAAGTGAAATGATGGAATCATGTGATGGATTTGTGTTTAACAAAGAACCTGCCAACTGTTTCCAAAGCAGTTGTACTGTTTTACATCCCACCATCAACACTTAATTTTAGCTATCCTAGTAGAGGAGTAGATTCCTCATAGGTTTTGCATATTCTCAGTGTCTAGTGATGTGCTTGAGCATTCAGTTAGTTACTACTTGACATTGTGTATCGTCTTTGATCAAGTGTCGAAATATTTTGTCATAAAAATTATTTTGTTTTCTGCTGGATGGTAGTGGTGCACACCTTTAGTCCCAGCACTTGGGAGCCAGAGGCAGGAGGATCCTGCAGGAGCGAGTTCCAATACAGGCTCCAAAGTCACACAGAGAAACCCTGTCTCAAAAAAACAAGAAAAAAAAATGGTTTGTTTTCTTTCATGAGTTTTTTATATTTCTAGATACGAGTGCTCTTAAAGATTCTTCTTCTTCTTTTTTTTAAAATAGCTACCCTCTGCCCTGTTTTCTTAGTTAGGGTTTCTGTTGCTGTGACAAACACCATGAGCATAAAGCAAGTTGGGGAGGAAAGGGTTTATACAGCTCACACTTCCTTACCACTGAGGGACGTCAGGACAGGAACTCAAGCAGGGCAGGATCCTGGAGGCAGGAGCTGATGCACATGCCATGGAGTGGTGCTCTCTGCTGGCTTGCTTCCTATGGCGTGCTTAGCCTGCTTTCTTATAGAAACCAGGACAAGCAGCCCAGGGATGGCACTACCCACCATGGACTGGGCCCTCTCCCATTGATCACTAATTGAGAAAATGCCTTACAGCTGGGTGTATGGAGGCATTTCCTCACCTGAGGCTCCTTCCTCTCTGATGACTGTAGTTTCTGTCAAGTTGACACAGAAAATCAGCCAGTATGTATACCAGTCCATGTTGTGTTTTCATTCTCCTGACAATGTTTTTGAAGAACAGAAAATTGAAAATTTGATAAAATTTATCAGTCTCATCTTCTGAACTTGGTGTGTAGGTGTATGTGTTTATGATTTTTTCCATAACTCTTAGATTTTACATTTAGCGCCCCCCCCCCATTTTTGTACTGGATGTGATGATGTCAGATCATGATCATTCCCCATACAGATACGAACCTGTTGTTTCAATGTCTCTTTTTAAATTCAGTATTTATTTTTTTTTAATTCAGTGACTGGTTTTGGAACTGTTATTGAAAAGCAACAGAAATTATGTTTGTGTTTTGGGCTATATTCTGTTGAGGTTGTAGTTTTAGAATAAGCTCCTTTTTTTTTTTTTTTGGTTTTTTTGAGACATGGTTTCTCTGTGGCTTCGGAGGCTGTCCTGGGACTCTGTAGACCAAGGTAGCTCGAACTCAGAGATCCACCTGCCTCTGCCTCCTGAGTGCTGGGACTAAAGGTGTGTGCCACCTGGCTAGAATAAGCTTTGAAAACTACTAGTCATGCTTTTTAAGTTGGGGGGAAGAACCTAATATATCTTATTTGTCAAGTGATAACTTGAAAATTAGATAATTGTAGTGTCCTTGAGCAGATGAAGGTAAGCTTCAGCAAGAGTTTCAGCTAGACTCAGTGACTTATGCCTATAGCCTCAGCACTAGGAGACTGAGGCAAGAGAATTGCTTGAGTTTGAAGCCAGTCTGGGCTACATAGTAGGGTCCAGAAGATTTTTATGGATACTAGGGATAGGTTGGTCAGTGGATAGGATGTTGCTGTCAGGTAGGAGGATTATATTTTAGTGTGGTATCATGCAGCATGATTATAGTAAGCACTTGGAATTGGCTATTTCAAAGGGGCCAAGCGGGTAACAGACCCGGGAAGTTGAGAGTTCCCACTACAAAGAAATAAATGTTAACAGTAGTGGGTATGCTCATTGCCCTGATTTGATCATTGTATGTATCATAAATATGTATACTCTGACTGACTTGAAATAAAAAATTAAAAACCTACTCAGAAAATTTCAGAGAAACTTCATTGGGTTTTATTTACCATCTTGTAGCCTCTGCATTTGAATATTATTTAAAAGCTGTATAATCTTGGCACTGGTGAGGCAGAGACAGGTCCCTGGAGCTTCCTGGTCAGTCAGTCTATCTCAGTCAATGAACTCCAGGTTCAGGAGAGTCCTTGTCTTAGTGGGGAAATGTTAGAGGACAATGGAGGAAGGCACTGGACGTTGATATCTGGTCTCCATAAGTATGTACCCAGGTGTATACTCAACTGTGCACACATCAGCACATACACATATATACTACACACATGATAATTAATTAAAAACATTTTGACTCTGTGACCTGTAACTTTGGACCCTAAACAAGCCCAACTGAAAGTATGGTTTGCATGAATTAAGAATTTTATAAATTAATATAGAATAGTTGAAAGGTAGTTTGGCAACATTTCTTTAGCTGAGGCTTTGGATTGCATTTCAGAAGCAAGAGTGTTTTTCAGTCTTATAATGCTTCAAATTACAGGACACATAAGGCCTGCTGTCTAAACTAAGGATCTATATTTTATCTCTTCTTGTAACTCTACAATCAGTTTGTTTCTCTTTTAGGGCATTGTTTATATGACAAGAGGGATCCCCAGTGTGTTGTGCACAAAGATTTCATTTGAGTTCTCTGTTGTGCAATTTTTCATCTGCTGCCAAGCTCTAGGTGAAATACCAAGTTCCAGGAATGAAGTGGAAGGGTCACAAAACCGTCACCCTCATTAGGTTTATTCTTTTTACTTTCTCCTTTGTGTCCTTCTCTTACTCTGTTGGGGAAGGATACACTGTCTCCACCATTCTACTTCCTTGTTGGAACTGGAAACCTTTCTGAATAAGTACTGGGAATGAGGAAAATTGCAGGTGGAAGCCAGGAAGTGTGATAAGGTAGTAAAAGCATATATGAGGTCATATCAGTGGTGTTTTGTAAAGTGAAATTAGTTCCCCACATGTCCTGACTTTGTTTTTTTTTTGTTTGTTTGTTTGTTTTTTTCGAGACAGGGTTTCTCTGTGTAGCTTTGGAGCCTGTCCTCGAATTTGCTCTGGAGATCAGGCTGGCCTCGAACTCACAGAGATCCTCTGCCTCTGCCTCCCGAGTGCTGGGATTAAAGGCATGCGCCACCAACACCCGGCCCCTGACTTAGTTTTGAGACTGTTTTTGTTTTGAGATGGGATCCCATTCAGTAGACCTAGCTAGCTTTGCACTCAGCACTCCTGCTTCAGCCTCTTAAGTGCTGAGATTACAAGTGTGAGCTACCACACCTGTTGTGTTGTCATTCTTTATGACATTCTTGTAAGTAAAACATTGCCACATCAATTTCAGAACTTTAGACTTTAGTTCTTCATGCCTTTTCTGTTCCTATTTCTCTTACAAGCAATGTTTTTTCTCTCTCTCTGTTTCTATCTTACTATTTATCTCTGGCATTCCAGTTAAGTTGTTTGTGTCAATCTGTGTTGATCTGTACCTTTCCCAAGTTATAAAGGTTGCTGCTGTGAGTAGCCTTCTATATGCTGTCCAGTCTACTTTTTGCTACTTCTTTTAGTCTCTAACAAGTGTTTTGTTTCTTGACAGGTACTCTGGTCTGATTAAGTGCTTGTGCGTCTCTCTCTCTCTCTCTCTCTCTCTCTCTCTCTCTCTCTCTCTCTCTCTCTCTCTCCATTGGAGTTCTTTCTTTCAAGGAGCTGAGGGTCTCCTTGATACAGGGTATTAAACTTGAATGTAAATGTTGTGCTGTTTAACCCATGCCTTATAAGAACAGGATCTTACTCAGCTTAGGAGGTACAGAATGGGAAGAAATAATGGACTTGGTTTTGTGTAGGGGGAGATGTTTGAGTGGAGAGGCCATTTCAGATAAGGAAATTTCTATTTCTTATTGAATTAGTTATTCAGGTAATTTGTACCTGCATGTTATTAGGTAGCATCAGAGATACTAGTTTATGGTCACTGTTTTCAGTATATATGGGGTGGGGGGGTGGAAGTGGAAAGCTTAGGTGTATGATGCATTTATGTGAAGTTTGTTAAATGCCAAATTAGGTTAGAGCAGCTCTAGGAAATTTAGAGAAGAATTAGTAAAACAACAATAAAAGCTAAAACTTTTGAAAATGTGTTTACTTGCAGTGTCAGGAGAGAGACATCAAAAGTGTATGGCTGTAATGACATGAGAAGAATGTTGCTATTTCTCTTTGACTGTGTGCAATGGACTTGAGGTGGTTAGCATGGAGGGGTGATGAGAAGTCAGTCCAGGAGGCTCTTAGAATGGGGTGAGGTCAAGTGGCCTGGCATTTCTTAACCATATCTCTAGAACCAGACTTCTCAGTGCTTTCTATGCTGTTTTAAAACTTATCTCTTCTACTAGTGGACTTCTGCCATCACTGTTCCACTAACAAGTTTCTAAAGCTACTAGAGATCTAGCCAAATTCAATGGTCAGATTTTACATTTTTGCTTAATGGAGAATCACTGCAGCTTCTGGCTTAAGTGTCTGTCACAACGGAGGCACTTTCTGCCTTACCATCAAGAGTATGTAAACTTTAATACATTATAAACAACCCCTCCCTGCTTTTTCAGACTTTATATTTAAGGAATTTATTGGAGTACTTAGTGTTTGCTGTAGCACAAGAGCTAATTAGAAAGGCAACATGCCATGATTCCTGCACAGTTTGTCCTCCTTTCCAGGCTGTTTAGATCTCCACTTTCTTTAAGACAGATGAAGTTCTTCCTTCCTGCCTTGAGGGCTACAGTCTGTGTTTCCTGTGTGAACCTTTACAGTACTTAAAGCTAGCATTACTCCTTCATTGAATTTTTTTCATGCCTGATCTTGATTAAACTGTCAGTTCCCAGAGGGCAAGAAATTGATAATGGTTCTCTGTATTTATTACTCAAGCATAGTCTCATACACATGTACAATTATGAATTCTTGTTAAATGTATTGCCACACATTTTAAATACCTCCTTTATGCCGACATATCCCGAGTGTTAAGTTCTTACACTGGTGCCAGTTACATTTCAGTTTAAACATGCTGTACATGCTATTATATTAACGTGGGGAATGTGTGTAACAGCTGCTGTCTTAAAATTTGAACAAGGAAAGCTGTGCACAGAGAGAGAGAGACTGGAGACAACTAGAGCATCAGCATGTAGGGGAATGATAGCTGATGCTTCTTTGGTGACTGAACAGTAATAATAGCTCTCATTTTTTACGATCATTATCATCAGCTAACCTTTAAAAAAACTTTTTGCCTGACATTGTTCTAAGAGCTTTAGATATGTCACATAGGTACAGCTGAAATTCTCATTTTACAGTGAAGAAGCTTTAGAAAGTCTATTGACTTGGGCATGAAGAGAGCTGGGCTCTGGTTTTAGTTCTAATAATTGCCTGCGTGAAAACAACTCTAAAGTCAGTGGGCTCTTAGTTTTTCATCTTTAAATTGAATGTCAGCATCTATAAGCTCCAGGTATCCATATCCCCCCCACCCCCAATTTGGTATGGTATAGTCTTGAAATTAGAACATGTCCTTATTTCAGTCCTTATAAGGTACTCATGCTGGCATTTTGATTGCTACAATGCGGTGTGATAATGTGAGTTTATTTCTTTGTTGTAAGAGCCTTGAAGGTACCATTTAGGGAATATAAGTTTGGTTTTCAGAAAAGGAGGGGAGAATTTGAGAAGGGCTCAGAGCATTAGGAAAATAAGATGAGAATAGGGCTGTAGGTCTCTGTCTCTCTCTCTCTCTCCTCCCTGCCTTTCCCTTCCTCCTTCTCCTTCTTTCTCTTCTCCAACTCTCCTCCCCTCTTTCCTTTTCTTCCTCTATCATTTCTCTCTACCCCTCCATCTCCTCCTCTACCCTCCAAACTAAAAGTGTATTAATACCTTGTCTTCCAAAGATACTCCTAGATTAATAGTATTAACACTTCCTGAGTATTTCCTCTGTGTATGCATGTGTGCCTTATTAGATATTATTTTAAACGTAGTACTTTTTATTGTTTCTTTGTATACAATGAGGAAGCTGGAGGTTCAGACAGTGGACATTTTCACAGACTCACAGATGGAAACTGTTGGCGTCAGTACTGAATTCTCATCACAAACCTGTCTTGTCTCTCAGAAATTGACTCTGCCCAATACTCTAGCTTGTTTTTTGCTAGGAGCTAGCTACTTGGGATGAAGGGCCTATATGGGGTGTCCCTGCCACAAGATCCTCCTCCCGCTTGGCCTTTTTTCTTTGTTTCTGTAGTGTTGGGGAACAAATCTAGGACCTTGGATATGCTAGAGCGTTCTACCACTGAGCTGCACTTCCAGCTCTACTTTTTTTTGACTGTAGTGCTGCTTTGTATTTTGGTATCACTTAGAAGTCACCTTAATCTTCTGGTCTTGCTCATGGGATAGAATGTATGCTCTGCTTGAACACTTAACAATTGCAGTGTGAAGTGTCAGTATCCTTTCTCTGTCCTCATCTCCCATCCCTACAACAGCTTTATTTTTTTTCTTCTTCTAGAACATGTGTTAACCTAGTGGAACTTCTTTCTTCAAGTGTAATGCTATGAATTTTTTAGCAGTGGAGAAAAATACATTAGAAGTTCCAGCTTGCAGGGCATGTACCAAAGTCTGGGCTTGTGGTGTGCTTTTTGACCATTCTAGGTCTTTAATGTTTGTAAACTGGTTTCTTGACTTTGTTTTTTACTAACTGCCTGGTACTGCCTGTCCTCCTTTCCCTCCACAGTGTCCTTGACTGTACCTCTTCAGTCAGCACTCCAGCCAGCTTGTCTTCTTGCTATTCTTGTCTGCCCCGCTTTCCTCTTTCTACCTCCCCCCTGTTCAACTTTACCTTCTTGCCCTAATGCAGATTCCTGAATTAGTTTCCTCAGTTCTCTGACTTCTTGCCTTCACCTTATTTTTGGTACACCTTTGTATAACTTCTAAAATTTGTGTCAAAGAAATTGAGATAGACGTTTACAATTTGAATTTTAAGGATTTGTGGTGTGTTGGTGAGTAAGGACTTGGGCTGCTGATAAGTTTTCATATCAGGATTTTGCTGCCTCTCCCCTCCCTCCCTCCCTCCCTCCCTCCCTCCTCCCTCCTCCCTCCCTCCCTCCCTCCCTCCCTCCCTTCAGTAAAGATTGACATTAGTAGTCAGTGTATTTATTATTTTGTATTTTAAACCCTTTATGATTTGGAGTGAAAAAATAAGCAAAAAAAAAATAGGAAATGTTGATCCCTTAAATGTTTAGTTTGGTCATTAATATAATTCAGTCTTTTCTCTCCAGATTTAACTCAGGCTTCCCCTCACTTTGGGACTCCTAGATTTGTGAATATTGGATGATTTTGAGAGGCAGGGGTTGTTTCCTTGATACTCACTGAGGAGTCTATTTACCTTCAGGATGACATCTGAACTGGAGAGCAGCCTAACATCTATGGACTGGTTACCACAGCTCACCATGAGAGCAGCCATCCAAAAATCTGATGCTACACAAAATGCACATGGAACGGCAATTTCTAAGAAGAACGCACTCCTTGACCCAAACACAACGCTGGACCAGGAAGAAGTCCAACAGCACAAAGATGGAAAACCTCCGTACAGTTACGCCAGCCTCATCACGTTTGCAATTAATAGCTCACCCAAAAAGAAAATGACTTTAAGTGAGATTTACCAGTGGATTTGTGATAACTTCCCATATTATAGAGAGGCTGGCAGTGGTTGGAAGGTAAGTATTTTTTTTAAATTATAGATTTTGTGCAGTGATAATAGTGTTAACTGCTACTGAAAGTAAAGCTTTGTAAAATTAAAGATTAAATTCTGATTTAATCATTTTTAGGATGCCAGCAATGGAAAAAAATGTTTAATTCGATTGTTTGATGATTGATGATGTGTGTGTGTACCTGTGCCACAATGCACAAATGGGGATCAACGGATAGCTTGTGGGAGTTGGTTTTCTCTTTCTACTATATGGTTGCTAGAGATCAAACTCAGGTCATGAAGTGTTGTCAGCAACTGTCATTACCCATTGAACCATCTTGCTGGCCCTGGGAATTTGTAAAGTTAGTGATTGACTTATTTTTGGAAGTAGTGTGTTAGAACTTTATTATGTCATGGGATTAATGTAGCATGGATGCAGCAGTAAGCAGAAAGTGATACCTAGTGGGCAAATGGAGTTGACAGTAATGCCGTGGTAGAAAACAGAGCTATAGTATGATCAAAACCAAAAATTTGTATTGACCAGATAATAGGCTCTTTCCAGATTTCATCAATTTTTCTTCAGTGTCCTGTATATTTCAGGATCCCACATTGCAGTTCAGTTGTCATTTTTCTCGGTTCTCCTCTAATTTGTGAGTGTCCCATACTCTTGCTTTTGTGACATAAGACACTTTTGAAGAATATTTATCAAATGTGGAGTTTTCCTTGATTTGGTGGTATTTTCTCATGATAGAAGTAGTGCATTTGAGACAGAATAACAAAGAGGTGACACACCCCTCTGCTTATCACAGGGCATAAAATGTCCGCACAGCCATAGTTCTTAGTTAATGTGATATCTCTGGGTTCTCCACTGTAAGGCTACTGCTAATTGTCGAGTATACACAAAGTTTTGAGGAGATATTTTGAGGGCACATGAACACACTATTTCTTTTTAAACTTTACCCAATAATTTTAGCATTCATTGCTATTCCCTCCCCCTACCCCTGACAGGGTTTCTCTGTAGCTTTGTAGACCAGGCGGGCCTCGAACTCACAGAGATCCTCCTGCCTCTGCCTCCCGAGTGCTGGGACTAACGGTGTGTGCCACCACTGCCTGCTCATTACTGTTTTCTAATGGTGATTTTTATTTTTCCTGTAAAATGAAGACTATTATTATTAGTTTTCTTCAGTGAAGGCAGGCATGTTTCTGAGTGTGAGGCCAGCATGCATAGTCACATAGTGAGTTCCAGGACAGTCAGGGCTATGTGGAGATACCCTATCCCAAAAGACAAACAAACAATAACAGTAACAAAAAGCTTGCTGGCTTTTCCTGGTCTTGTTAAGAGAGTGCTGTGGTTCTTATAGAGGGTTGGAGTTTGTATCTCAGCAACCACCTGTAATTCAAGCTCCAAGAAATCCAACGCCCTCTCCTGGTCTCCATGGAAACCTGTACTTATATGCACATACATACGGGCAGACACATACAATACACATTAAAGAGAGGTTTTTCTCATTTGTTCAGTCATTTATTCATGATGGGAAGTGCTTGTGGGTATGCTTTGCACTAGCATCATCCTTTTTTATTTTTGTTTGTGGTGAACTATCTTAAGACAGGGTCTCACTGTGTAATCTGGGCTGACTTCCAGCTCACTTTGATTACTATGTAGTGAAAGCTGGCTTTGAACTTGAGATCCTTCTTTTTCAGCCTCCACATGCTGTGATTATAGGTGTCTGCCAGTATGCCCAGCAAAAAACTGTATATGGAATTTTTACTTGTTTGTTTGAGCCTAGTGTCTCAAATGTTTCTAATTTGGCAAAGCTCTATTACTGAGCTCTGTATCCCTAATCCTCATTGACTGCCTAATCATTGAAGCTTTGGCCGTTGGGAATGCTTACAGGATGGTTTTATTCTTATGTTTCCAGAGTCATTGTACCTTCCTTGTGCCAGTTCTGGAATTAACCACTTCCTTAAGGAGCCTTTTGATACACTTCCACTTTAGTTACCTAGTGAATATATGTTATATAACAAGTAAGCCAATTTGCTTTCTTTTACTTTTGCTTACGTTTATTCATATTTATGTTTTACATGGGAATTACCCAGTTGTGTGCTACATGGTGTGTGTGTGTGCTTGTGTGTGTTTGTGTGTGCGTGTGTATCTGCACAGAAAATGATTTATAGGATTTTAGGTTTATATTAGATGATAGTTATTCTTCACTGTCTTATAAATGTTCTTGCTTTACTACCTTTTTACATTCTCATAATTTTTTAGGGATCTTTTTTATATACTATGCACCTATGATATGCCATGTGTTGTGGAAGATAGGCAGATGTCTTGAGGGGAAGGATTGTGCCCCGCTGTAGTTTTTCTCTTTTAAGCCACAGCAGCATTTGTATTTAGTAACTTCAGTTAATGCAGCTTAAAGTATGGTTGATTCCTGCTCTCAGCCTTCCATTCTACCTTCCTTTCATATTCCTTTTCATCCTGATGTCTGTGAACATGATTTCTTTTTTGTTTTTTTTTATTTCTCTTGTTCTTTATCTAGTTGATGTTATTGTATTGCTTCAGTTCTCTTTCCCCTATCAAGTGAATCTTTTTGTGTGTTTTTTATGTGCTTTATTGATAGCAGTAGTATAGAAATTATTTTTGTTTAGATAGCCTGTGTTTTTATTACTTTTTTCCTGTATATAAATATTCAAATGATAGCTGCATTTTCAATTTTCTATATGCCAGACATCATTCTAAGTGCTTTTATACCATTGTATCTTTAAGTCACACAGCAGCCTTATTAAATAGATACTCTTGCCCAATTGTAAATATAAGAAAACAGGCTTAAAGAAATTAAGTAATGCCGGGCGGTGGTGGCTTATGCCTTTAGTCCTGGCACTTGGGAGGCAGAGGCAGGCAGATCTCTGTGAGTTCAAGACTAGCCTGCTCTACAAGAGCTAGTTCCAGGACAGCCTCCAAAGCCACAGAGAAACCCTACCCCAACCTCCCATCTCAAAAAAAAAAAAAAAAAAAAGAAAAAAGAAATTCAGTAATTTTCCAGACATTTTCAGATAGAGAATGGTAGAATCAAAACTCAATACCAGACTTGGTAATTTGAGAATTTTAGCACTTGTTCTTAACCAGTTATATATAGCCCATAATTTTGCAAAAAAACTACATAGTTTAACTTGTAGATTTAAAATTCCTCTTAACTGGCTTACAAGTATGAAAAATGATTTTTAACAGCATGCTTTTTGAGTAAATCTGCTTTACTAGTATTTCAGTGGGAGAAATACAAATTTGGAGCCTATCCTGGCACTCGCTCTACAGACCAGGCTGGCCTCACAGAGATCTGCCTGCCTCTGCCTCCCAAGTGCCGATACTAAAGGTGTGTACCACCAGTGCCCGTCGTTTTTTGTTTTATAAGAACTATTTTGTGTGTGTATTAGTGTTTTGTCTTTGTGTGTCTGTACACTACATGGCTTCCTGATGCATATGGAGACCAGAAGAGGGTATCAGATCCTCTTGATCTAGAGTTATAGATGGTTGTGGGCCACCATGTGGGTTCTGGGAACTGAAGCTAGATCTTCGAGAAGAGCAGCCACTGTTCTTACCTGCTGAGCCATCTCTCCATCTCTCCAGCCTAGAAGTATATTTTGAAATTGGATTTATAAAATCTGGGGATATAGCTCAGGTAGGTAATTTGTAGGAAGCATAAAGCTTTGAACTCCAGCCACCCCACTCCCCCTTCCAAAACAACCCCCCCTTTTCTCCTTTGAGACAGGCTTTCTCTCTAGCCCTGGGTGCCCTAGCCTCTGCCTCCTGAGTGCTGGGATTAAAGGCATGTGATACCACTGCCCAGTCAAAAAAACCCAATTTTTTTTTTTTTAAACCTGAGAATCAAAACATGATTGTAAACAAGTGGCAGTAATTTATTTAAACTCTACTTTCTGTTTTTACTACCAGACACTTACTTTAGGTGCTTTTTGTCAAGGTTTGGATTAGTGAGGTATAAATCTGTTTAGCAGCAGAAAAACTTGGTGTCTGTAGAGAAAAACAAGTCAAAATGTGAGTAAGAAAGCTTATCAGAGACTCATGGGTCCTTATCTATAGCTGGAAACATGAATTCCTGAAGCTACCAGACAGGTAACATAATGAGTAAAGCACAGATGGAGGTACCGAACCAGTGGCTGCGTCTCTAATGTGTTCTGGTTATGTTTTTTCCTCTTAGGCTACATATTGGACATTCCATTTTTTCCTTCCTAAGGAAAGTGAGAAATCTGGTTTCTGTGTAGAATTTCCCAATTTCCAGATGTTTCTAATTCCAGGGTTCTTAATCTGCAGTATAATAAATGTGTCTGTTTTGATTTTGTTTGGCCTGTGGGCTATCAATCTTTTCAGTTAATTTCATTGTCCTTTCATTAATTTAAAAAGGGCTTACCTTCTCCTCTTGGGTCCCTAAGGGAGTTCATTCTCTTAATTAGATGAAGATACATATACTATGCAATTAAGAAGCTGTATTAAAAGCTCTTGAGAATTGCGGAGTGCTGTGTTATTGTTGACATAGTTGGTTACAGCTACTGTTTGTAAGTCATAATATATCCATTTTGCCTGTGACCTAGTAAAAGTGTTAACTTTAAAGGGTGTAGTGTTGTAATTTTAAAAAAGGGATGAGCGAGAAAGACACCACATGAGAGTTCAAGTGGAGTTTTTTTTCTAATTAAGGGAAAAGGATTGTATAAAGGGAAAGAGGATGGGGGGAGACTGATCTTTGGGGACAGTAGCAACGGGAGAGAGAAAAGGGAGGAACAGACGAACAGACCGGGGTGTGTGTGGTGTGTGTGTGTGTGTGTGTGTGTGTGTGTGTGTGTGTATGGCAGATGTGGCAGAGGTGGCAGGGCCCTTGTAAAAGGGAACATAGTGAATATGCACAGTTGGTGCTCTTAGTGGCTGCAGCTGAGGACTATCAGAACCCCAAGCACAGGCCACTAAAGATGTCGGAATACTAATATGTGGTTAATGAGAAATAGTGGGGAGTATAAGATTCTAAACTGATTGCTGCAAAGAATAAAGTGTTACCAGAGTAAAAGGAAGAAGACTTAACTAGAAAGTTATTAAAGGAAACGAAATAGCAATTTCTTTTGAAGATTTAGAGGGATATTTTAATGTATTTCTAAATACTTGGTTATAGAGGCTCATAGTAGAGAGTTGGAATGAACCAAATTATAGAAATCTTAAAATATATGAAAGCCCAGCTGAAGAACTTGTTTAATTTTTTAGGAACAGTATATAAATTATGATTATGTTCCTCATCAACCTGCTTGATTATTTCTCAAATCATGGTCAGAAATACCTTTAGAAATAGTGATACATTTTCACCTGAAAGGTACATAGTTTATATATTAAGATATGGTTGGTAGAACAGGCTGTGGGAGTAAGTGAAAAAGTATGTTTTGTCCCTAAAGCTGAAAGATTCCCAGAAAGGTTATCTGGTACCATCTACTTCAGGCTGACCTTCAGTATGTCTAGGAATTGCTATTTTATAGTCATTATTTTTTTTCCTCTCACTGAGTTTTAAAACATTGAATGCCTATAATTTACCATGTTCCCTTTAATATTCCTTTTTGTAGATACAGATGAATTTTGTGCATTTATATGGAGACCAAAAGCTGGGTGTGGTGGCACACATCTTTGATCCCAACACTGGGGGAGGTTAGAAGCAGGTGGATGGATCTCTGTGCATTCAAGGCCAGTGTGGCCTATATAATAGATTCCAGGGCAGCCAGAGCTACACAGTTAAGATCCTGTCTCAAAACAAAACAACAAAAAGAGACCAAAGAAAACTGATTTTTCTCCTTTGTTAGAGGCCTTTGTTTTCATAAATCCGAACCCATTCTTAGATTTGTTAAACAGTTCTGTGTCCTGCTGCTTCCCTTCTTTTCCAGTATGGAGGAGGTAGATTGGGGCAATTGGAAGGGCATTTAAAGCTTGTGATGTCTGTATTTATTGAATAGAGGGTTGGGAAAAGATATTAAAGTAGCCACAAACTGTTACAGAATTGTAGTTGCCCAGAATTAGAAAACCTTGCTATATTCACTATAATGGGTTAGACAGAGCCTTAACATTTAGTTAAAACTCCCTTTCATGTAAGGGTATTGAAGGAGATTGCATTATGAATACTCTGTAATTGACTTACTTATAATCTGAAATAGAGGGAAAAATAAATTTTTTGTGTAAATCACTTTGCTAAGGAAGATTAACCCTATAAGTCATTAGGATGTAGGGTAACAAAAAACATTGAGGGAAAAAGGAAACCTTGAAACTAAGTGTAAGCAGTATTAATAATTGTGCCTAATCACATTGAAGAAACTGGTATTTGTATGTGTATGGATGTGCTTGCATGGATGGGTGTGGTGATATTTTGTTTATGCTATAACAAATAAAGCTTGCCTGAAGATCAGAGTGCAGACCTAGCCACACTAGTTAGCCACAGAGGCCAGGCAGTGGTAGCATACAACTTTAATCCCAGAAGTTGGGAGATAGAGGCAGATGGATCTCTTGTTAGTTCAAGGCCACTCTGAGCTACACGAAATTGATTCAGTTTAAGAGAGAAACAGAGCTCACACAAAGGTGATTCTAGCACTTGGGATCACACACCTTTAATCTCAACACTGGGGAGGTAGAGACAGGAGTGATACGGCTCGGTGGAGAGAGGAATATAAGATGGGAGGAGACAGGAGCAGCAGTCAGTCTGAAGCAGTCTGAGGAATAGTCAGTCAGTCTAAGGATAGAATCATCCCTTTGGTCTAAGCATTGGTAGAGGTAAGAACTCTAGTGGCTGGCTGCTCTGTTTTTCTGGTTCTTCAGCTTTCACTGCCTGATAGTTTTTATTACTAAGACTAAAGAGAATTTTTGCTATAAATGGGTACATGTGGAGGCTAGATATCTTCCATAGTCACTTCTTGAGGGTCTTTTTTATTGCATCTGGAGCTTGCTGTTTTGGCTAGGCTGGCTGGCCAGCAAACCTCCTGGAATCCTCCGGTCTCTGGCCCCCAGTGCTGGGATTACAAGTGTGCATTGCTGCACCTGGCTATTTTATTTGTATGCTGGGGATCCAAACTCAGGTCCTCATGCTTGTACAGCAGACACTATCCCAGCACCTTAGCTGACAATGACATACTTTCTCAGGATACAACTTAAGGTCAGGGATACACAGAGGAATTATGACTTTTACTCAGTAGATTTGTATTTGATGGTATTACTTGAGTAGAGGCATTCTGAATTTACTAACTCCCAACAAAGAACTTGGGAACAATTTTGAAACTGTTATGTGCCTGGCAGGTTACAGCAGATGAGCACATACTGATATATTCGACTTCTGCCCCCTCCCCTTCCCACACTCAAAATGGAAAAGAAGGATACAGGTAGACAAATCTACTGTTGATTGGATTAGAGGTGCCAGTTTAAAATAAAAAACAGTAGAGTGCTTTTAAATTTTAGATTCTTGGATTGAAACTTAAGAGATTTTGAATTAATTACTTTGGATGGAACCCAGAATCTATATTAATACATAATGAGGTTTAAAAAAAATTTGTTTTTATTTTATGTGTATGGGTGTTTTGTCTGCATGTTTGTCTGTTCTGTTCACCACTTGTGTGCCTGGTGCCTGTGGCATCCAGAAGAGTGTCAGATCTGGGACAAGAAATTTTAAAAATGTCTTTAAATGTAACCCCTCCCCCTTTGTTTGTTTGTTTGTTTGAGACAGGGTTTCTCTGTATATCCCTGGCTGTCCTGGAACTTGCTTTATAGATAAGGCTGGCCTTGGAACTTGAGGAGATCTGTCTGCCTCTGCCTCCTGAATCCTGGGATTAAAGGTGTGCATTGGCCATGTGCCTAGACAGGCACCCTTTCACTGAGTTATGTCACAGCTCTTTGCCTTATATTCATTAGAGATTATTCTTATATGTAATTGACCTCTCTCTCCCTCCTCTCTCTCTCTCTCTCTCTCTCTCTCTCTCTCTCTCTCTCTCTCTCTCTCTCTCTCTCAGAGACAGGGTTTCTCTGTGGCTTTGGAACTAGCTCTTGTAGACCAGGCTGGTCTCCAACTCACAGAACAGAGATCCGCCTGCCTCTGCCTCCCGAGTGCTGGGATTAAAGGCGTGCGACACCGCCTTCTCTTTTAATCATTTAAGATGTCACTTAGTTTCTGGCCCACATAGTTTTGAAGAAGCACACTGAAATTCTTATCTTTAGTTCTTCACACAGTCTTTTTTTCTCTCTACATTGCCTTCAAGATGTCTTCCGTTTCAGTTTTCAGCATTTTAACTATAATATACATAGTTGTGTAGTTTTTCCCACCTTATTTTCTGAGATAGTCTAGAACCTAGGTTGGCCTTGCACTCCTGATTCTTCTGCCTTTGCTTCACAAGTGCTGAGATTATAGGTTTGTTCCATCAGGCCCAGCTGGGGTGTAGGAGCGTGTGTGGGTCTGCACTTGCATGTGTGTGTGTTGGGAATCTATCCTAAGGTCTCATGCATGCCACACAAGCAGTCTTACCGCTGAGCTGTACCTTTGGCCCTTAGTATAGTTTTTGTTGTTGTTTTTCAAATTTTGTGTGATATTCTTGTGACATGCAGGTATCTTATATTGTTTTGTAAGATTTTTTATTTGTTTGAATTTTCATTTTGCCCATTTTTTTCTCTGTTTCAGGAGTCTTGTAAGAATTGTTTTTGTTTGTTTCAAGTCTGCAGCACATGTTGGTTATGTTGGGAAACATTTACTTTCCTGTCCTCAGGTTTCCCAGGCCTTTTTCTAGCATGTCCAATTTATTTATAAGCCTATCTGAGGGATTCTTTTTATCTTTTGGGGGGGTGGCATTGTTGGGGATCAAACCCAACCATGCCTAGTGTATGCTAGAAGGCTTCTTCTACTGAGCTATTTACCCCCTGGTATTTGTTTTTGTTTATTTTATCACTTATGTTTGTTTATTGTGGTTTCTACATCTCTATTAAAGTTCTTCATCTCTAAATGTGAATTTTTTTATTTCATTTTCCACTGGCTCCTTTAACATATTAACCATAAATAGAATTTGTTCTGACAATTATAAAATTTCATTTCTCTCTTAGCTGGGTTGTGTGGATTACTTTGTCTCTTGATAATGATGTCTTTCTTGCCTTTTTCTCATATACTCTTTGATGGAATACCAGGTAGATATGTAGAAGAACAGTAGAGATTGAAGTAGTGTTTTTATTTGTAAATGGACAAGCATCTTTTCCTTTTCCTCAGCTATTCATATGGCAGGCTCAGTCAGTCTTAGTAGATGGGCTGAATTTAGGTGGTGGTACCTGCTTATTCTTCCAGCAGTGTTTTCCTGTTGTACTTTTTCAGCAAGTGGTTGTATGCTAAAGAATCCCCCCTCCCGAATTTTCTCATCCTCTTAGATTTTAGGTGTTTAGATATAGCTTGACTATTTACAAGCAGGAGTATCATTCATATCTTTTGTCCTCCTCTGTTACCAGACTGCTGCTGTTACTCCGTGTTCTGCTAGTTCAAGCCAGAGTAGCTTTGTAGCTATAGTTGCTTTTGGATGGGAGTCTGCTCCTTCCTGAGACTTAGCAGACCCGTCTGTATGGTGTCAGTGTCAGTTTTTAGGATGCAGGGCAGCAGCAGCTTATACCTCTCCCAGAAGAAAAGGAGTTTGTATTTGTTTTTCCCATAGTATCAGTAGATTTTTCTTGGAGAAGGATTTCCTGTCACTATAGAAGTAGAGCTGCTTCATTTCCATTCTTCCCCCAAAAGTGATGAAGCCTTGCCAGAGTCCTATGGAGGTGAGATTTTGTTGCCATCACCTCAGACTTACAAAGGGAAAACCAAACCACACCAAAACAAAAACCCATATATGGCTGGGTGGTGGTTGTGTACATCCTTAATCCCAGCACTCAGGAGGCAGAAGCAGGTGGATCTCTGTGAGTTTGAGGCCAGCCTGGTGTACATAGTGAGTTCCAGGATAGCCAGGGCTACACAGAGAAATCTTCTCTTGAAACAGAGTTTTATTTTACCTCTTAAAAATTTTTTAAAAATTATTTATTTATTTATTTATTTATTTATTATGTGTACAGTGTTCTGTCTGCATGTACACCTGTAGGCCAGAAGAGAGCACCAAATCTCATTACAGATGGTTGTGAGCCACCATGTGGTTGCTGGGAATTGAACTCAGGACCTTTGGAAGAGCAGGCAGTGCTCTTAACTGCTGAGCCATCTCTCCAGCCCTGTATATATCTCTTGATAAAAAAATGTGTATAATACATTTTTGAGAAAATATTTTGAGATGTTATATTCTATATAGATAAATTTTGAAGAGGAAAATTCTACTGTATTTATTCTGAGACTAAAGAATTTTTAAAAAGTTTTTTGAGAATTTGATATGATGTATTTTGATCACATTCATCCCTATCTTCTTCTATCTTCCTACTCATTCAGCCTTACCCCATTCCTTTAATTAAAAAGCCAGTTTGAGTTGTCTGACTACTCTTGGATGTGGTGGAGTCTGCCTTAGAGTGTGGTCCATATACCAGGTGTCACTCCATTGAAGAAGACTGACTTTCCCTTCACTTCAGAGCAAGGACTTGGTGCTGACCTCTTCTCCTTGTTGGGATTTTGTCTGGCTTTGGCTTTTGTGGGTCTGCATGCTGAGTTCATACGTGCTTCTTCTGTCCTGTTGTGGCTGGAAAACACCATTTCCTTAAGTCATTTAACACCTCTGGCTCTTACAATCTTTTTGCTTCTTTTCTGCATAGATCCCTGAGTCTTGAGGAAGGAGTATGATATAGATTCCCCATTTAGGGCTAAGTACTCTGAATAGACTTCAGCATTTTATATTAAATAGAATTTAACGCTAACAAATATGACCTCCAAAGATAACCATTTTAAGTAGTGGCTAAATGCAATTGGAGCCCCTCTCTACTAAGTATTTGGCCATTTGAGGACAAACAAATAAAAGTTATTTGGGAATGGATTTTGGAGCATTTAGTTGCGAAAAAAGGGGGGCTTTGTGATATTTTCTGTTCAGAGTCGTTGTTCAGTCCCCTTTACTCATGAATAGATTGTTTCACAAACACTCCAGTTCTCTAAAGATGTCTTTCTGTCACCTAAGTTGGTGGTTCTTTTCTGCTACATTGAGGAATTTAGAACTTTTCCTGGCCTTCTGTACCCAGCATATCTGACTATGTTTTATTTTTTGATATTTTAATATATCCTGATCTTGTCCATTCTGAGCTCCCTCCTCCTCCCAGGCCCTCTTCCACCTTCACCTCCATGTCCTTGTCCTCCTCTTGTTTTAATAACCCACTGACCCAGTGTCTTGTCATGCAGTTTTTTCTGATACAGCTAGGACCTCATTTCGATATGCCTTTGTAATAGAGCAGTAGAATTCATTTTTGTTTCAGAGAATTGTTTTTTCTTTCATTTTTATCAGAGTGTATTGCAGAACAAAGGGTTTCATTATGCTTCTGTCCATACATATGTACTCTCTTCATATTCACCATCTCTGTTACTCTTCCTCAGTCCTATCCTCTTTAAAAAAAAAAAAAAAAGAAAAAAGAAAAAAAAAAAACTCTGAAGGGCTTTGTGAGTAAAGGCACTTGACCACCAAGCTTGTTGGCCTGACTTCCATCTCTGGGACCTCTGATGACAAGAGAGAACTGACTACCACAGCTGCCCTCCAACTTCCACACATGCACACTCATGCATGCATACATAAGTTAAATAAAGAAGAAATAGATGTCATTTTTTTTGGTGTAACTTTCCCAATAAGAAAAGAACAAGTTACCAGAGATATTCTTTTACCTATATTTAAAATGATCTACACATATTTTTTAATAATTAGCTGCTTAGTTAAAAAATATCTTTTCAAGGTGAAAGAAAAGGCCTCAGTTCATATAGATACAGGTAAATTGGTGTATTTACATCTATTTCAGAAAACATTATTCCAAGATGGCTGTAGCTGTTTGTGAAAACTGCAGTATTGTCATTTAAATGATATCTATATTTGCCTAATTTATGTAATTTAAGGTTCCGAACTATGTGTTTACCATATGATAGTTTGTTTTCTCCAAAAACGTTCTGATTCTGAGTTTACTTACACACGGTGCTGGAGAGTGAATCTGACTTGTGCATGCATATCTCTGGTCTTTAACACTTTAAGAAACTCACTTAAAAGTGGTAATATATGTACCTCATAAACCATTTGGACCTTGTAGGAAAGTAAAAAGAACATAGTTATCACCTAAAAGCCTATGATGTGGCATTCTGATTTATTTCCAAGAATAAATAAACACGTAAATAACCACGGTTAAGGGGTTGAAATTATGACTCAGAGGTTAAGAGCACTTGGTGTTCTTTGAGAAGACCTGGGTTCAGTTCCTAGTACCTACATGGTGGCTCAAAATCCATCTTCTGTAACTCCAGTTCCAGGATATCTGATGCCCTCTTCTGGCTTCTGTGTGCACCAGGCATGCCTGCATGTGGTGTACAGACATATGTGCAGGTAAAAACACTCACATATAGAATAAATCGTGCACACACAGTTAAAGCATGATATGTATACAGTTTGTTATTTAATATTTAGCATTGCATCATAGGCATCTTTCTGCACCAATAAAGTTCATAAGCAATTAAATGCTATATACATGTATATATATTATCAAATCTGCTAGGAATCAGTTCCAATAACCTTTTATTTACAATATGCTATATCTAATTTGAAAACCAGAAAAGTTTAGCTTTGATGCTCATTTACTTAACATTTATTATAAATTTATGTGTAAGTATGTAAGTCTGTATAGGTATGTGTGTGTGGGTGCTCTTAGAGACCAGAGCAGGGCATAGGATTCTCTGAAGCTGGAGTTACAGTGGATTGTGAGTTGCCTGATTTGGGTGCTGAGAATCAAACTCAGGTCTTCTGCAAGTGCAGTAAGCACTCTCATCCACTAAGCCAACTTTCCAGTCCCTGGAGCATATTTTAAAAGTTAGCTCTATTTGTAAATGTATTCCAATTCATAGAAATACAAAGGTTTCTTTGTTTTTAAAGATGGAGTAATTTTTTTAAAATACTTCATTGACCCAACAATGGTTTTCTTCTTTAATTTCAGAATTCCATACGACATAATTTGTCACTGAACAAATGTTTCCTTAAAGTGCCTCGATCCAAGGATGATCCCGGAAAGGTAGGACATTTTCTTAAATTGACAAGATATGTCTCTTGGCACATAGTTCATTGATCAGGAGGGTTTTTTTGGGGGGGTTAAACAGCAAGTACTCCTGCTCACTCTGGCTTAGGTGGTATATGTTAAGGACCAGCTCTTTTGAGACAGGGTCTCACTATATATCTGTGACTATCCTGGAATTCTCAGAGATCTACCTGCTTGTGCCTCCTGACTGCTGCAATCAAGTGCTTTGCCACCCCAGGCGCTTCCCCCTTCCCCCCAAGCTTGAGAGCTCCTTTAAAGTAATAAGCCATCTAGAGCTTGTCATTGACAGCTTGCCTTGCTTTACCTGGCTTTTGCTTGGTTGTTTTCTTTGTGTGGTATGTGGACTAGTGGAATCTAATCTGATATTGAGCTGCTTGTTAGGAACCTGTAGTGGATTAGCTGTTACTGTCTGGGTTAGAACTGTGCACCTGGCAAGTAGAAAAGTGCTCTAATGAAATAAAAGCTCGTTTCTAGTCTATTCTCGTAGTTGCTTTATTATCTCCTGATAGAATTACAGTTTCAGGGTTGCAACCAGAGGGTACTGTCCTTCCCCATTTAGTAACTGTGCAACAGTAGTGTAGCTACCGCTTGCTAGAGTCAGTTCAAACTTTATCTAAAGCTTAGATTGCTAGGTTGGATCATGCTTGGTTGTCAAATAAATACCTAGATTTGTACTATGAGCCAGTTGTGACTGTTGGCAAGATAATGTTCTTATTTAATGATTAGTGTCTGTTCTTTGTTAGAAGATATCCTTTTCAATTTCATTTGCAGTTTAGCTCCTTCATGGCTTACTGTGAAGATTATGTTTCCTAAGCATGTCTTTCATATGGTCTTGTACAGTTCTTTCCCTCTCCTCTTGGCTTATTACTGTTTATCCTTCAAGATTAAGCTCTCATACTACTATACGGAAGCGTGTTTTCTCTCACTGTAGCCACTGTTATGTCAGCTCCTAAACTGGTCTGAGTTTTAGGGCTTTCGGTCTCTGTTTACAGAATCACAAAGACAGCCAGCAGTCTTTGAGAAATGATGACCATCGTATTTATCTATAGAGTCTAAATTTTTGAATCATATTTATCTTGTTCACTGTTGAACCCTAGTTGCTTGCACAATGGCATTGAGGAGGCACGCCTGTTAAAAAGCATACTGTATCTTCATTTTTTCTTGAAGCCTGAACTCTTAAGCAGCACTTTTGAGGATTTGCTCTCCCAGAGGCTTTCATTATGTTCTAATAGATGGTTATAATAGTCTTACTTTTTACTTAGGCTCGTAACTCTAGCATTGTGAGTAGGAATTGATCATGAGAGTTTTCTTTCCTTTAAAATAGGCTTGTCTTAAAGAGCTAGTTGTTTTTTAATATCCCTTACAACAATTTTTTTTCCCTTTTAAAGACAGACTCTTACTATATAGTCCTGACTGGCCTAGAACTAGCTATATAGATGAATTCACAGAGATCTGCCTGCATCTGCTTCCCTTTCCAAGTGCTAGGGTTTAAAATTGTGTATGACCACCTGGCAATTTTCATAGTTAGTATATGAATCAGGTTAAACTATTTTTAAAAGACAAATAATTTAAAATCTATGAAGGCACTAATTGGATTTCATAAACATTTGATTCTGATTTAACTTTTTAAAAATTTGTTTATTTCTGTGTTTTGCGACAGGTTTTACTATATAGCCCTGCTGGTCTGGTGGTGTTTGCAGTGGAGACTAGGCTGGCCTTGAACTTGTGTAGGCCTCTGTCTCCACAGGGCTGGAATTGCAAGCATGTGCCATCATGCCTAGTTCTAACTTTTTTTTTCTTTCAGATTTTTTTTTTATTTGAATTAGAAACAAGATTGTTTTATACGACAATCCCAGTTCCCTTCTCCCTCCTGTCCTCCCCTACTACCCCCCCCAACTAAATCACATATCCTTTCTGCTCCCCCTGGATGGTGAGGCCTTCCATAGGGTGTCATCAGAGTCTATCATATCCTTTGGGATAGCGCATAGGCCCACCCCCGTGTGTCTTGGCTCAGGGAGTATTCCTCTATATAGAATGGGCTCCCAAAGTCCACACCTATGCTAGGGATAAGTACTGAACTACTGCAGGAGGTCCTGTAGATTTCCGAGGTTTCCTCAATGAAATCCATGTTCCTGGGGGTCTGGATCAGTCCCATGCTGGTATCCCAGCTATCAGTCTAGGGAGCAAGAGTTCCCCGATGTTCAGGTCAGTTGTTTCTGTGGGTTTCACCAGCATGGTCTGGACCCCTTTTCTCTTCACTCGTCCTTGTCTGCATCTGGATTCCAGTTCAGTTCAGTGATTAGTTGTGGGTGTCTGCTTCTACTTCCACCAGTTGCTGGATGAGTGCTATCAGGTGGCAGTCATCAATCTCGTTATCAGGGGAGGGCATTTAAGGTAGCCTCTCCTCTGTTGCTTAGATTATTAGCTGGTGTCATCTTTGTAGATCTCCAGACATTTCCCTATTGCCTAATTTCTCTGTAAACCTAAAATGTCTTCCTCTATTATGGTATCTCCACTAGTTCTAACTTTTTTTTTTTTGGTTTTTCGAGACAGGGTTTTTCTGTTGCTTTAGAGGCTGTCCTGGAACTAGCTCTTGTAGACCAGGCTGATCTCGAACTCACAGAGATCCGCCTGCCTCTGCCTCCCGAGTGCTGGGATTAAAGGCGTGCACCACCACCAACGCCCGGCTAGTTCTAACTTTTAAAGGGAGTAAATAATCATTAAAATTAATACCTGATTTCTAACTTTAATGTAACTAAATTGGAAGGCCATTAAATACTTGGCTGCCAGTTTAATTTTTCTTTATGCACAGAAAATAAACCCTTTCCTTCTTTAAATAATATCATGGAGTAACGCTGATTTTAAAAAATGTAGGTTTCATTTTGCAGTTATCTTTTGGGCCTAGGTTATCTCAAAATGTAGTTTTAAGTACAGAGGGACTGAAAAAATGCCTCCATTGTTAAGTATGTGTACCACTTTTTAGGGGACCTTAGTTCAGTTCCCAGCACTTGTATTAGGCATCTCACACCCACCTGTAACTTCAGGGGATCCAACACCCTCTTCCTCCAACACCATAGATCCTTGGCCTCCATGGACATCTATACTCATGTGCACAAACCCATACACTGCCACATATAGATAACACAATTAAAGAGAATCTTTTTTTTTTTTAAGATTTTATTTATTTATCATGTATACAGTCTTCTGCCTGCATGCCAGATCTCATTCAAGATGGTTGTGAGTCACCATGTGGTTGCCGGGAATTGAACTCAGGACCTAAAGAGAATCTTAAAAAAAAAAAAAAAAAAAAATAGAGTTGAATAATACTGAGAGGTAAGAGCTTTTAGCTTTTACCATTTGTCTCTAGTTTTAATGTTTTATATTCATCAAACCTGCCATTGCTCTTATTAATTTATTTAATCTCACAATCTAGGTTTATATGATATTACTACTTTCACTTGGGTTCCTAAAGCTAGATTTGAGTAGTAGCCATTGTTCTTATTATGGTTAGAAGTTAATGTTGTGAAGTTGGTCTTATAAGTAATACATTTCTGTGAATACAATCATTTTTATGTGCTAAAGTTTATTTATTTTAGGGTGTATGGGTGTTTTATCTGCATATAAGTCTGTTTATCACATGTGTGCCTGGTGCCCCATATCAGAAGAGGTTGTTGAATCCCATGTGATTGTAGTTACAGGTTGTGAACCTCCATGTTAATGCTGGGAATTGAACCTAGGGTCCCCTTTTAAGAGCAGCCAGTGCTCTTAACCTCTGAAACATCTCTCCAGCCCCTTTAAGAGATTGAATGAAATAATTACTTTAGAAGAAAACAAAATTCCATTGCTTTTAAAATGTTTTTGAAACTTCAGTGTTATTCCACTTTGTAAGAGAGAGATAATTAGGTTCAAGGCCAAGGTACTCCTTGTTCATATTCAGTTTGGAGTTAGAGACAGCTGGCTATTCTGGTTACATTTACTTAGCTGTTTCAGAAGGCTAGATTAAACTAATTTAAAGAGGAATACTTCATGAAGAACTACATACAACTGGCTCTTCAGTTTTTCATTAGGAATGTCTCCACTCATTTCTTTGGTTCTCCCTCCCTTCCATTCATTCATTCATTCATTCATTCATTCATTCATTCATTCACTTTTGGAGACATGGTTTCTCTGTGATTGTCCTGGAACTTGCTCTGTAGACCAGGCTGGCCTTGACCTCCAAGATCTGCTTGCCTCTGCCTCCTGAGTGTTGGAATTAAAGGTGTGTACCACCTCCACCTACTTTGATGACTTTTTTTTTTTTTTTTTTTTAAGGTCAGTTAATGGCAGAGGTTATGTTATTTTAGTAGCTTCAGAATTTTGCCTCTGTGTTGCTGCCACTTCTTCCAAGCAATCTGTGATAAGCACAGAGGCTTAGAATGAATGCTGAACAGGTAAAGCTCACTTGTTTGTAGTGAATGCCTTTTCCCTACTTGTCTTTCTTGAGGGGAGGCCAAAATGTTGGTTAAGTTTGGGTATTTATAAAAAAGTTTTTTGTTGTTGTTATTTTGTTGTATTTAGTGTTTCCTGGCATTTGAGAAGCTTTTCCAAAATCACACTCACCACAGTGAGAGAAAATCATTGAGCCAAGGAGGGATGGGAGTAGATTTGATTTGTGGTATAGAATGGAGTTTTTTTTTTTTTTTGTTTTTTGTTTTGTTTTTTTTAAAATCTCTTACAGTCTTACTAGCTCTGGTCTTGAGTCATTAGGCCAAAGAGGTAAAAGTAACTGACTAAACATCTTTGCATGGTATAGCTTCCTGTTCACTGTGTTGCCAAGGAAGTATAAAAAGCAGCCTCTACCTGAAGTGCTTGTTGAATTACTTGCTTGGTCACGTAAGAAGTCTGTTTTCCCTCAAAGACCATACTGTTACTGTTTTTGTTTTGTTTTGTTTTGTTTTGTTTTTTTTAAAGAAACACAAAATGAAATTTATTTTGCTCCATAACTATTCTCTTAGGAGAACAAATTTCTTTTTGTTTTCCCTGAGTTGGAGTCCTTTCTCCATGTCTGCATTTTTTGCTTAAGAAAAAAAAATTTTTTTTTCTGTTTGCTTGCATGTAGCTCAGAGTACCATGTTTGTGTCTGGTGCCCAAGAAAGCCAGAAGAGGGCTTTGGGTCTCCTGGGACTGGAGTTACAGACTATTGTGAACTTCTGGAAGAGCAGCCAGTGCTCTGAGTCGGTTTTAAACATGATAGGTGTCTTCTGTTTCATGGTTTAGTCTGTTTTTCAACCTGGTTCTTTCTTCAGTTCAGAAGAATACTTCAATCTGAAAGGAATCAAAGGATTATTGGGAGTAGCTTCAACTTGTAGCATGAATAACAGTATACTATTAACTAGTCTAACAACTAAGAAGTTGGATTCTACCTGCTTGTTCTGGGGCATTAATTACATACAGTTAATTCATAAGAGGAGCTTAGTGTAAAATGATGGTGGAAAAAAACAGCCTGAGAATAGAAGGTCACCATGGTTCTGAATATTTTGGTCTCATCTTGTTTGGTAAAGAAACAAACTTAGCTGCTTATAGAAGCTTTGGAAATTTCATAGATTGTAATTTTTTTTTTTAAATTCTATTCTCTGACTTAGTATAAAGGAGAATAACACAGTTTAACTGCATTATTTTCGGAGGAAATTTTTTGGGGACATCAGGTAGTGATGTAATTGTAGATTATTGTTATTCACTGATAATTCCATTTGGAACATCTTACTTTTTAAAACAGTTCTTAAGGAATCAGGTATTTGTCCCAAAGAAGGGAGACAAAAGTCTTCTTTAACACCATTCTTAAAAAAGTCCATGCATATCGTTTGTGAGGAAGTGGGCTGCTTCTCTGTCTCTTTATATAAAGCCAGAGAGAAAACAGGACACAAGGCTAACCAAGAGTGTGGTTGTATAAAAAGGAAGACATCCTATTAATGGAGTAAGAAAACCCTCCACAGGAGTTTGTAAATGATGCTTTCCAGTTTGCTGTTTCTGACATATTTGAGTAGATATAGTGGTTTTAAGTCATTGTAGCTAAGAGCCCAGTTGCCATCTGAAATAGGACATAATCGAGTTTAGTTGAAGGAGCAATTTGAACAGGTAAGTCAGTGATTAAAGAATTAATAGCACTTAGGAGGCTGAGGCCAACCTGAGCTAAGGTTGGAGGGATTGCTCAGCCCTGCTTGCTGCTCTTGCAGGGAGACCCAAGTTCAGTTTCTAGCACTCACATCTGATGGCTCACAACTGCCCATTAAGTAACTCTAACTCCAGGGATTCTAGCAACCTCTTCTGGCCTCCATGGGTACCCACTGGCACTTAGGCATTCATATATAAAAATAAAATATTTGAATATTAAAAGCCAACATTAATAATAGTTATTCCACTGATTTAAAGGACTCAGAAGATAGAGCTTCCATCCCAGCATTAAATAGCATGCTATGTAATACTTTGTTGTGCCCCCTTTCCAGTCTATTTTATAAAATATTTAACCTGAAAGTTAATTTTTATGGCTATAAATGATAATCACTTCACTTTACAATTCTAGAAAATTTGAGAAGCATATAGTGTAATCATTATGATTAAGATGTATTTTATTCTGTCCTTTGAGAAGTTGGCTCCCCCTTTTCGAGACTCTAGCAATCACTAATGTGTTTTCTGTTTCTTAGAATTTTGTCTTTTTCAGATTGGTATGTAATAGGACTCATAGTACACAGTCTTTTTAGTTGACCCTTAAAAAAAATTAGCACGATGCTTTTGAGATTCATCCGTGTTGCTGGCACAACAGTTTGTTCCATCTTGCTACATGTATTCCATCCTATGGATTTCTCACAGGAAGTAGGAAACAAATGACCTATGAGAGTTGTTGCTATTATTAGGTCATCAAATTCCTTTCTTTTAGGCTTAGACCAGATAGTGATAAATATTGAGATGAAAAAAAAAAACAAAACAAAAACAAAACTAATAGTCATATTAAATCCACTAGTGGTTATATCAAGCTGTCTTTTTTTTAGCAGGTTACATATTAAAAACAGGTGAGCTGTGTATCTCTTAGACATTCAGAATGATATAGAAAAACTTTTTCAATGTAAAAAATTGTGAAAGAATTAAGTTAGGGTACTGATTAAGTAAAAGTATCTTAAGTACTTTTAACATTTAGAATAGTCATTTATTAAATCAATATGGTAATTGCATATTTTAAATCTATTGTTAGTTCTAGTTTAGAAGTAAATTACTTAGCTGTCCCTCTAGACATTATTTACTTAATTTGATAATTAATGCGATGAAATCTGCATTTGTTCCAGAAACATGTTCCAGGAACCTAAGTTGGCATTGGGATAATTGTTTATAAATTTCATTCATTCAGCCAGCCAAGCAGCCTGTCTTTGAGTGCCCACTGTGTTTGATCATTAATAGTCTCCTTTGTGGTTGAAGAGAGTAGCTTTGGTGCTTAAAGTAAACACTTTTGAGAGAAAGATGATGTTGTTTATTACATTGAAGCAGTGGGAGTAAACCAGACACAAGCTGGCAGATATGATTGCTTTTTATATGGGAATGCTTATTGCAGCAGCACCCTAAGATGCTGTGAGCAAGGTGAATGGCCACATAGAAACTGGGAATGAGAAAGAACAGATTTTGATGTGATACAAAACTATGGATGTCAGGGTTGGAAAGGGTCTGCTTTCATTTTTGAAGTTCTTGAGATAGATGGCTATCAAGAGCTAAGGAAGAGCAGGAACTGAACATATGCTTGGCAATGGGAATTGTTCTCTCTGGAATATAAAGCTATGACTATTTCTACCTAATCACATAACAACATTTTCTTCCCTCCCCTCCCCTCCACACAGTTTTTAAATGAAAAATAATAAAGTAAGAATGAGTCACACTGCCGGGTGGTGGTGATGCACGCCTTTAGTCCCAACACTCGAGAGGCAGAGGCAGGTGGATCTATATGAGTTTGAGGTCAGCCTGGTTTACAGAGTGAGTTTCAGGACAGGCTCCAAAGCAATACAGAGAAACCCTGTCTTGAAAAACCAAAAGGAAAGGAAGGAAGGAAGGAAGGAAGGAAGGAAGGAAGGAAGGAAGGAAGGAAGGAAGGAAGGAAGAAAGACGGACGAGTCATGTACTAAAAGCACATTTGTCTGTGGTTTCTTCTTGATTCAGTAGTGGCAGGAACCTTTGAATTAGATCTGTAGCTGTGGTCTCTTCTCTAGTAACTCAGCTGTATGCATCCTTTTTCTCAGTTTAAAATTAGAGTTGTTTGGTGGGGTTGTGCATACCTGTAATCGCAACTGTTCATGAACCTGAAGCAGGCAGACTCCAAGGATGAGGCCCACTTGGGTAACTTGATGAGATCCTGTTTCAAGATGACTGTCAGAATGGGCTAGAGGTGTAGCTAGCAGTGGGGAGGGGAGCCTTTCCTGGCAGGTGTGAGTCCTGGAGCTCAGCCACTGGGAGGGACCACCAACACAAATGAGCAGCTTCGTGTCTTCCCATGTTTTTGTCTGTTATATTTGCAAAATGTTTGGTTCTGGAGAAGATTATAAATATTTCTTTAAATGTTTTAAAGTTTACTGTAATACACAATTAATATCATTTATTTCTTTATCTTTAGGGTTCTTACTGGGCAATAGACACCAATCCGAAGGAAGATACACTGCCTACTCGGTCAAAGAAGAGGGCACGATCTGTTGAACGGGTAAAGCCCCTTATGATTCATGACTGTTATGCATATCAGAACCCAGTAGATCAGGTGTAATCACAAGCAAAGTAAAGTTTTGTTTTATACTGTTGTGTAATTTCAGACCCATTTTGTTTGATCTTCACCTTAGAGCAAGGGAGGCAGCTTAAGAATTGCTTGAAAGACACACCTGCTGTGTGAGACTCACACTCAGGCACCCGAGTTTTAGTCTGGTAGCTTTGCTCTGCACCTCCTACACTGAGGATTGGTTTTAAATAACAGGCATTTCACAGATGCTCTTCCTGGTTACATCAGATTTTCTCCTTGTCCTCACCTTGTCCTTTTCCCTACTTTCATCCATATAGCAGTCACTTATTATACCTGTGTTGGTATGAATCCATGATTAAAGCTAATTTCTAAGAACAAAAGACTTTTGGTTGATAGTTCAGTTATGTGTGTTTTAATACATGGAGTGAGCTGCCACCACTGTATGTTGACTGCATCTCAGTTTTCCTCACCCTTTGTACAGTTGCAGCATTTCAGCTCAACATCCATACTCATTCTTTTTGCTGTTGGACTAGCTTCATGTGTTTACTACTTAGTAAAGCCTTTCCTAGTGTTTGCATTTGTGGTGGTGTAGAATTTTTATAAAGTTCTTTTATAAAATTACATATACTTTATAGTAATTTTTTTCCTGTATTTTTCTCCTTTACTGGGCTAATCTCTCCTTAAAGACAAAGAAAAGATGTATTCAAGTCTTTAACATTAGTGTATCACACAGCCTGCAGTGGATAGTAGGTGTTTGCAGAGTAGATCAGGAAGGAAACATGTAATGTGTTGTGAAATAAATTTGACGTGACTGTCTATTGCTGGAATATAATTTCTTCCCCTCAAAGATAAGGACCAAGGCTATATATTATGAGTTTCTGTCTTAATAAAAGAATCAGAACCTCAGATTAGGTTTGAATCAGGGTCACATGAGGCATGGCCACAGAAGAGCTTAGATATTGGAACCAGGTATCAACTTAAAATTCAATATGAATTTTGGAGCCTCAGTTGTTTGTTTCTTAAATGAACTAGGGTTTAAGAAGATAGGCTTAGTATCTGGGTATGTATAATACAAAGCATTTAATGTCCGTTGGCAGAAGTTTGAAGGAAGGGAAAATTTGTTCACAGTGTTTAGCCCATGACATTATCAAGCAGTTTGGATGAATAAGATGAAGGGGCTGAGAAGTTGTGGCTTTGTTTTGTTTTTTTCTGTTTTATTTCTTTGGAAGTTACTGAAGTTTGAATTTATTTTTGGAAGTTGGAGTTGGTAATAGGGTTGGCAACTTTGCACGCTTTTTGGATGTTAATCCTCTCTTTTACTCGGTCATTCATAGAGAAACTTTGTTTACTTTTAAGAGTTCCAGACTTTCCCCAGACTGTTGACAGTTGTATTGTCATAGTCTAAAGAAACAGAAGATTCAAGGTGTTCAAGAAGTGGGTGCTCTTGAATGTGAAATTTAGACATAATTGTCCTTTTTTTGGGGGGAAGTAATGAAGTTGAAATACTTGTAATTTTGGTGAAGAAAACTAAATTGTGTACAGTTAGGAATTATTTACATTGAATTAAGACATGAACTGGAAGGTGGACAGATAATTTGAAAAGGTTAAAAATCACTTAATTTTATTCATAATTTTTCGTGTATGTATGGGGACAGGGAACCCAAGTATAAGAGCAGGCACGTATGTGTGTGTAGGTCACAGGACAAATTTGGGGATTTGTTTTGTCCTTCTACCACAGAGTCTGGGGATTAAGTTAGGCCATCAGGTTTCAGTGGAAAGTAAAAACCTGGTGAGCCATCCTGCTGACCCAAGAAGACTTTCTTCTAGAAGATAGTCTGTATCTGGCCATGTTTTTAAGATTGTCATGATATTATTTGTGACTCAGTTTCTCAGTTGAGTTTGAGAAAGGTAAGGATGTGTTTAAGGAAAAGGTAAAAGTGAGCAGAGGAAGGAATGCCAGCTTACATCCTTCCTCTTAGCTGTAGAATGGAAGAAATATTTAAGTTACGCAAGAACACTACTTGGGACGTACTGCATGTTGCTTCCAATGTATGTTTGTAAACAAAATCTTCTAGGGGTTTTAAAACAAATCCTGTACATAGTTGAAGGTTTCTAATGACTAGGTAGGAGAAACTATATCTATCTATCTATCTATCTATCTATCTATCTATCTATCATCTATCCATCCATCCATCCATAATTAAAGGATAGTTTGTGTACAGTTAAATGCATAAAGTTTTATAACTTGAATATTTCAGTACTTTACTACTTGTGAAATTTCAAACGAAATCTATCATTTCCATACATTTTCCCATGTAGGCTACCACTAATCTGAGGAAAAAGCATGTCTTGATATTAATTCCAACTTTGGATGGGATTTTAGTTTTCAGCATAAAGGGCTTGCATATTTCTAGTTAGAGTTAATCCTGAATATTTTGTTTCATAATGCTATTATAAATTGAGTTTTAAACATTTCCAGTTGATTTTGCAAGCATATAAATTTGTTTTGTTTATTGATTTTTGAGGGGGCGTCTATTAGCCTTTTATGTTATGATATTGTTAGTTGTGATTATTATTTTAAATGACCTGGAATACTCTCTGAATAATTGGATCATCTATGAATACTGACAGTTTTCCTTTCCTTCCAGTTCTCTGAGTCTTGCTCTTTTGTTCCTATTTGATATTTGCTGCTTTTTTTTTTGAGCATTTTTTAGCATATATTTTAGTGTTCTGTGCTAATTTACTTATAGACTTTTAAAACTATATCAAATTATATATGTGTGTGTGCATTTATGGGAATATATAATTTCACATTCGCAGTTTACTTAGAGTTAGTATTGTATATTTTATGTAGGCATCTTTGCTACTTTCCTCACCATGAATCTCCCTCATTGTAATATATTATCTGTATATGCTGACAGTTCTTGAAAGACCATTTTATAATTTTTTGCCTTGAATAATCAATCATACATGAATTTTAGAGCTGAAGAGGAAAATAGTCTTCTGTATCATCTTCTATTTTTGGTGCCTTCATGAATTGCTGCATTGAGGGGAAAACCAGTCCTCTGGTACTTTAATGTATACCTCATAGTCCCAAGTTTTCTATATGTTATAATTTCCTTTTGGCCAGAAGAACTTTTAGGTATGTCTTTTATCAATAAGTCCACTTTTCCTGTCTTTGAAAGGAATATCTTTATTTTATCATATGAGTGTGTGCATGTGCACACTTATTGTGTGTGGTTGTGTTGAGATAAATTCTTGTTTTGAGATAGATTCTTGTTTTATAGCCTTGACAGGCCTGAAACTCAGTAGTCCTTGCATCATGCCCAGTGTGTTGTTTTCTTGAATATTTATATTATGGATTGGTTTGCTTTTGTTTGTTGGACTTTTGAGGTTTTTCACTGTGATATTGTCATTTCTGATGAGAAACTCACAGTCGTTTTTCTATTAATAATCCCTTGTATGTAATTTGTTCTTTTTCTTTAGATGTTTTCTTGTGCTTGTTTTCCAGGATCAGTTAGATGTGTCTAAGTATGGTTTTCTTTTCCCTTTATGTTTGTCCTTATCATGGTTCAGTGAATTGCTCAAATTTTCAGATTTTGTCTTTTGCTGAATTTCCAAATGTTAGTCATTATTTCTTTATGTTTTTCTATCTCTTTCTTTATATTATTCTCAGTCATACCAACTAGATATTTTTAGAACTGTATTGAGTAATGGTGTTGATAGTGGTATTTCCATGTATGTCTCCATGTGCATCATGAGTTGATTGAGCCTTCTACTCAGTCTTCATCTCTCACTCTCTCTTTTTTTTCTTCATGTTTTGAGACAGGGTTTCTCTGTCTAGCTTTGTAGACCAGGATGGCCTCAAACTCACAGAGATCCACCTGCCTCTGCCTCCTGAGTTCTGGGATTAGAGGTGTGTGCCATCACTGTCTGGCCTTGTTCACTCTTCTATTTGAGATTGCAAAAGCAACTTAAGGATTCGTTTTAGTTCCCACATATGAGAATATATAAACATTGCCTTATTTTACTCATCACAATGTCCTTCATTTCCTACAAATGACAAAATCTCATTCTTCATGGTTGAAGGATACTCGTGTGTGTGTGTGTGTGTGTGTGTGTGTGTGTGTGTGTGTGTGTGTGTGTGTGTGTGTGTGTGTGTATGCACACTTAAATGCATACTATATTTATCCACAATATAGTTAAGAATAGCTCTGATATGTATGGACACATATCGAGTGTGTTGTCTTCATTGTTGCATACCACAGAATAGGAGAGCTGAATGATGTGGTTCTGAATTTATTATTTTGTGTGACTGGGTGTTTTGCCTGAATGTATGTCTATAACAGATGTGTGCCTGGTTCCCACAGAGATCAGAAGAGGGCATTGGATCCCCTTGGAGCCTAGACAGCAGTTGTAAACTGCCATGTGGGTACTGGGCACCAAACCCTGGTCCTCTGGAAGGACAAGTGCACTTGACTCTCCAGCCCCTAATTTTAATTTTTGAGGAAACTTCATACTGATTCTTACATACTTTACTTACATTGCTGCTGACAGTGTATGAGCACTTCTTTGTTATTACATCATATTAGCATTTTTCTTTGTTTTCATAAGTAGCTATTCTGTGTGGGGTGGGATGGTATTGTTTTATAGCTTTAATTTGCATTTTTTCATTCTTAATCATATTCAACGTTGTTCTTATAGATTCTTTTTGTTTTGTTTTTGAGATAGGGACTCTGCACTCAGGCTGCCTTTGAGTTTGCTATGTAGATCAGGATGGCCTTGAATTAACCTGCCTCTTCCTCCCCAAGTATTGGGATTAAAGGCATATGCCACCATTTCTGACTTTTTCATGTATTTTTGAGAAGTGTATTTTTAGAACATTTACCACCTTTTAATTGAACTGATTGTTTGCCTTTGTCAGATGAATAGCTGACATCTTGTGTTGTGTGGATGCCTCATCACTGTTCTTGTCTGTTAGTTTTGTGTGATTTCATTTCTTAATTATTGCTTTTTTCTGTGTTTCCATAGTCCTATCCAGAAAATCATAGACTATGCCAGTATCTTAAAACATTTATGCTATGGTTTCTGTCTAGAATTTTCAGTTTTAGGTCTTACATTAAGGCCTTTGACCCATTCTGAGTTGATGTTTGTTGGTCTTCAGTTTCAGTGTTCTGCATACGGATATCCAGTTTCCCCTGGCACCTTTTGTTAAATAAAGAAGCTGCATTTGGTCTTGGTATACTTGAAACCTTTGCTTAGATTGGGTAACTATATGTCCTAGTTTTCATTCTATTGCTTTGATAAAGACTATGATCAAAAGCAACTTGTAGAGGAAAGGATTTATCAGGTCTACAGATCCCCATCACAGTCCATTACTGAGGGAAGGCAAACGGAAATCAAAGAAAAATGCTGCTTGCTGGCTTGTTTTCTGCAGCTTAAGTGGCTTTTTAATGTAGCTCAGGACCACTTGCCCAGTGGTGGCACTGTCTACAGTGAGCTGGTCCCTCTCATCAATATTAATAAAAAAAAAAATAATGCTCACTGACCTGTGGGTCAGTCTGATAGGGAACATTTTTATCAACAGAGGTTTTTTTTCTTCCTGTATGTATCAAGTTTATGAAAAAGTTAACTAGCACAGTGTGAATGGGTGAATTTATATCTGGGTTGTCTTTCTGGTCCATTGGCCTATTGGTATTGTGCTGTTTTTGTTACTGTGGCTCTGTTGTATGTATGGAAATCAGGTGTTGTGATATCTATAGCTTTGCTCTTTCCGTTCAAAATTGGCTTTGGTTTGGTTTTGTTATTTTTTCTTCTTCTATATGAGTTTAAGTTGGTTGGTTGGTTGGTTTTTCTGGTTCTGTGAAGAACACTTTTATTTTGAGTATCGCATAGAATTTATAACTTATTTAGGTATAGTGTGAACATTTTAACAGTGTTCTTCTTACACATGTGACAGGTCTGTCTGCCCTTTTTCTAAAGTACTTTGTAATTTTCATTGTAAAAGTGTTTCACTTTGGTTAGCTTGATTAACAGATTTTGATAGGGAGTTCTTAGGAATTGGGTTGTTTTCATGAGTTCATGCAAATTCAGTGTTGGAGTATAGAAAGACTACTGGTTCTTAATATATTTTTGTATCCTAAAAAAAGGATAAAAAAGCACTTGTCAGTTCTAAAATTGTAGTGAAGTGTCTTATGAGACCTATTGACTCACACAACTTAAGAAACTCTGCTTTCTCTGGTTTTTGTTGTTCACGTTAGATTGTTCCTATTGATAATCCTTTTGGTTTACTAATTCTTTTCCATTCTTATATAAAGCCTATCCCACTGATTATTATTCTTTCACAAATAGTATTTACCTAGTTTTTTAAAATTCATTTTTATGTCTTTAGTTCTTTACTGAGCTTTTCCTTATGTTTGTTTAAATGGTCTTTATTTTATGAGTATATTAATAGCCATTTTAAGATCTCTTTCATTATAACATCTTAATCTTAGATGGGCTTCTGTTGATTATTTTTTCCTTAGGGCTTCCTGTTACTTTGGGGGGTAGGATGAATCCAGAGCCTTGGGCTCATATTTACCTTTCTTATACCTTTAACATTAATGTTGAATTTTTGAGAAACACACACTCTTTAAATGCAGACAACATTGAATATTGTTTTAGAAACTCATGTTTAACAGTGCATAGGATATATTATTTAGGATATGGTTTTGTTGCTTTTATGTGCAAGCAATAAGAATGCTATATCAGAGATGCTTAAACTAAAGATATATATTTCTCAAGTGAAGGCAGAGGTATAGATTAGGTCAGAGGGATACACAGCTCTGTTGCATGCATAATGTACAGATTCTTTCTAATATTGTTTTTCCAATGTTTCTCAGTTGCTGCCTAACTCATCTTTCAGGATAAACAAGACTATTCCCATTATATGTATGTTCTAGTACATAATGTGAGGGAGAGAGATTTCAGGCAAGCCAGCACTTTTCAAAGAAAAGCTGCAGACGGTCCATATATTACTCACATTCTATTGACCATTGACATAGTCACATGGCTGAAGCAAGCTGCAGATAAGTCTGGGAAAGGTAGTCCTAAGCCTGCAGCTATGAGAAGATAACTGTAGCTGAAAAGGAGAAATGGGAAGGTTGTTAGAGGCTAGCTCCACCCTGCACTGCCCTATCATGAGACATACTGAAGTTGTAAGGGGTAGCTGTACCAGTAGACTTGATAGGATAAGGTCAGTAGCACACCCTAATATAGTGAGAATGTAGAATATAGTGAGAATGTAGAAGGGATTTTAATAGCTACTTATCATATTTAAAAAGCACAAAATTGGATGTTGGAGAATTTGTTAAGATCCCTTCAAACTGTGTCAAATTGTTGGATATATAAGCTAATGATTGTTTATTTTGTTCTTGTATTTTAGGCCTCAACTCCATATAGCATAGATTCAGATTCTTTGGGAATGGAGTGTATTATTTCGGGAAGTGCCTCTCCAACCCTGGCAATCAACACTGTGACTAACAAAGTAATTCCACTTTTTAAACATTTTTAAATGTCCTTGAGTAATATATTTAGTTTACTTTTATATTGGCAATAGAATTGTGTATTGTGAAGTTCAAATATTTGTTGGGAGAAATTGGAAGGTGCTTACTGAGCAGTTACGTGCTAATTTAAGTTTTTGGCTCTGCTGGTTCCAATTGATAGAATTTTTGAGCTAGTATTTTCTTTTATCAATTTGCTTTGAAAATTTGATTGGCTTTCTAAATATGTGGTTGTAGGAAAAAATGTCAGATTTTATGGAATTTTTCTTAGTTTCTTTTCTTGTTGATTTTACAAAGTACTCTGACAAATAATTTGAGGGAGAAAGGGCTTATCCTGACTCACGACTTAGGAGTACAGTCCACCCTGGCAGGGAGCCGAGTTTACAGAGTGATGATTTCTCCATTTCTTTATAGTCCAGGATCTTCACCCAGGGATTGTCCTACCCACAGTTAAGATGGGTCTTCCTACATCAATTAATCTAATCAAGAGTCACTCACAGATGTGTTCAGGCCCCTCTTTCAGGTGATTCTAGACCCTGTCAACAGAATCCATTAGAACAAGTAATTTGCATAATTTAAACAGCTATATAGAGATATTATTAATGGTAGTCAGCCTGTTTTTGTGATGTTCAAGTCTAGAAATGTACCCAGAAATTGCATTCGGCAGTCTGCTGTTTTGTTGGTGATGTTGACAATTAGCTACACAGTGGACTGCAAATGTCTCTCCTTTCCAAGACAGTTCTTTGTCAGAAGTCTTAACATGCGTTGGGAGCTTCGTGAGTTGTCTCTTGCTCTGGACCACAGAGTCTTGAGGCCATGGATCTCTGTTACTCGTGCTCACACTCCTCACTCTTGCTTTTACCTGTCCCTGTAGCTTTTGCCTTCTGTTCTTTCTAGCTTGTGTCTACACTGTTTCTGCTTTTCACTCTTCCATTTTTCTGATGCATGTATACTTACATATACATGCATACTTACATATATATACATGTAAGTACGCATGTATATATATCATGAGCCTTATAGGAAGGTAAAGATTGTCAGGGTTTTATTCCTGACATAATCATACTTCAATTTTGAAAGGACACTGGGAGTGAAGGAATGATAATTTTTCTTTCTACATGGCAGTCTGTGGAATGATCACAGTCACTTAGGGGGAAGGGAGTGTTTGTGTGAGTTTTCTGGTTGTGATGGAGTTCTGTGATGTCTTAACAGTTTGTCTTTGTGAATAGGGCTTAGACATTTGTATATCTAAATAGTATGTCTAATGATTGCCAGCTAAACTGAAAATTTTCTGATGAAGTGTATGATTTGAAACCAGTATCTCCAACACAGCTTTTGCAGTAGTCTTAAGAGATGCCGAGGGCCTAAACATGGACAGCTGAGGTTATTAGAACCAAGGAAAAAATGATGTTAGGACTTCCTGACCAAGTCATGTGATATCCAGGAAGCTGCAGTTTTTAGATTTCTTTTTCAGATACCTAATAGAGAAAATCCACTCTTCCTGTCTTTCTCCACCCAACACATGCAAACACACTTGCACATGTACATATAGGGCCAAAGAGGAAGGAGGCAGTGGAGACAGACAGGGAGTGATTCAGGGATCAGGCAAATACATGGGGCGAGATAAATAAAATTTTCCTTTGGAGTATTTCTGTAAGTCCCTGACAGCTGCCAGAGAACAGCAGCCTGGAGCAGGCATGAGTGAGGGTTACAGAAACCAGAGGAAGGGGACTATGAAATGAATGATAGTTAGGAGACAAGACCCTGGGGACTATCAGGAGTTGAGGTTTCTGTAAGCAATATGTTCTTTAAAGTATTTATTAAATCCGAATTCTGATAGCTTGGGCTCAGATTTATAAACAAAGTAGACTCACCACTAGCCAGAATCTAGCTGTCTTTCCAGACAGGAAACAAAAATTGCATTTCACAGTCTTCAGTAAGAGCTGTGGTGAATACTTCAGGCTGTCAAGTTATATTGGGTAGAGTTTGTTCTGTAAGGACAGACGATGATAGACTAGCCTCAGCTGTTGATAGAGTGATGGGTGAGTATTCTTGTTAGAAGACAGCTAAATTCCATTTGGAGATCATCCAGGGCTATAATTTCCAACAATTACTGCTCAAAGTCCCATGCCTTATAAACCACTGCTGCAGGTTATTAAAAAGAAAAAGAAAAGAAAAAGTAAAAGAATATACCAGTGTAAGGAAATATAATAAATCCCAAAAGAACAAAAGGAAGGAAAGAATATAAGTAGTGTTTAAATCTGGTTACACCAGGGATAACATGAAATGTAAATACAAAAAATACTTGGCTTAAAAGACAAAAGTTTCAGACTGGTTAGGGGAAGAAAAATCCAGCTTTGCACTGCTTATAAAAGGTACATCTTAAATGAAAAGTTGTATTTTATAAGGGAGTATTTGTATTTTATTATGAAATGATAATTTTTGTACGTATAATTAATTTGTGTACATTTAATAGCATATCCTCAAAAACTGACAGGATTGAAAGAAGAAATGGACAGATCATTATTCATAATGGTAGATTTTAACTTGTTTATAAACTCAGAACAGGAAAGTCAAGATCGTGATAACTAAAAAAAAATTCCATTGAAATTTTAGAAAATTTAAACCCAAATTTGAAAATCTAAATTAACAACAGTTGCAGAATATGCAGTAGTTACCAAAATCAATCATAAGATGTTGATTTATCTTAAGTCATAGAGAAGGTCCCAGCAAATTTGGAAGACACGTTATAACATATAGATTATATTTTCCAATCCTGTAAAATTAGGCTTAGATGTCATAGCAAAGGATAGTCAGAAAGTTCCTCCAGAATTTGTAAAACAGGATGCTTTTAGCTTGCCCATGGATCAAAGAAATATGATCTGAATTAGAAAATACTTGTAAAATACAGTGAAAAATATGTGTTGTCAGCCTGTGAGATATAAAGAGATGGCCTCGATTATGTATAATGGGTTTCACAAAAGTTAAATATTAATGACTTAAGTGTCTGAAAATAAGCAAAACAAAGCAAATGCAGTGAAGTACAGTGGTAATAAAATGAGAAAGAAATCAGTAAAATAGAAAGTATTTTAGATAACAGTAATCAAGTGAGAAGCCAGAGAACATTTATAAGGACATAAAAACACATGTCTGGAAAAGGTGAAAGTCATGTCTGGTACGAGGTAAGAACTATCAGGCAGTAGCTGGGTGTGGTGATGCACCCCTGTAGCCCTAGCACTGGTTTCAAAACAACAGAAAGGGCCAGGAGACAGAGAAGTAGAAAGAAACAACAAGTAATGTGGAGAATTTCTACAGCCAGACTAGAAATAACATGGATGGCAGAACTAGTCTAGGAAAGATCATTAAGATTGTTAGGAATGCTGTTCACAGAGAAGCTAAAAGACGGGTTGAAGATACTATGTAGAAACATGGGGAGATAAAAGAAGCTCTTGAGTTGTCATTCACAGAAAACTTGATTGTTTACATAGAAAATTCAAAAGAATATACAGATAAAGTGATAGTGCTTTAATTTAAGATGTAACTGTAATAAAATCTGATAGTAGACCATCATTTAATTAACTGTGGGGAGGAGGATGGGCACAGAGACCCCAGCACACTCGTGGAAGTCAGAGGATAACTTTCCAGAGTTGTTTTTCTCCTTCCACCAGTGGGGTGGAGGGGTCCAGAAATTAAACTCATGTCATCGTAGTTGGCAGCAAATTCGTTTTCCCGTTGAGATACCTCACTGGCTCAGTATATTTTTAGGGAAATGTTTAATTTAGTATTAAAATATACCAAGTACCTAGAATTAAATAAAAATGAATTCTACATGAAACTTAATTATTGACAGAAAATAAGTAAAAACACATTTTTTTTTTTTTAATGTAGAAGACTATTGTAGAAGTCAGTTTTTCCCAGTTGATGCTGATGTGATGTCAGTCAAAATCCTGTTATGCTTTTGGGGAGAGAAGGAAGGAATGTAGAAAAAATGACAAACTGAGATTGTGGGAAGCCAGATGGCCAAAAAGAAAATAGGGGCCTGGGGGATGGTTTAGTTGGTAAGGCAGTTGAGTTGCCCTTTGTAGTGGTTACTTGCTCATTCATGTGACAGAATACCTGACTAGAAAGAATTTAAGGGAGGAAAATTTTACACTCATTGTGGTAGGGATATCATGGCAGCAGGGGTCTGCTGGTCACATTGCATCACCATTCAGAAAGTGAACAGTAAGTGGTCCAGTGCTGTAGAATCTCAAGGTCTCTTTGAATAAATCAGGCAATGTCTTCATTAAATGTACAAGGAAAAATCATTTTCTATATAGAAAAAAATCAGTTTTAGATAGATCTGAAGTCTAAATTATAAAAGATAATGATAAAGTTCTCAGCCATATAAAATATTTTTAATAGGAGGAAGGCAATACTATTTAGAGCAGATAATGCAATGGGAAACAAGACTTTGGGAAAGAGTAACCATAAATAATTCTAAAATAGGAAAACCTGTCAGAAGTTGTAGATATCCATATAGTGAAATGGGCTGCTGACATGGATTGTTAGGAAGAGCATCAGTGGGGCTTGGGGAAAACTGAGGAGTGTCAGCCCTTCTCAAAATGTAGTCAACTGTGGGTGTCTGAAGTAACATAGTAGTTGAGTCCATTGAGGTCAGAATTGTCTTCATAATAACATTATTTTTATATTTGTATTTCCACTGGTGCGCCAAAACCAGTGGTAGGTATCATGAGCCCACTGGCATTTTAGCCCAGTAGAGGCAGTGACACCCTCTGTTCTCAAGTAGGTCTTCGTATTCTTCACTGCCACAGATATCAAACTAAATAGAACTTAAAACTAGCTTTACTTTGGTAAAGCAGGAAAAATAGTTTTATTAAATTGTCATCACACAGAGCATATCTGTTTAGTATTCTGTGGGGAGAATGCAAAATCACTTCTGTATACAGAGTACAAAGAAAAGCATGTTGGCAACTACTGTGTTCATGGATTAATGTTTTCTCTTGAAAGAACAACTATGACAGATTATTTACTTCGTGTGTTGGCAATTTTTTTTTTTTTTTTAAACAAATGAACACGGTGATTCTGCTGCTTCAAAGAAAACAGTCAGCATTATCTGGTTCCTGTGGTAAAAATCTGAGCTTTCAAATGAAAAACCTAGAATTTTAGGAGGCTCCACTATATGAGTCTGCTACCTTCTTACTGCTAAGATGTATCTAGTGGGATTGGGCTGATATTAACAAGTGTGATAGTGAAATATGTCAACACTTAGAAGGTCACTTAAATTATATTCAGATGACATAATAACATTATGTGTAGAGAATAATGTGCAGTTAATTCAAAGTACAAGGTAGAACAGATTTTAACTGAGTGTAAACAGTTTTTTGCCATGGTCTCTAATTCCATATTTCAACTTGATGGTTGGCGTGTTTTGAAATATCAAATACTGTCCACAGTTAATTGAGAAGTACATTAATGCTTTTTGTGTTTGCAACAACACATCGACAGACTGCATGTGGAAGCATTTAATGAGAAGCTTGCTGTTTCCTATCAAGTCAGACATTGAGACTTTACAAAAATGCAGACCATCACTGTTTCATTTTACTTGTTTACTGGGATGAAAAATTTAATGTCACATGTAATTGGATTAATGGCTATTTTAAGTGAATTAATCAATTAAAATTGGTTACAATTTTCAATATGCCAGATATGCCAGTTTAAAAAAATTGTATCACATATCCATGGTTTTATGAGTATGTGTTTTTAATTTTAGAAACACTGTGACGCCTTTTATTTTAAGGGAGCGCACTTGTATGCATTCATGAATACATCTACCACATATAAAGCTCTACATGATAGATTTTTACTACCTTCTGATATTAAATGTTTAATAATTATACCTACTACACTTAGTTCATGTTCTAGACAGATATATTCTTTGAGAGCAGTAAAAAAAATTGTTTCATGGTGAATGAGGAATTAACATTTGAATATAGAGTTGGCACAAACCCTGAAGGAAAGACCACTGGCTTTTTGTTTCTTGCTGTAGGCTCAGTTGTGGTTTTGTAGTGTTACTTTACAACCTTCTTCATTGTAGGAACTGTGTATTCAGGTGTGGCTTTTCTTTTCATTCCAGGTAACATTGTACAACACTGATCAGGATGGTAGTGATAGCCCTAGAAGCAGCCTTAACAACAGTCTATCAGACCAGAGTTTGGCGTCTGTTAATTTGAACAGTGTTGGAAGTGTCCATAGTTACACACCGGTAAGTCCTGATGAAGTTAGTTTCTTTGTTGGCTATTCATTTAGTACAAAAATTCAACAAAGCATACTTGGAATGCCAACTAAAAAAAAAGAAGACGTGGGCTACTGAGGTAACTCCATGGATTCTATTCCCAGAAGCAGGGAAAGAACTGACTCCTGCAAGTTATCCTCTGGCCTCCACATGTGTGCCATGGCACAAGCATACCACCACATACATATAAATAAAATAAGTGAAAGAAAGAGGAAAGTGTATTTCTCTCTAGTCAGTTAATAAATTCAGCCCGTAGAACAGACTGTCTTTTTTTTGTTGTTTTGAATACCACTATTTTAATAACGTGAAATACAAGTACAAAACGTCGTACAAGTATACTTTTTACTACATGGAGATAGAATAACATGCATGTGTTTTTACGAGAATCTGTATCACCAAGTACTTCTGTCACAGAACCAATGGCTTTCCAGAGATTTTGTCAGTCCTATGCAATTGTAATCACAAATATAAAAGCTTACAACTCTTTTGCAACCACTGCAGATTTATATTTATGTTAATATACCTGTTCAAGATGCTTTGGAGAACTGTTACATAATAAAAAATTACCTTAAAGTTTTGAATGGGTAGTGCTCTCTCACACTGATCAAGTCTCCCTTTACAGTATAGGGCATTGTAAAGACACAGTGTACTTATTTTGGGGTCTATATATGTCAATAGCCTTCAAACTGTATAGGAATTTTTTTTTCTGAAAAGGTTAGAGTATCATAAAAGCTACTGGTTAAGCAGAAATGCATAAATCCCCATTTACAGAATACAACAACAACAAAGGATGATAATGTTCTACAAGTACTAAAGAAAAACAAGTTTACAAATATTGAACTATTGGTCTTTCTTGCCTCTAAAAGGTTTACCACATCACATGAGAGTAATATCAATCAATAAAGAAAAAATTGTGTAAACTATGCTGGTACCCAGCATTAAGTAGCCTCCATAGCATTCCTCACAGTTAAGAGTTGTCTTATAACAGACAAAATAAAATGAAAGCAGCATTACTTTGCAGGGAAATATGAAAAAAAATACTGCTAATTTCATAAAATATTTGAAAGTAATTTTTGTTTTCATAAAATAAATAAAATGTTTTTTTTTTAAAGTTTTAAGTATTCTTGCTGTTTTAAAAACACTCAATCTTTAAGGATAAACACTGGCTTATTGAACATGTTTGGAAACCTGAACCACATTTTTAATTGCCGGTGTTATGCTTTATTCTTGGTAGAGTCATCTTTGTTTCTTCTATTTACATCCCAATTATAAACCCTGGCCATATTGACTTCTGTAGTAGTAAACTGATCTCGAAGAAAGTCAAGGTCTTCCTCAAGAGAATCCAGATTCTTTGTGGCAGTTGATAAATTCTTTTCCAATAATACCTGAGCTTCATCAATATCATATTCAAGCATTACATTAGCCCCCGACCACTGGCACACTTTATCAGTAGGCAGAACTGAAGCTTTGCAGTACAGATTATCTGCCAGTAAGAATCTGGTCTCCATTGATTTGGTAGACTCCTTTTTCTTCTGCATGCATTTTAGGATTTAATTTCAGCAATCTGACCTTTCAGACTCTTTTTGTTTTGAGCAAGGTTGAGTTCCATAAACTTCTGATATTGTTCATCCAGCTTCTTTAATACTGTGTCTGCAGTCTCATTCCCAGGCTTCTTCATGAAAGAATCTACATCTTCCACAAATACCGCTTCAGGAATCCCTAGTTGGATCCGACGACCATTTCTAGCAGCAGCTTCTAAGCCACATCTGTCCTGAGCCATGGCCATCTTAAGAAAACCAGACTATTTTTTATTTCAGTCTGGAAAACAAAGTCTTGCTGTGAAGGGACTTGTATATAAATATTCTTACTCTTGTGTTCATTTGTTACCTCTTATAAGAAGATGACCCTTGGATTATCAGGTCTTGTTTTTGAAGGATCTGGTTACAGTCCTTCCTGTTAAACAGTACAGAGTCCAAGAGTTGTACAACACACTATGCATTGGTATAAAACTGACCTCTCCATATTCTAGGAACAAAAAGTAGGAAAAACACACAGGACAAAGATACAAAGCTTCTCTTCTTCACCCATGGGTATGAAAATCAAATAATGCTTGTTCTAGTTAGGGTTCTCTTGCTGTGATACCATGACAAAAGCAAATTGGGAAGGAAAAGGTTTTGTTTTCTTATAACATACAGTCCACTATAGGAAGTCAAGGCAGAAACCCCGGCAGGAACCTGGAGGCAGGAACTGAAGCAGTGGGCACAGAGGAGTGAAGCTTAATGGTTTATTCCTCCTCATGGCTTGCTCAGCCTGCTTTCTTATAGCACCCAGGAGCGCTGGCCCAGGGGTAACACTTTACCCCTATCTACAGTGGGCTGGTCCTTCCCCTGCAATCATTAGCGTTTTTTTTGTTTGTTTGGTTTTTAATGCTCCACAGACTTTCTCACACCAATCTAATGGAGGCACCTTCTCAGTTGAGGTTCCCTCTTCTCAGATGGCTACTTTGTATCAAGTTGACAAAAACCTACCTAGCACAATATTCAAGTCCCTTATATGTAATGGAGTACTTGCACACAACCTACACAGTGCACTTACTTTAAATCCTCTTTGAATGACTTAAATACTTAATATAATATACATGTAATGTGTAATAGTTAACACTCCGATATTTAGAGAATAGTAGAAGAGAAACAGTATATTATCTGTTCAATGCAAAAGAATTTTTTCCCCAAATACTTTTTAATCTGTTTGGTTGAATCCACAGACATAGAACTCACAGATGTGGAGAGCCTACTATACTTCTACTATACTTAGGTGACTAAAGAGATGAAGAAATTGTTATATAAAAAGAATAGAGTAAAGCGAAGTAAGCAAACATTTAATGATTATTAGTTGCTTAAGTGTCAAGTGTCTTGATATAAAGAAATCAAAGAATAGAACTTAGTGTCATAAAATAAAAGCAAGCATTTATTGGGTCTGAGAATGTAGCTCAGTTGATAGAGTGCTTGCCTAGCATGCATGCAGCCTTAGGTTTGGGCCAGTGGTACAGATACAGATACAGATACAGTGGTACAGATCCCAGTACTTGGGATATGGAGGCAGGAGGACCAGAAGCTAAAAGGCCAGTCTTAGGTACATGAGCTCAGATTCAGGCTGGGATACCTGAGACCCTGTCTCCAAGAAGGGGCCCCGGGGGGAGGGGGCACGGGGAAAACAGAACGGCCCTCAAAATTAGAGGACAAAAGAACTGGTATGTTGTACCTGTTGTGTGAGTGTGTCAAACCATTGAACTAGACATTATAGGCTGCTGTTTTCATTTACCTATGCAGTGTTGCCAGGCAGTAGTGGGGCACACCTTTTATACCAGTAGAGGCAGACGGAGCTCTGAGTTCGAGGCCATCATGGTCTACAGAGCGAGTTCCAGGATAGGCAGGGCCACACAGAGAAACCCTGTCTCAAAGAGCAAGAAAAACAAAACAAAACCCAAACAAACCAAAAAAACAAAGTAAAACAAAAATGCCAATGAGCTGTCAAATATTTATTAAACAACATTGGGCAGTGCTCTGTGTTACAAGTCCATAGCCCGAGAAGATAGCTTGTATGTGATTAAACGGTTTTATTACTTAAATAGATTAACTTGAAAATCTACATAAAGGATTAGGCAATGGTGATGTGTGCTTTTAATCCCAGCACTTGGGAGGCAGAGGCAGGTGGATCTCTGTGAGTTTTAGGGTGTCTGATCTACAGGGTGAGTTCCGGGACAGCCAGGGTTCCACACTAAAACCCTGTCTCAAAAACAAAAACAAAAATCTACATAAAACTTAAAAGTGTGTAATTCTTGATAAGTAATAATGTGCCGTGTAAGCCAGATCAGAATGGTGGTGTTCTCTGCATCTCACATGGCAACAACAAACCAGAATATCCGTGTGACAGACTGCATTAATAATAGGTTGCTCTAAAAGAAGCTTGTTTCTAATTCAAATTAAAAGGGGGGGATAATAGGTTGCTTTAGTGGAGGAACAGCTTTTGTAGGCAGCTGAGCAGTTTTATGACATGCAGTAATAGCCATTTTGTGAATAAGACTGAAAGACCTATTCCTCACTGAACCCATGGTTGTCTCCAAGATAGGGGCGTGGATGAAAGCTTACCCTTCATAAAATATTACATTTGTGAATTATCACAATGTGTGGCGTTAATATTCTGCCATTGAGCTTTTTTGTTATGATTTGTATAGCCATGTGTAAGATTATCAGGATGCAGTTGATGGATCCACTCCCCTACGTGTATAGATGTTTTGTATTCATGTGTGTCTATGGATGTGGAGGCCTTTAGATGCCTTGGAATTGGAATTAGAAAAACCAAAGAAAAAAGAAAGAAAATTAATGTTTTCCTTGCTATTACAAATGCCTTATGAGCATCATTTTGAATAATTAGATTTTTAGTGAGTGCACAGACCTTAAATTACAGAACACTAAATAAATGGTAATTTATCATTTTTTGATAGAATCCTTCAAAAATACAGTTGATGAGGGTTGTAGATATAACTCAGTGGCAGAGTGTTTGCCTAGCATATTCAGGGCCTTGAGTTCTATCCTTAGCACCACAAAAAAATGAAAATAAAAGATATGTAATCATAAAAAAAAAATCTTGCTTTAGGTTGTGCTGTTTTCAGAGATGATTCTTGTTCACAGCTGCATATACCAGATCTTTGAGCGTCCCAGCATTCTCTATCTTATCCTAGGCATTCTGGGATTCCAGGGCTCCAAACTTCAGTCCTCACAATTGTATACAAGGCATGGTATGCTGGCAGCTAACTCACACAAGCATAAATGCGCAAACATGCCCTTTAAACTTAACATACACTCAATGCTACATATTTTTGAGGCTACCTGCATAGTTGGTGGTATTTCTCTGCTACCTGCATAATTCAAGGCTCCTGTCTATTCCCTTTTGTTGAGGATCTCCTTTGGGTTTACAGATTTGGGCGTTGTTTTGGGTTTCTTTAGGGGGCAGGAGTGTTTTCAGGATCTTATAGATAGATGCTGGGCAGTCTTATACGTGCTACAGCCCCAATCTTTTGTATTACTTACCTCTTTCATTCTTGTTCCCTTCAATTCCTTCTAAAAATGAAGAATGCTCTTTTGGGCAGTGTCCTATGTCTGTTGATGGTATTTGAACTTACATAAAGATGATACAAAGAGATGGAAGTGGTATTGGTCCCTTTATAGAAATCATGATGAAGAGATAGGGGAGAATTCTAGTTCCAGCTTATATCTTACTTGTCTTACTTGCATCATCTTCACAAGCTATTGGATTTCTTTGATCTTACTGTATTTTTTTTATGCAAGTGGAGGTGAGATTGGATTTCTGTGGTTCGTCTAGATCCATGTCAATTATTTTTCTCTGTGACACTTAAAAAAGGTGTGTCTGGCTAAAGGAGGGGAAAGCCAGAGGCTGAGGTTATTGACTTGGATTCCAGAGTTGGCACTAATATCAAGCCATTATATTTGTTGCTGTCTTTCATTAGGTAACTAACCATCCAGAACCAGTCTCTCAATCATTAACGCCTCAGCAGCAGCCACAGTACAACCTTCCAGAACGAGATAAACAACTACTTTTCACAGAATACAATTTTGAAGATCTCAGTGCCTCATTTCGGAGTCTTTATAAGTCAGTTTTTGAGCAGTCACTCAGTCAACAAGGTGAGCGTCTTTTAAATGTCATTTTTTTTCTTTTGTAATGTAAGTGTTTAATTTCACAGACCAGCTGTTAGACTTGCTTAATTTTAGAGAAGTTATGATGAGGTTTGGGTGAGATTGTATTATGCCTCTTGTGGCTTACTGATCTCTGTATATTTATGTTGTGGCAAAGGAACAACACATTAATTTCAACCTGCATGCAGAGTTTACTTGATTACTAGGACATCCTAGAGCACTGTGCTAAAGAATTCTCATACCACATCTGTGGCACATGGGAGTGGTGGAGTGGTGGTGCTTACAATACAAAACAATACATGGGTTTTGTTTTTTGTTCTGATTAGCATTAACAACGAGGTAACCACGGAAGTTTAATAGCACCATGTTTGTGGGTTTGTTTATGGCACTTGAAAAAAATGTGTGTGTGTGTGTGTGTGTGTGTGTGTACATGCATACATGTGTGTTCTAGTATTGCTTCCTTATATATGTATGCCTTGCTCTGTAAATAATACTATTGCAAGTGTCATAAAATAGAAGGAAATCTGACCACAAATGATCTTATTCTGTTTTTAGGTTTGATGAGCATCCCTTCTGAATCTTCCCAGCAGTCCCACACTTCATGTTCCTATCAGCACTCTCCTAGCAGTACAGTGAGCTCTCACCCACACAGTAACCAAAGCAGCCTGCCCAACAGTCACAGTGGCCTCAATGCCACAGGCAGTAATTCGGTTGCACAGGTCTCGCTGTCCCACCCCCAAATGCACACACAGCCCTCTCCACACACACCCCATCGACCACATGGTTTACCACAGCATCCACAGCGCCCCCAGCACCCAGCGTCACACCCACAGCAACACAGCCAGCTCCAGCCACCTCACACCCAGCACCCCTCTCCCCATCAGCACATACAGCATCATCCAAACCATCAGCATCAGACGTTAGCACATCAGCCACCCCCACCCCCACAGCAGGTATCCTGTAATTCTGGTAAGTTTCTTCTGCTTGTGTTTGAATAACTGGATTAGACCTGTGCTTTGTTATTTGGGTCGCCTGTAGCACTTTTTTACTTGTTTTCCTTTCCTCTTTACTATAGTCCTGTAGTTACATCTCATTCAACCCATGGATAACCTGAAGAGTTTCTTAATTAAAATGCATTGGCAACATAGGCAAACTCAGCCTTACAGGTTTTTGTTTAGATTCTGGTATTGCCCTGGCCACTGCTTCTAGTGAGATTTGAAAGACTGGAATGTGCGATTTGTTTGCAGTTTTGTGGTTCCATGTAAGTGTAAAAGAAACAGCACAAGTTAAAATATAAAGACTTAGGTTTGAAGACCTGTTTACCCTGACTCTTATGACTCAGGGTAAACTACTTGTTTTTGTTTGTTTGTAGGAGTTTCTTAGCAGGTGGTCTGAGCTAGTCTCAAACCTGTAGTTTGTTTACCTTTTATTTTACTAAAACAAAAAGTCAAAATGAGTATTCTGTCAAACAAATACTTGTTAAATTGTTTTGTTTGACTTTAATGGTTGATTTTGTTTTCCTAGTTAATTCTAGGTAGATTCTATAGAATAATTGAAAATTTCTGCCTTAATGGAATATTTCCTAAACATTTTGCAGTTATTTTTAGATACATGACTTGAGAAAGATGTATTATAGAATTGAAACTCTTTTAGGAACAGGGCAGATGGTATTATATACCTTATAAATATCAATATATTCTTAAAAACTTAAGCCTATTCTTCATATGTTCTGAGAGAATGAATAATGAGCAGGTTGAGTAGTTTCAGGAAATAGAAGTCTGACGCTAGGGAGAAAAAGTTGAGTTGGAATTAACAATTGGTACTCTCATAGGTTTCTTTGCCAGTGGCACCTTACAGAGAGAAAACACCCCTAAGGAGTCAGAAGGAATCACAGTGTGCCTGATAATAATTCATTCCAGTGAATTATACATCCCATGTGTATGGCATAGGACTAAACAGTTTTTCTTTAATAGTGAGGAATGGAAGGATGAGAGTAGGAATGGAAGCTACTTGAGTACCCTTTGTGTACTAGACAACCCAGATATATTGTCATGCTTCCAAATCAAGTATAACTTGGCACATTTTATAGATAGGAAAAGCACAGCTCAAAGGAGCTGAAACCATTTGCATAAGATGACACTGCCAGTTGGTGGTAGAGTTTCCTGACTTTCATACTGTAACAACAGATATTCATTCAAAAAGGACTAAAGCCAGCAATGTTTATACAGTGGGATAGCATTTACTCACATCTAGAAGACTATGTTAAGGCATTTCTCATTCCTAAGGTTGCCTAAGCTTGTTAGCATCCCTCTCACTGTATGATCTGATCCAGTCCCATAGTTTGGAGCATTTTCTTATACTGTGTTGCTTCTAAATAGAAACTGTCCTTTGTAACTTAAGAAGAGAATAACTTTTTGGTGGTATAGGAGATTGAACCTGTGGCCTCACCACACACTAGGCAAGTGCTCTACCACTCAGCTTTATCCCAGCAATAATGTATCATCTAAGGTGGGTTACAAAGTAGGAAAATGAAATTTTAACGGGGAAAGAATACTCATTTGCATGAGTTTCCCTCTTGGTCATTATTTATACTGCACAGATGAAAGGGCTAGTACCAAGATTTGCTTACAAGGTGATGTGGCTATTTGAAAACTGCCAGAATAGAGATTAGAAGACCAGCATTAAAGCCTCAAGTGCATTGTGGAGATCTTGCACTACCTATTTGGGTTCTGTTTCTTTTATTTGTGAAATGGAGAGAAATAGAAAGTTTATCTGTCTCTTAGAGGAGATTGCCCCAGGGCCTGATAGAATTGGTAAACATCCCTTTCTAAGAGTGTACAGGGATCAGCCAATGTCAGAAGTAAGGCCACTTGCTGTCTTCCCATATGTATTGTTGCAGCAGTCACTATTCCAGAGTTAACAGTGTTGTCAACCTTACTTTCTAGGTGTTTCAAGCGATTGGTATGCAACACTCGATATGCTGAAGGAAAGCTGTCGAATTGCCAGCAGTGTTAACTGGTCAGATGTAGACCTTTCACAATTCCAAGGTAAGGGTTGGTTCCTTTCACATAAAACCAGATACCATGAATCTGTTTTCTCTGGAATATTGTTTCTTTGTTGTTGAAATCAAGATCTCCTGACAGGTATGTTGGTATGTGCCTGTTCTCCCAGCACTTACTAAGCTGAGGTAGGAAGATTGCTAAAAGTGGAGCCAGCTATGGACTACATAGCAGATTCTGTTCTAGCCAGAGATACCTAACAAGATTCTGTCTCAAAAAAGACAAGAAGCATCATCTTATATAAAGACATGACTTAGCAGTAGTAGTGTTCTTAAAGGACATTTATAGAAACTTCTAATAAATTGCCCAGTTGATATAGGAAGACATTGCATATAAGAATTGTGAGGACTGTTAGCCATGTTTAAAAGAATCAGGCTTTACATATTCTGTCTCCCTTCCCTGTGTCCCATCCCTCTCCCTCTTCCTCTGCTTGTGTGCTTGCAGGTTTGTGTGCTTAGTTACTTTTTGAGGCCATAGGACAATCATAAGTGTTGTTCCCCAGTTGCTGTCCACTTTTTACCGCACCCCCCAATTGTTAGTGTATGTGTATAAGGAGTGCCAGCACATGCATGCATGCGTATGCACAAGGTACATATGTACAGATCAGAGGATGATTCTTGAGAATCACTTTTGTCCTTCTACCATGGACTCTTAAGGATTGAATTCAGGTTATCAGGCTTACACAACAAGCACTTTTTTCTCATTGGACTTTCTTTGGCCTGCCAGCCCCCAAATAATAACATGGAGACTTATTACTAGTTTTAGCTTAGGTTTGTTCTCAACTAGCTCTTAAAACTTAAATTAACCCGCTTATCTTAATCTGTATTCTGCCATGTGGCTTGTTATCTCTCCTCCCTACTGTATCCACATGCCTTAGATTCTTCCTGAGTTCTTCTCTCTCCCTGGAAAGCCATCAGCCTATTCTCTACCTACTACTAATTGGCCATTCAGCTCTTTATTAAAACAATCAGAAGGTGCCTTAGGCAAAGAAATGACTTCACAATGTACAAAAGGATTATCCCACAATAAGCCATCTCTTTGGCCTATTTATGTGTATGTGGTATATGTAAGTGTGCTTGCACATGTACAGGCCAGGGATTGAACTCTTTCCTCAGTTGCTTCTCCACTTATTTTTTGAGGCAGAGTCTCATTGGACCTGAAACTCACTGTTTTAACTAGAGTGGCCGTCCTCACCTGTCCTACTTGTGTGTGGTGGCCATTGTATTTTTTTTCCATCCTGTTCATGTTCTCTCTGCTGCTCCCACCCTCAGCTTCTCTGTGCTTGGATTATAGGCATGTGCCATAGTACTTGGCTTTTAGTCAGGTTCTGGGAATCCAAACTCAGTTCCTCATACAGCTTTGCTCCCCTTTTTTGAGACAGGATCTCTCACTGGCCTGGAGCTTACCAAGTAGGCTAGGCTGGCTGGCTATTGAGTCCCTGGGACCTGTCTTCACTTCCCCCAAACACCAAGATTATAAATATGCCATGAAATCTGGCTCTTTTTTTTTTTTTTTTTTTTTTTTTTTTTTTTTTTTTTTTTTTTTTTAAAATGCAGGTTTGGTGGATTGAATCTAGGTCTGAGTGCTTCAAGCCTAGCATTTTGAGCCCCTTGGGTAATCCTAAATATAAAATGTCATTTTTCATTGCATGAGCAGAATGCCACATCACATGAATTAAGTGAAGACTGGGGGTTGAAAAGACTTGCATTGGTGTTTCCTTGCAGTGTTAGAGGTGTGCTCACTGTGTCCCACATCTTTCCTTGTAGGTCTGATGGAGAGTATGAGGCAGGCGGATCTCAAGAACTGGTCATTAGATCAGGTTCAGTTCGCTGATCTCTGTTCCTCTCTGAATCAGTTCTTCACACAGACTGGCCTTATCCACTCACAGAGCAATGTTCAGCAGAACGTCTGTCATGGTGCCATGCACCCAGCAAAGCCTTCCCAACACATTGGGGCAGGTATGGGCTTATGTACATTTACATGATTTCATTGTCCTAGGCAACAGGCATTTGTTTGTTTTTTTCTATGTTTTGTTTTGCCCTGTAAAAATAAAAGTGTTAGGAATGTAACAGAATTTAAGCAAGTTAGCTTGGAGGTAATGACCTGGGGCTTAGTCTGCTGCCCCCCTCCCCTCAAATTTCTTCTCTGCTCCTATTTCCCCATGTATGAGTAGAGGGTGTGTTGGACTAGATCATCTCTGAGGCCATCTCAAGCCTGGGCACAGGTCTGGCTTTCCTACAGCTATTGAAAACTTGGGAGCGACCAAATCCAATGTGCTTTACCTTATTAATAGTAGGGATAGGTTTTTCTTCCCTTTTTAGGAGGCATAGTGGCTACTTTTTATTTTCATTGCATTGGTTGAATTTAAGTTCAACTTATGTGAGACACTAGCTAGCATCCCTTTGACATGATCTTCTCAAAATTCCAGGTGGTAGGATGAAGGCTAGCTTTATCGATTTCCGCCCTAGAATTAATTACCAGGAAGGGGTCATAATGCTGTTTCCCTCAGTATTTTCCATTGTGATGTGATGCACTTGACCCTTCTGAGCTCTTAAACTTGATGGGTCTTATCAGTGAAAATGCCTTAAAAATCCCCTGCAGTTCCATTTAAATGAGGTTTATGTTTCTCATCTGCAAATTTGTGATACGTTTTAAAGTCACCTTTACTTGGCTTAGTTGTGCCCTTGTGTGTGTCTTTACTGTTACTTTGTGCCTTGGCCACATAGTTAATCAGCCCGTGCTAACTCTACAGACAAGTCAAGGGGAAAATTCAGGGCAGTAGAGGAATGGGAAACAGCAAAAAGAGCTTTTGAGCCAAGACACCTGAATTCTAAGTCCTGGTTCTTTGAGGCTTGTGCCCTTGGGGAGCCTGCTTAAATGTTTGAGCTTCCTTTGACCTCTAGAAAGAAGTGGGTGATTTCTGTCTGGCCTTCTGTGTGGGTAGTGGGAGGCTCAAGTGAAGTTATGGGTGTAGAAGTAATTTTGAACTTTAATGAAGTAAAAACTGTAGATGTCCTTCCTTGCCTATGAGCTTATACCAGTGTGCTCCACACCTAGCCTAGTAGTTCAGAAGTAATAATTTCATTCCTCACTGATTGCCTTACCTATTTGCTTCATGTAGATAACCATTCCGTCATGATTCTAATGCTTTGTTTGCTGATGGTGGTAACATGTTTTCTGTTTTTTGATTAGGAAATTTGTACATAGATTCCAGGCAAAATCTCCCTCCCTCAGTGATGCCACCCCCTGGTTATCCTCATATCCCACAGGCGCTCAGCACTCCAGGAACTACGATGGCAGGTAGTGTTTGTGTACTACTACATTTGGGACCTAGAGTTGAACACTGAAAAGCTTGACCTGCCCTAGAGTAAATGAAGCTGCTTTGAGAAGGCATGAACTCTCCTTTTACAGCGTGGAGTGTAGAATAGCTTTGAGGATTTTGCTTTAACATGACTCAGTGCAGCTTTCAGAGGCCTGCTTTGACTAGCTTCTGTGGATTTTGTTCTATTGGTTCCAGAGAAGTAATCCAACTATAGTTTCTAGGCTAAAGGTATGATAAGTCACAGTGGCCAGGAGACTAGAACATGCTCTTAGAAATAGAAGGAAACTTAGCAATCCCCTAGATGAGGAATTGGAGTTGGGAGAGAAACCCAGAAATCCAGGCTGATGAGCAGTTAAACTAAGACTCAGGTCCTGATACTAACTCTGACTCACTTTACCTATCTGAGAAGAAGACAGTAAGCAGTGTCTGCCAGTGAGGGTGTTTAAGACCTGGAGAGCTGTGTACGGGGCAGTGGGGAAAGGAGGAGCGGTGCTCAGTGATGTGCTCTGGGTGAGGTGGGAGGAATGTGTCTGCTGTTACATACATTGTGTGTGCATGCATGTGCACATAAACACACACACACACACACACACACACACCATATATACACACACACACACACCATATATACACACACACACACACCATATATACACACACACACACACCATATACACACACACACCATATATACACACACCATACACACACACACACACACACACGATTAATAGGTACAATACACACACACACACACACACACACACACACACACACACACACACACACACACACACACACACACACACACGATTTATAGGTACAATACTGTGGCTAGAGCTCAAGCCAGAAAGCCAGATAGCCATTCTCCTGTCTTGGCTTCAAATTAGTGCCTGACGTGCAGTGAGGGATGTATCCTTTGGTTAAATAAAGACATTTGGGCTCATCTGTTGCATAAAGTGTGATATACTGAAAGGCTTAGCATTCATGAGAAAAATAACAGGTAGTTTAAAATTTTGTTTTTAAGAATACAAACAGCAATAATTATCCAGTAAGAATTTTACACCATTTCAAAGGATTTGCTTCAGTTCTAATAATAGAAGGACTGCTGTAAAATAGTAAATTTTGTTATGTCCCAGTCTAACTTCAGTGGTACACCAATGGCTTTTTTTTTTTTTAATAAAAAAATTAGGTGTATGAATGTTTTGCCTGTGTACCAGTTGAGTGCCAATTGCCCAAGGAAGTCGGAAGAGGGTGTCAGATCTGGTGGACCTGGAGTTGCGAGCCACCATGTGGGTGCTGGGAATAGACCATGGGTCTTCTGAAAGAAAAGCCAGTGCTCTTAACAAATGAGCCATCTCTCCAGTCCTCTGGTGTCATTCTTGATTGATGTTACTGAAACACATTAAAGTAGAATGTAGCAGACTAGTGAAATGACTGTCATGCCTTCCTTACTACAGGCTAATAAAACGGAAAGACTGCTTTTTGGAGTCAGGTGGACTGAGCTTAAATCTTCTATTTTTGGAGCCAGTCTGTATAGTCCATACTGGCCTTGAATCGGTGACTCGTCTGCCTCTTTCTCCCGAGTGTTGATACTGCATATGTTGTATCATTATACCTGGATTTTTGTTCAGTTTCTTTAACCCTATTCCCTTACTAGAAAATAAAGACTGGAAGAACAACTTTGTTGAAGGCCTTTGATGGATTCTAGGCAATGTCCCTATTCCAGGCATGTCCTAGCACATAGGACATACTATAGGGGCTAGTCAGTCTCTTCCTGACTTTCCTACCCAGGTCACTACTGACACTGCCTTCTTCTTTCCAGGCCATCACGGAGCCATGAACCAGCAGCACATGATGCCTTCCCAAGCCTTCCAGATGCGGCGCTCTTTGCCTCCAGATGATATACAGGATGACTTTGATTGGGATTCAATAGTGTAGGCTTCTTTCTGCAAGACAGCAGACTCCAGCATCCTTTCTGTTTAGTGAAAGGAAGGATTAAAGTCCAGTTGAGAGAACAAAGCGATGTTACCAGTGCTATCTAAATTCATTTTGAAGACAATCAGAGATTCTAGCTGGGTAACTTAACTGCTTTTATCTGACCCAAGCAAGAACTACATGTTTGTCTCCCACCAGTGCCCTCTGTAGCTCCTAATTGTTGTGATTTAGACAGCTTTTTGCATATTTGTGTCAGTTTGATGTTAACCACAAGTGCCAGACTGATTTTTCAGACAGAGCCTATTTTGCTGCAAGCAGTTTATAGATACATATGTGTAAATATATGTACAAACATTACTGAAAGGCTTCAAGTTTTTTCTAATTGGACTATTGTGTCTTGACAAGAAAGTTACTGCCAGTTTTTATTCCTTGTTAGGCCATTTTCTGCAGGATGCTTTCAGACAGTGTAGGGCGCTAAAAGGAAACTGGTCTTTCTAAAGCCCAGTTTTCTTTGTTTAATCTTCAGAAATAGGAGTAATCATGAATTCCAGTGAGTAAGTCAAGGGAGTTGTAGAGTGTGTTGTACCTTGTCAGCTTTGAAAGCTCTGGAATGTGTGGACTAATTGAAGCTGGATATTGCTTGGCTCTTCAAACAAATCACTGTCTCCATATTCATTTAAGTATTTATTATTCAAAAGTTATTTTAATATTTATTGCTACTTTCTGTGAATGCAGTTCTTTTGGGTTCACTAAGGAGAAATTTGTCTGAAAGCATGGTTATTTTTTTTTCCTCTGGATAAAAGTTTACAGACAAAGACAATCAGAAATATTTGTCATTCTCTTTATCACTCCTTTTACCAGGTGAGTATGGTTCCTTCTTACTTAGCCTTCCTGCTGATGGAGACTTAATAGCTATCTAGGCATTTCCTGGAATTTGAACCAGAGTCTGTTTAGGCAGCAGGGCACGGAGGCAGGGTTTATTCAGCAGTGTCCTCTCTGTTTTAGGTAGTGCTGGAAGGGGCTATAACTCCAGAGTCTACTTCAGTCTTGAGTGCTGTGACTTTGTGACTTGCTGTTGGCTCTGTGTATGCCCGACAAAGGAACATCTTGGAGCTTTTATCAGTTGGTTTGTCTCATGTCATCACAGTTTGCATGGGTTGATTGTGTTGATTTTATAATGAAAGTAGGAGAAAGGAGATTCTCCTCCTTGCAGTGAATAGATTTCTAATTGGTTCTTTATGGGTGGAAGGGGAGGAAGAATCTGTTTTAATGAGGAAATAGATTCTGTCAAATCAAGGAGAAATAGCTGCTCACCAGTTGCTTGTTAGTGTCTGGGCTTAGCAGTGCTAAATCATGTTAACTAAGCCTCAGCAAGTCTGTGGTGGAGTGAGTGAGTGAGTGAGTGTGTGTGTGTGTGTGTGTGTGTGTGTGCGCGCGCGCGCGCGCGCGCGCGCGCGCACATATTAATGGAGTGTTGCCTTGAACGAATCACTGGGAAGAAAGGGGAGCTTTGTGCATCTCTATTTTTGTGTCCCACTTGGCATGAAAAGGAAGCTCAGATAAGTGAAAATCAGAGGATTCTCAAATAGTAGCCAACAGGCCTCTCTCAGAAGGACCAGGTGAAATGAGATGGCTGTCTGCAGAGGAAAGCATGGGAACATTGGGTTCCCAGTAGTTTACTCAAGTCTCTGTTTTCTGGACATCAAACAGCTGCTCCATGACTAGGATTGCTACTAGCATTGTGCACTTTAAATATTTGGGTGTTGGAGTACTGCAGTCTCTGAAACAGAATGGCTTGAGTAGGACCACTGATCATGATTTTACAAATTATGTGAAGCTAATTTCCCATTTGGCTATTATTACTGATTTGCAGTGATTGACATATTTATTAATATTTAAACTGACCAAGAATGGCACTTGAGTCCAGACTCATCACTCTTCTGTGGTCCTTGTTCCCCAGGGTTCAGAGCAGGCCCAGTGGGCTGTGGCCAGGCAGTGCCACCTGATGGGTGCAGAGTCCCTCTAGTGGCCATTTCTGTTGGTAATTGATGATGCAGAGCAAGTTCTCTTGGGTTTAAATTGACCAGAGATTTTGGGGTAAAGACTAATAAACATACATAAACAGATGGGGTGCTCTGTCCAGGAGAAGAGTCCGACTGGCATTTGTGGCAGTGTTTGAAATGTAAATGTATTCTTGTGTGTTCCTGTAAATATTTAATACATGTCTCTCAGATGTCCTTTGAAGTGGGAGGGGATCGACCTTGGGATAATTTCAAATGGAATAGAGTATTTTGATATGTTCATCGAGAGGGTGATGTGTACATACCTATATTGTATATATGTGGTGACATGCATTGGCTTTTGTGCAGAAACAACCTGCTCTCTGTGCTGCTGTTGGACAGTCAGTGTTTTAATGTTTCTACAGTTTTCCTATTGCACGATTTCATATTCTGCCGATGGTGAGTGGCACCCATTCTTTGTAACCGTTTAGTGCTGTAAAGAAATATTCCAAGTGTCATTAGGATTGTCGCTGCCAGAACTGATATGCATGGATGGCACTTAAAATAAATATATTATGATAACTGTATTTGCAGCCTGATGGTTTGTGTCATTTGCTACAGTCGAGGGAGCCAGATGGGAACCTGTGGCCAGGCCATGGAGCCCTTGGGAGTTTGAGACTGTGCCCATGCATTGCTGCCTTAACACTGAGCTTAAAGTTGTTTAATCTCTGTACCTCACTTTCCTGAGCAGACACTTGGGGGAAGCTCTCCAGAGAGAAACCCAGAGATGAGGGACGCACAATTCTTGCCTTTAATAGTACAGGCTTGTTCAGGACAAGGAGCAAGCAGCACCTGGCTCCTGGAAGGTCACCTTAGAATTTTTCCTGATGAGAAGAGTGGAATACATGCCCCTTCAGAGAAGGCATTGCAGGTCTACCTCCAGAGGGCCTGAGACCAGTGCTTATCTCCCTGACACTGGTGTTCCGAACCCTGCCTGGAGGAACGATTAGAGTGGGGAGTATGGGTTGAGGTGGGAGCAGGTTCAGAAAGGGCTCAGCAGTAGACAGACAAGCTTGGAGACCTGTACATGGACACAGAGTCTCCTTTCATCTGAGAGAGCAGAGCTTCTACCCTCTGGCAGTATATCCAAAGATTCTAAGCCACAGACCCTGCAGGGGCCATCAGTGTTATATTTACAGATGGGAACAGGCTCAGAAAGGAGAAAAGCCTAAGCTTTTATCTCTAGTCATGGGCTTAGGATGGTTCTTTCTGGGGCAGACTCCAAAGCTCTTTTCAGCTCCACAGTTTGCCCAAGTCAAGGACAGTAACTACTCGTGTTTTTTTTTTTTTTTTTTTTTTTTTGTGTGTGTGTGTGTGTGTGTGTGTGTGTGTACATGTATGTACAAATCTCTTAGAGGGCAAGCATGGGGCCTATGTTCCTATTGCAGGCAAGTTTTGGTTACCTAGTGTTGATTGGTATTCAGCTAGGGTATACCTCACCTGCTCAGAGGAAGTGGATTTTTTGTTTTGTTTTTGTTTTTCGAGACAGGGTTTCTCTGTGGCTTTGGAGGCTGTCCTGGAGCTAGCTCTTGTAGACCAGACTGGTATCGAATTCCTAGAGATCCTCCTGCCTCTGCCTCCCAAGTGCTGGGATTAAAGGCTGCACCACCACTGCCCGGCCTAGCTAAGACATCCCTGGGTGGGCGAGGAAGTGGAAATAGTCATTGTGTTGCATGTATATTTCTCTTAGCTTTAACATGTAACTCTGAGGGCTGGTCTTTACATGTGACCCATGCCAGCTGGGTAAAGCATCCTGGACAAACCATAGTAAGGGCCTTAGAAAAGTGATTAATGCTACCATCATGTTTTTGTTTTTTTAATTAATGTCCTATGCATTGGTGTTTTGCCTACATGTATGTGTGTGGGGTCATACAGATTCCGATTGCCTGAAACAGGGGTTACAAACAAGTTGTGATCTGTCTTGTGGGTGCTGAGAATTGCACTCAGGACCTCTGGAAGAGCAGCCAGTGCTCCTAACTGCCAAGCCATCTCTCCAGCCCCTGCCATCATATTTTGTTGAAAGCATTCAGACCCAGTAAAGGAAGCCACTTGTGCCAAGTCACACAGCTACTTTAGGGACAACTGAGTGAAAGGAAGGGGGGTGGGGAGTCATTGACCTAGCAGTAGTCAGACTTCTATAAACAAGGGGAGGGATGGCTCGGGAGGTAAAGCCACTTGCCGTCAAACTAGTGCTGGAAGGAGAGAACCAACTTCCACAAGTTGTCTCTGACCGACTCGCCACGTACACATTGTCTAACTTGATCTACCGTAACCTGGGGGTGTGGTGGTGTTATGACACTGTTGTGTACAGAAGGGACACTGTAGCTGCAGTGTGCTCTGGGAGAGCACAGACTTTAAATGTTAGGGCAGTGTGAGATGGAATGTGCGTGAGCAGAGCGTCTCACCATAAGTGTGCCCGTGACTGGTGCAGTGTGCCATGTGCTGTGCCCTTGGAGGTGGTAAGCAGCCTCCTCTGGAGCTTAGGGACAGACTGCAGCCAAGTAGAACAGGAAGCACATGGACTTGCTGAGACAGTCCTTGCATTGGTTTCTTCTGGAGTAAATTCAAGAGAGAGAGTTTTAAGTTTCCTCCTGTGTCCCCTCCCCCCCTCCCCACACCTGATCAATTGTCAAATCAGCGTGGGAAAAGCCATTGGCTGCATGCAAACCAGATTCCAGCCCCCATAAGGGCAGTTGCCAGTTCCCAGCTCTTGAGCAATGTCCCACCAACATGGGCCCCAGTACAGGATGGACAGCTGCTGTTTCTCCCAAATACCTGGAGTAGATCATTATATTTAATCTTAGAAAACAACCCCTAGGCTTGATTGTGGTATCTCCTCTATGAGGTGGTGGCACTGGCCTTTAATCCATGCACACAAGAGGCAGAGTTAAGAGGATCTCTTTGAGTTCAAATCTAGTCTGATCTACATAGCTAGTTCCAGGGCTATGAAGAGAGACCCTGCCTCAAACTAATAAGGCATCTGAAGCACAGAGAGATAACTAACTTACTTGCCCAGGGTCATCCTGCTCTAATAAAAATAGTTGTTTAAATCATGGCACACACCTTTAATGCCATCATTCAGGAGACTGGGGTAGGTGAATCTCTGAGTTTGAGGCTGGCCTGGTCTACAGAGTGAGTTCTAGTACAGCCAGGGCTACACAGAGAAACCCTGTCTCAAAAAACCAAAAATGACAAAAATCATTTAAAGCAAAGGTTGCAGGAAATGCCAGTGGCCACCAGGGGGCGGTACTGCCAGCTGCTTGCCTGTTTTCCAGAAGGGTTCCTTCAACTCTGAGCTGGCTGCCCCTTTGCAGCCCCCAGAGCTTACAAAGGAAGAGGAGTCAACCCTCTCTTGTCTGTGTCCCCTCCTCTGTGTGGTAACTTGCTAGCTGGAGAAGCCTGAGCCTGAAGTTCTCAGCCTAAGCCCCATGTGGGTTACTTCCCAACTGCCTTGGCTGGATCATAATGAAGCTCAGCAGCCCCAGGGATGTCATTCCATATCTGCCGGCCTGGGGCCTGCTGATGAAGGGGCTGATACTCCTCCTACAGACAGGCGCCGTTGAGGCAGGCCCCACACCTTGCCCTCCCCAGCCCTGCCTGTGAGCCTGAGTGGGCCTGAATGGTGCCCCATGCGCCGCTCCGACAGGCGCATAATGATTATTGCCACCATTTGCTAGCTCCCTGCCCGGTACTTGACAGCCATTATCTGCCTCAGCACTCCCAGCCACCTCGTGAGGTCAGGGCCATTATCTGCCTTTTACTGCTGGGTATTGCCGCTCTGAGAGGTGAAGTGTTGGCCCAAAGGTCACTGCTGGTGTGAGGGGGAGGCCAGAGCCCAGATCGGCCTCATTCTGGACTGTGCTTTCTATAGAGGCCGATTTCCTCTTCCACAGCAGTCCCAGGAGCCCTTGACATCCCTCTCCCTCTTCCCAGCCCACCCTACCCTAGAGCCTGCCCATTTCCCTATTGAAGAATGTCAGCTCTTTGCCCTCAGTAACACCCCCTCCTCCAGGTCAGAGAGCAACTTCCTGTCCCAGACAAGTTATAATAAAGATGCAAGAACACCTACCTCTCGGCCTCTCACCCCATGCCTGAGTGATGCTCAAGTGGCAGGAATGGTCCTGGTTCACTCACTGAAGCATAGGTTGTGTGTGTGTGTGTGTGTGTGTGTGTGTGTGTGTACGCGTACGCACGTGCGCGTGTGCGTGTTTTCATGTTTGAATCCACATGTGTGAATACATGCTTATGTAAGTGTGTGTACTTGTGGAGGCCCCTGATTTGAGGTCAGATCAGTGAGACAGGTTCTCAAATCAAACCCAGAGCTCTCTGATAATGGCTACTTTTGCTAGCCAGCTTGCCTTGGGGATTCCATCTCCATCTTCCAAGGCTGCCAGCCCACCCAGCATTTATGTGGGTTCTGGCACTTCCTAGGGTTGCTTAGCAGATTGGAGGTTGAGGGACAGGTCAGAAGGGTGGGGAGGTTCCTCAGTCTCTGCTTAGGATCAATTCTGTCCCGTATCCTGGGCAACACTCACCTGGGATCGAGCTTCCTAGCCAGGTGCTGTTGGATTTGGGCCCTGCGGGTCTCCCATAGATGTTTTTTTCTCATCACATGCCTGGCTTGTCCCTGTTGTCGCTCTCCGGGTAGTGTTGATTTGAGATAGATGGCAGATGTGAGCCTGTGCCTGCCCAGGCTTTCTCATCCTAGCAGAAGTGGACCCCTTGTCATTGTCCTGTGGTCTAGATTGCTGCGGACCTCAGGTCCCAGTACAACTTGTGCTTAAGGCAATGGGGAGAAAAGGAGCTTTGGAGTCAGGTTCTGGGGTTCTTGGTGAGCAAGACACTACCTTCCCTGAGCCTCGCTTTCCTCTTTAACATGGGAACAAAACTCCTTACCTCAGAGTGGTGTTGAGAAGCCAGCTGGTAGACACATGGCAGCTGGACACTGCGCATAGATCCAGAGGAACTTTCCTCCTCCCTTCCCTCTGCTCTGACCAAGTTGCCAAGAAACAGCTGCCCTCCCACCCCCCCTTGCCCATGCCTGCTGAACTGGAATATTCCCTTCCTTCCTGTATGCTTGCTTACCAGTTGCAGCTCACCATCTACCCTCGGCCCTCTGCCCAAGTGGCTTTGTACATAGTGGCTCTGCCAAGGTCTTAAACTGTTTCTTACTGTCACCAGGCAAGTGCCCAAGCCTGGTGCTGTTTGAGCCCTGCTGTGCTTCAGTTCAGGCCAGCCCTCCTCCCCTGGACCCCCAGGTCTACATCCATTGGTCACAGCCACTTTAAGTATCACATCCACCAACAGGCATATGATAGCCTGGCCTCAGGAAACAGCCCCAGGCTGACCTCTCATGGCTCCTAATGTGTCCCACAAGGAGTCCAGTGGAGTCTGTCTCAGCTTGGGTTCCTCTGAGTGTGTGTGTGTGTGTGTGTGTGTGTGTGTGTGTGTGTGTAGGGCACTCCTGAGGGTGGGCAGTCTAGCCGAGTCTCTACTTCCTGCCCTCCAGGATGGGAGGTTGTCTCAGTGAGATACCCTCCAGGATGGGGAGGAGGAGGCAGCTGCTGTGTGTGAATGGGAGCAGATGGTGAACGAGTGGCCATCTCTCATCCGGGCTAGCCACAGGGGGGATGACTCTGCTGGGCAAATAAGCAGACACACCCACACCACTCCCCAGCTGCCCCCTGAAGCATTAAGAGAAATCGCCCACCAACTTGGGGCCTGGGGGAGGGGAAACTGGGCTTAGGCTCTGGCCAGGGCCTCCAAGCCCCACCAGCTGCCACTTCCTGTGTGACACTGGGAACTCTGATCATCTATTTTTTCTGCAGCATGGGCACTACTGACTCGGCGAGCCACTTCTCTTCCTTTCCTTGAAGGGAAGTATGTGATGCCAGCAACAGTACAGGAGGTCCTGCATTGCACTGAGTGGAAGATCAGGTTTTCCTTTGGCATTTGAGAAAATTGGATTCAGTTCTGGAATTTATAGCTATATGACCACAGTTGTCACCAAATCCACCTGGCAGTAAATCTTAAAAACTGTGCCTTCCCCTGGGTTGAAGGTGCCCAGAGCTTGTGTTTACATGTGTGCTGTTGGCCCTGTGCCTTTCTGCAGTGCACAGTAAATACAGCTGTACCCAGCAGCCATGTATGTACGTGGCCTTGGGAAGTCAGGGTTTCTCAATCTCACTGAGCTTCAGTTTGCCACCCCCACCCCTTAAAATGGGATTATACAGTTATTACTCATTTCCACCTGTTGCCAGAGCTGTTAGGAGGCTCATAGCCATTGGAATTCTCAGGCAGTTAAGGCTTCCTATAGGTTCCCATGGCAACCAGAGAGTGCTACACCCATTTACAAGCTTTGCAGGTTGAAAATGCAGATCATACCTCTCTCAAGGTCACACAGATGGGACTTGGTGTGTTCAGGCTTTCTGGGCCTTGTTTGGTTTAGGCCTGCGGGCTCACAGGCAGGAGTCCTGGGAGGACCACATCTCTAGTAGACTTGACCTTAATGGGTACCTGGAGTCACAGTGAGGTCACCTAGGTATAGCCTTTAAGCCAAATCTGCTGGCCAAAAGGAATAGTATCAGTCTCTTTGGGAAGCTTGGCATGCCCCAGCATCTAGCAGGCCCCCTCCCGACTTCCAGCAGTGGGGGTAAGGGACCGTTGTGTTGGGAGTAGGATTGGTCTATAGCCAGAGCTGGAAAGGACTGGCTGGGGCTTGACACAGCCAGTCTCAAGAGTTGTTAGCCACAGTTGTTAATATCCAATGCTGTGGATATCAGTGCTTGGAACAAGCCCTGGCACTCTCTGGATTCCCTCTAGACATGGTAGCATTCACTGACTTCCAGGCCTTGTCTGAGCATTGGGCATACAGTTTATGCTGTTGGCCTCTGGCAGGCTGGCTCAGGGGGTAGAAGTAGTTGTAATTCCAGGGTTCAGGAGCCCCTGAAAGTTACTGGAAAATACTGAAATCTGCAGCAAAACTTTTTCACCCATCTGCAGCACAGAAGCTGAGACTCTAGTCATGTGACTTTTAAAAGATGAAGCTGGCACCAAATCTAGGGGCAGCCTAGCTTGAAGCCTTGAGCTCTGGTCGTCTCTCCCACTTCTGTGTAGAGCTTTGAGGTCCTAGCTAAATGGTGCACTCAGCAGGGGCTAGATCATGACCTTGAGTGCCAGCCAGGTAGTCTGGCTTTCCTCTGAGGTTTGGAGCAGCAGCTAGTTGTCCTTAGATGGTGATGCAGCCAGGTCCAGAAGGTGCTATGGCTTGGAAGGCCCTGGAAGTATGCTGGCTTGCCAGAGAGGTGGCCTTGGAGTAGGGGAAGCCCAAACAAGAGTCACAAAGTGTAGAAGCAAGGCGTACAGGGTGCTGAGGACAAGCCTCCAGATTCATGGTGCAAGCTTGAGGTACCAGGAGTACAACTAAGGTCCAACTTGTAGCAGCTTCAGTGCAGGCTGATGAGGTCATACTCCCTACAACAGGGGACTGAACTGGCCCCAGGTTGGCCAGGGGCAGTAGTGGGAATGGAAAGGAGTGGGGTTGGATAGGGCCAGACTCAAGGGACAGGACCTATTATCTATGTCCTCTTTCCCACAGTGGAACTGCTTCATCCTGACAGGCAGATGGACAGCTAGCTACTGGGCAGAAGAGGCAGCAGGAGTGGAAGCCTCTTCCCCTCCCCAGAGCACAGCCACACCTTAGGGAAGACAAGAGCCACCTTGAGTCAGAAAGGGTTCCTCTAGCCCAGTCCACCCTAAAGCCAAATCAAATCCCAGCACAGTCTTATATGCTCCCACGTCATCCCAGACCGAACCCAAATCATAAACCCAGCCCCACCCTACCTCCAACCTCACCGCAAACTCTTCTCAATTGTAACCCCACAAGGAATCCGAACCCAGCCCAGCGGCCTCCATGTCATTAGTCTCCACCTCAAGCTCTTTCCTACCCCAGCATCCACTTCCAAACCCAACCCTAACACTCACTACCCCCCAAAGCCCAGCCTGGTCCTCATGTTAGCCCCCCCCCCAGTGCACCTCAATACCCCCAAAGCCCAGCCTGGTCCTCATGTTAGCCCCCCCCAGTGCACCTCAATACCCCCAAAGCCCAGCCTGGTCCTCATGTTAGCCCCCCCCAGTGCACCTCAATACCCCCAAAGCCCAGCCTGGTCCTCATGTTAGCCCCCCCCAGTGCACCTCAATACCCCCAAAGCCCAGCCTGGTCCTCATGTTAGCCCCCCCAGTGCACCTCAATACCCCCAAAGCCCAGCCTGGTCCTCATGTTAGTCCGGCACCCCCCCCCCAGTGCACCTCGGAACAGTCCCCTGCTCCTTCTGCTCCACCACACAATTCCTCCCAGTCACAGCATCAGTGACCTCACCTCCAAACCAGCTCCCTGGTACCCTGCAACTGCATGTCCCTGCTCATGCGCACCCTTCCTAGGCCCTTAACCCCACCTAACACTCGGCAGAGGCCAGCATGGAGAGTGCATGAAAGTGCACATGCACTTGTCTGCAGGCACACAGACACCACTGCTCCCTGAAGAACACACCCACCTCCTCACATGTCTAAACAGACACGCGTCAGGACATGCACACACTCCTAGCAGATATACACATACCCATGTACACACAGACACCTCAGCACACACACACATCCATCCTTAACGTAGGCGCATATACTCTTTGGGGGACACACACATATAATCAAGCATGTACACACACCCCAGTGCACTCAGGCATACATGGGCACACATCAGCACACTCAGTGCGTACACACACAAACATACACTCCAGTACACATACAAACACGCTTTTGCACAAAGCCCTTTCAGGGTGCCTCCATACATCCTTCAATACACAATCAACATACATACTCATATACATCTCAGTGTACATGCACATATTCCTTCAGTGTACACATACACGCTTCTATGAATATATAAGGCACATCTCAGTACATGCAGGGATTTGCACGTGACCCCACGGTGGGTGCGGGTCTAGCTTAGGACAGCATGGCGGGACCAAATGTTTCCTCCCCTGCCCCTGGGTTAGGTACTTTCTAGTCCCTTCTTCCCTGGCTCCTCTCCCTCCAGGCCCTTCAGTACTGACTCTCCCATCCAGGGATGTTGTCCCTTGCCCTGGCTATCCGGGTGTACAGTCAGTGCAGTGGAGCAGCAGGAAGAAAAGGAGGCCCCAGGACAACTTTCTCTGGGGCCCTGGGGCTCATACACCCTAGTCCTGCCGTGAGCCACGCTGCATTAGGCATGCTCAATCCCAACAGGGGTCAGGTTGGAGGGGCCCAGATCCACATAGATCCGTCTCAGCCACTGATAGCGGGGGGTAGGGCAGGACAGAGGGGTCATGCCACCTGAGGACCTGCTGTAACTGTGCTAGGCAGGCCGCCATCAGAGGAGACAGTGGGGACAGGAGCTGCTGCTGGTGGTTAGGTAACAGCCCCTTCATCAAGGGCTTCTTGTGTTTCAGGAACTGGAGTCCTCATAGACTCCCTAGCATGGGGTATCTTTCAACCAGGGAGATGCTCACATTGGTCTCCATAGAGAAACTGATGGGAAACATCTGCCCATGACTGGCAGGTGGTGGGATTTGAATGCATGCCTGAGGATGGCAGAGTTGAATCTCAGAGACCAAGCCTGGCGTCTGGGTCCTGTGTTCCCAACCTCCCTGTTCTCTTTTATCTGGGCACGCTTACTCTTCGTATCCCCCTGAGCATTCTAGGTCCAGCTCACTTCTTGCTCCTAACACAGGCTCTGTGGACAAAAGTACCCCATTCTCAGGCCTCTGTATTGGTTTGATCTCCTGTCCCTGGTGGGAGATGCCTCCTTCATGCTCCCACGCCCATGTTAAATGGCCATGTCTCTGTTGTCATTGTCGTCATAGTCACCTTTCTGGGCCTCTTTCTTCAAGGGCAGGGCTGGGTCTGCAGGGCCTGGCCCAGAGTAAATGTAGGACCCAGCCCAGCTGTGGGTCAAAGTAGTGCCTGGGGAGGGGCTGAGACTCTGTTGATCTCTTATCTCTCAGGCTCCCTTGGTCTTATCTGATGGGGCTCAACAGGCAGCAGATGAGGCTGACAAGGTCCCAGGGTTACTCAGTAACCCTGGCCTCTTTAAAAGTCCCACTGTTTACCCCCGACACTCAGCATGAGCCACTTCTCTGCCCGGCACACTGCTGCCATGAATGCCTGTTTGCTCTCTCTGCTGTGCCTCCTGGGCGCCTTGGCTGTCCTGATAGAGGGGGTCACTGTGCAGGTATGGCCCCATCCCAACTTGTTCTGGCCCATCCTTGGAATCCTGAAATGAGGGATGGGCTTCCTCTGGGACCCCCAAGTCCTACTAGCCACGCAATTTTCCCCTTCAAACATGGAGGAGAAAAAAAAAATAACAGAGAGACAGCAAGAAATAACAGCTGGGATAGACAGTGATGGAGTGCCTGGAGTCTGGCTCTTGCCATGTCCCACTGCAACCCGCCGTTGCAGCATTGGGGAGGAGGGGTTGCTGGTGGCATTTCACAGAATAGAAATGTGAGCTTCACAAAGGTTCCAAAACAGCCGAAGCTGGTGGCTGGGAAGGAAGATGGCTGGTTCCCCCATTTTGTACTTGCCTGGAGCACCAGGCTTTGTCCCAGGCATTAACTGCACTTCATGGAGACCTAGATGGTTGGGCATATCTATCGGCGTCTCAGCAAGTGGGGTCCTGCTTGCCCAGGGAGGTATCTGGGATCCTTTTATTGCTTCTTGAGGTGGAGGCCCCCTGACAAGAGAAGGGCCTGGGCCAGCTTGTTGGCAGGTCAGCCACTGCATTCCTGGCTGTCCTCAGCTGCTTCCCTACTCCCCACATGGTAGTGTGTAGAATTCCGGGCCTCTTGAAAGCCCAGGGACACAGAGGTCTGACGTCATGCTGCCCCACAGATTGTCTCAAGCAAGCTGCCCAGGCTGGGGCCTCCTGCAGCCTGGCCTCATGCTCTGGCTGTCTCTTTCAGGATGGAGACCTTTCCTTTCCCCTGGAGTCAGTGAAACAGCTTAAGGACCTCAAGGAGGTACCAGAGCCCCTGCTGGTGAGTCACAAGAGGTTTGCTCCCAGGCCTCTTGTGCATGTGCCGCCACAGCTGTGCAGCCACCCTGCATTTCCAGAAGCACTGAGGCCCCTCTGCAAGAAACCCAATGCTGAGGAGATCCTGAAGAGGCTGGGTGAGTGGCCTCTTGGCTAGTGTGGCTGGGGTGTTCTCTGATTGGTGGTTCTTGAGGAGGAGATGTGCTCTGATTGGTTAATTCTAAGTAATAACTGCTGAAGCCTCTTAGAAGGGCCTTCATTCAGAAGCATGTGTTAAAAGGAACCCGTGCTGCATCTTCTGACCACAGTAACTCCATCTCTGTTCTGGGCAGGAGCTGCACCGATTGGCTGGCTTCAGTAATTCATAGGCCTCATGTGAGGCAGAAAGCCCAGAGGGTCAGAGGAGATGGGCCTGCAGGGATTTAATCTTGGTGGCTGGTGACAGATATCCAAACTAGTTGGAGAGAGCCAGGGGGTATGAGGGAAGGGTGGCTGTCTCTCACCAGGCTCCTTTCTCTCTTGACCAGAGGCCATTGCTCAGGACCCAAACACATGTGAGATCTGTGCCTATGCTGCCTGCACTGGGTGTTAGGATGACGTTGCTTGTCTTCTCAGCCTGCGTGGAAGTCCCTTCTACCTTCTAGAAGCAGGGATGGGAGGCTGGCAAAGACCCACCCCCAGCATCTCAACCTACCCTTCCCAGGGCAGGGAGTAAGCTGAGGAGACGGTTACCTGGGAAGTCTTACCTGGGGGCTGTGTTAACCCTCAGCCAATATACCAGACTCGTAACCTCGGGGACTGTGCTAACCCTCAGTCAATAAACCAGACTCCTAACCTTGGGGACTGTGCTCACCCTCAGTGAATAATCCAGACTCCTAACCTTGGGCACTGTGCTAAACCTCAGTCAATAAACCAGACGACTCCAGGACTCTGTTTTGCCTTCGTTCTTTTTCCCGCTGTCAGTCTAGCAGTCCTGTGCTGTGGACACTCATCTCAGAAAGCTGGGATTCAGTGTGCAAAGTAGAAGGCTCCACTTCCTTGCCGAGTTCCTCTGCCACACAATGATACAGGGACCACCTGAGAGGGTGAAATCTTGACTTTTCTCACATATACCCTGGGGTCACAGAGTCACTAAGCCACGTGTGAGAACAGGAATCTGTCTGAGCAGGTTTGGGTGTCCCATACTCACAGGTATTTGACCTGCCACTCAGGATCTGGCTCCCTCTGACCAACGGTGTGCCTTCCGCCCTTCCTGTGATCCCATTTGAAGCGGTACCTCCAGCCCTCTTCCTGCATGCCTACTTAGGTTACCAGCCCATGTTCCATGGCCGCTTCCCCATGGCCTTTTCCTTATCCTCCCCAAGAAGAGTATTTATGCCCTGTGGTCATCTATATCTCTTGTACCTCTACCCATCCTGTTGATGACTTCCAGGCATGAGGAAGTTGTTCATGTCACTTGAAGTTAATTCTGCCCTCAGTGATGACTGCTGGAAGAAGATTGTGGGAGGAAAATCTGGGACTCCAGGTCTCAGTCTCTGGTCCTCCAGATCCTGGGTGATGTTAGGAAAACCACTTCCCTTCTCTGTGTTACAGTTTCCTACTCTGTTACAATATCTAGACTGTGTGAAATGATGCACTTAAAGCTCTCAGTTCAGGCCTGATACAGCAGAAGAGGAATTCTTTAAATTTTTAAAGAAAACAAACAAAGCAAAATCAAGGGTCAGACTGAGAATGGTTCGAGCAGGAGGTGACCATACACAGCACAGGTTAGCAAGGACATGGGGGACAGAGAAAGAAAAGGCCACTGGGGTCTGTCTTGGGGAGTGGGAAGAGAATTGCCACAGTAGGGACTTGAGACAGGCTTCCTGTGTCTGGAATTCAGAGGATACCCTCTTCTCGATAAGGCCAGGACGCTTTGCAAGGAGGAGGGTTTTTCATTATTCTGGGATCTGCAGTGGGACAGATGGATTTCAAAATCAATATGAAGTGGGGAAGGAGAGAAACTTCCAGAAGGCAGGGATGGTGGGAAGACATAGAGCCACTGGGGTGGATAGTTCAGTCTACACAGTGTGGAGCGTGGGAGGCAGCCAGGATGCAGCTTCAGCCTGACTCTGAGAAGCCATGCCCCTCTCTCTGAGGCTTGCCTTCCTTGTCTGAAAATGGGATTGGTGACAAAGATTCCACCCAGGGTTGCTGAGGGATTTGACCACCTGTATGGTGGATAGAGTCATTTAATGCTTCAATATTGGAGCCAGATTCATTGAGTGTGACTTTGGGCAGTAAGACTCCCTGCCTGCAAAATGGAGATCATAAGAACTACTTTGACCCGTATGGTGGGACCCACATGTACTCCCAGGACGATTGGTGATGGTGACAGGGTTAGGAATTCAAAGTCATCCTCAGCTCCTAGCCTGAAACCCTGCCTTGCAAACAAAGAAACATGAGAAGAAAATTTTACTTTGTAGAGTTGAATGACGATTAAGCAAAGTGATACTGAAAGAGTTCTTTTTTTAAAAAAAAAATATTTGTTTAATTTTTAATGTGTATTAGTGTTTTATCTTCATATATTTATGTGAAACCCAGGGCTCTGTGCGTGCATTCTACTAAATGAGCCATATCCCAGTCCTAACCCAAGCATTCTTAAGCAAAATGATCAAAGCCAGCACAACACACTGTAATAGTTTAAATGAGAAATGTCCCCTATAGTCTTGGGCATCTGAACACTTGTTCCCACTTGGTGACATTATATAGAAAGATGCATGGGGTGTGGCTTTACTGGAGGAAGTATGTCACTGGGGGAGGGCTTTGAGGACTTCTGTTCTTGCCCACTTACACAGTTTGCATTCTCTGGTTGTGGTAGAGGATGCGAGCTCTCAGCATCCTGCTCCAGGGCCATGCCGCCACTCACCTTCTGCCACTATTCCCCATCATGAGAGGCTTTTACCCCTCAGGATCCTGGAACTGAAAAACTTCCTTCTGAATTATGAAGGCGGGTTAAAGGAAGTCCACAAATGCCCCGAATAAAGAATGACAGATATTTATTTGGGGAACACTCACACATTGAAGGTAAATAACCATAGCAGTCTAATGCCCCTGGAGGCACAGGGTCTGCGATGCAAGATGCTCAAACCACAAACCAAGAGAGCCTGAGTGGGCCCCTCCTCTTCCTTATAAGGGGTCACGTCAAACACCAAAGCCACACCCTCAAGTCATTACCTCAAGTCTATTGGCAGAACAGGATGCCACTACAATAAAAAGCTTTGGTCATGGTATTTTGTCATGGTTGGAGAAATTTAACTAATATGCATACTATCTTATCTCAAAGTCTACTACAAAGATATAGTTGTCCAAAGAGTATGGTCCTGACAACAAAGAAAAAAAAAAAAAAACAAGCAGAAATTAAAGTAACATATACTACCAGGGAAGAAAAAAAAAAACCCATCATTAGTTTACCCAGCTATGAACCCTGTGGACTACTGGTGCAGTAGTTGCATGAATGTTATGGGAATAGCCAACCCCTTTCTGATTGGATTTAAAGCCCACTCCATAAGATGGAACTCATGCCTGCTATTGTTAACTGGGCCCAAAACCTCACAGCTGACTAGGTCCTAGACCATAGGGGGATAACCTGATGCTATTTTTCTGCTAAATGGAAATAGTCATAAACTGCCCCTGAAATTCTTCTCTTCATACCCATGGATAACTGCATCTGTTGGCCCTTTTTATTATTTAGTAGATGGTGATTAATACAGAAACCAATAGCCAGTCATTGTGCAGAGAATAAGAGACTATAGAGTTCACTAAATGGGACATCTTTATCACAGCCCCCACTCCAAGGCTCAGAGCTCATCACAGATGAGGGGCAGAAAGACGGTAAGAACAGAGGGAATTGATATTTGCCCGACAAGACAGCACAGTTGCCAACATGAACCATAGCAGCTGGGACTGCATGCACAGGCTTGGCACAAAATCAAGCCAGCCAAAATCTCAGCATGGATTGGGGGAGGGGCTCATGGAGTCCTGATGGGAAGTACTTCTGTGTATGTTTATCTTATTGATTGTTAAATAAAATACTGTTTGGCCAATGAAATGGCAAGTTAGGCAGGACTAGGAGTCAAAGAGGATTCTGGGAAGTGTAGTAGAGAAGTGCTGATCCAGGCAGGAAGTGACATAGCAAGGAGACTCATATTTAAGCGAAGGAGAAACAGGAAGGGCCCTTTTTTCCCCTCGGCTCCTGCTCCAGTGGCACAATGTGATCCACCGACAAGGAGGGACGTCAATAAGGCGTCCGATAAGATAAGTCTTATAAAATATATAGGTTTATGATAGTTAAGACTGAACTAACAGATGAGAATCCTAGTCATTGACCAAGCAACATTAAACCTAATACAAGTTTCTGTGTATTCATTTGGGCCTAACTCGGGCAGGTGGCTGGCGTTAAACTCACACGTGGCGGTGGGGCTCAGGCAGCTTTTGGTGGAGAGATTTATCATAACAGAGTCCTGCCCCTAGCTAAGGATCTATTGACAGCCAGTGGCAACTGGGGGAGGGAAAGTCAGTTTTCTTCAGGGATGCTGCCCCTGAGAGCTGACCCCTGGTTCAGTAGATTAGCTACACCTATAAACAGCACTGAATAGACTCAGTGGGTACTAAACCAGATAGAGGCGGGGAAGGAGAGGGAGAGAGAGGACACAAGAAGTTGGTAGGAGGGGATGAAGAGATGGTTCAGCAGTTAAGAGTACTGACTGCTCTTCCATCGATCAGTTCAATTCCCAGCCCTTACATGGTGGCTCACAGCCATCAATAGTGGGATCTGATGCTCTCTTCTGGCATAAAGTGAATAGAGCACTCATATATAAAATAAATAAATATTAAAAGAAATTGGTAGGAAAGTATGGACAGGAATAGAGGAGGAATTGGAGGTGAGGGGATGTGGATGGATTGGATTGGATCCAAACACATCATATGTATGTATGAATATTAAATAAAGCATTAAAAAAGAAACCAATGCAACAGACCAGGGAGCCTAAAAATAAATTCATAGCTGGTCTTTAACAAAAGTACCCAAATCATATACAATGAATGATAGATTTTTAAATAAATGGTTCTGGGAAAACTGGCTATCAATATGTAAACTTGACCATCATCACCACATACACAAATGCAAAACATTACTCAAAATGGAGTAAAGACTAGAATATAGACTGAACTGTATGTACTGGAAGAGACATTTCTTGTCATTGTTCTTTGTCATGAGTGGCCAAACACAGAGTAAAGCATAACAGGAGGACACCAAATTCAACAGCTCCACATAGTTGAGGAAACAGGCAACAGGATGAAGAGGTCAGTGGAAGAAGGTATGTGTGACCTATGCACCAGACAAAGGATTGATACCCCAAACAGAAGAAAAATTCAAACAGTCCAGAACAGCTGGGATTGTGAAATGGGTGTGGGCCCCAGGAGACATTTCTCAGAAGATATGCAAATAGCTAACAGGTGTGTGTGAATGTGCTCAGTGCCACGAGCCCTGGGGAAAGGATGTAGAGGACAGTAAGGCACACCTGCTTGAAGCTGGCTACAGGTGTGCCTGACCATGCCTGTCAGGGCGTGGTCAAGGTGAGGTCAGGATGACGCTTGATAGGTTTTTATGGGGCTGCAAGGCACATGGGAGCCTTTCTCCCTGGCCTGCCTACCTTGCTGCCCCTGGCACGCTTTGGCTTGCATTTGGCTGGTGTTTATCTGAATAAAGATATCTTAACCTTAGGGACTACGGGTCGTCTGGTTATAAAAGGATGTTATTGCCACACTGCATCATTTCACATTTCTGAGAATGGGGATATTTTAAAACATAGGATAGCACGGGAGCTGGAGAGATGGCTCAGTGGGTAAGAGCTCTCTAGCTGCTCTTGTAGAACACCCAGGCTTGGTTTCCGGTACCCGCACGGAAGCTCAAGATCATCTGTAACTCCAGTTCCACGGGATCTGACTCCCTCTTCTGACCTCCAAAGTCACCAGGCATGCATACGATGCACCGAAATCTATGCAGGCAAGACACCCATACATACAAACTAAACAGACCTACAAAAAATACAGGATAGTAATAGCATTAGGAAGGATGGAGAGTAAAGGGAAGGAGATATTAGTGTAGCTGGACTTGGTTGGTAGAATGCTAGGCTAGCATGCACTAAGTTCTGGGTTTAATAGCACTGCATAAACTGGCCATGGTGGATGTCTATAATCTATGATTCCAGCACTGAGAAGGTAGAGGCAGGAGGATTAGAAGATCATGGATGTAAGGAGTTGGAGGCTAGCCTGGGGTACATGAGAACCTATCTTAAAAATAACAAATGTGAGAAGAAAGGCGAGGGCCCCACCTGCTGGCCGAACTGTCCCACTCCTTATATTTGGTTTCCAAAGGGCCATCCCGTGGCCCTTCCCCCACCTTACCACCCACCCCTCCCCTACCAGAGTGCCAGCAGACTTCCACTGTTCAGGTGCAGGGCACACCAGTCAGAAGAACAGAGACCTTCCCTGTGGCACCTAAGGCCAAGCTAGCCACTGAAAGTCCAGCCCCCAGCTTGGACAGAGACTCCCTACTTTATCGGAGGTCATGCTAGCCTCCAGAAATCCAGGTCACAAAGACCAGAAGATGAAAGAGGAAACAGAAACCAAGGAACCAAACACCCATCAGAAGAAGACAAACTCAGAAATCAACACCCAAAACACCAAAAACAAAACAAACAAAAGCTGGGCGGTGGTGGTGTGTGCCTGTAATCTCAGCACTTGGGAGGCAGGAGCAGATGGCTCTCTGAGTTCGAGGTCAGTCTGGTCTACAGAATGAGTTCCAGGACAGCCAGGACTACACAGAGAAACCCTGTCTCAAAAAACCCAAAACAAACAAACCACAACCAACAACATCCGGGACAATATGGCACTACCAGAGTGTAGGATGGCACTACTAGCCATCCTACATCAGCAAGACCTGAATAGTTCAATGCATGTGAAACACATGAAAATGATCTTAAAACCAGCTTTATGAAGATGATAGAGCTCCTTAAAGAGGAATTGAAAAAGTCCCTTAAAGAAATTGAGGAAAAGACAAACAAAAAAATGGAGGAAATCAATAATCTGTTAAAGAATGCCAAGAAAACAACAAACAGGTGAAGGAAACTGTTCAAGACTTGAAAATCGAAATACAAGCAACAAAGAAAACACAAATTAGGAAAACAGACAGGAACTACAGACACAAACATCACCAACAGATTACAAGAGATGAAAGGCAGAATCTCAGGCATTTAAGAATACAATAGAAGAAATAGACTCATTTGTCAAAGAAAATGCTAAACCTATGACAGGTAGTGGTGGCAGTACACAGCCTTCAATTCCATCATTCAGGAGGCAGAGACAGGTAGATCTCTGTGAGTTTGAGGCCAGCCTGGCCTACAGGGCAAGTTCCAGGACAACCAAAAAAAGAAAAAGAAAGAAAATGTTAAATTTTTAAAAATTACTAACACAAAACATCTAGGAAATTTGGGACACTATGAAAGGACCAAACCTAAGAATAATAGGACTAGAAGAAGGAGAAGAATCCCAGCTCCAAAACCCAGAAAATATATTTAATAAAATCATAGAAGAAAATGCCTATAAAAGTACAAGAAGCATGTAGAACACCAAGTAGATTGGACACCAAATATATTGCACCAGAAAAGAAAATCCCTTCATCACATAATAATCAAAATGCTAAACAAATAAAACAAGGAAAGAATATTATTAAAAGCTGCAAAGGAAAAGGCCAAGTAATATATAAAAGTAGACCTATTAGAATTACATCTGGCTTCTCAACAGGTACTGTAAAAGCCAGAGGGCCTGGACAGATAGATACTTTGCAGGCTCTAAGAGATCCTGGATGCCAGTCCAGACTACTATTCTCAGTAAAACTTTCAATCACTGGAGATGGAGAAAACAAGGTATTTCATGACAAAGTCAAATTTAAACAATATCTATCTCCAAATCCAGTCCTTCAGAAGGTACTAGAAAGAAAACTGCAACCCAAGGAGATTAACTACACCCATGAAAACATAGGCAATAAATAATTTCACACCAGCAAAATCCAAAGAAAAGACACACATAGGTACATACACACACACACACACACACACACACACACACACACACACACAGAGAGAGAGAGAGAGAGAGAGAGAGAGAGAGAGAGAGAGAGAGAGAGAGAGAGAGCACCACCACTACCACCACCACCACCACCAACAACAACAACAACAACAACAGCAATATAACAGAAATTAATCACTGGTCATTAATTATATCAATGGACTCAATTCCCTATAAAAAGACACAGGCTAAAAGAATGGATATGAAAACATGATACATTCCTCTGCCTTATAAGAAACACACTTCAACATCAAAGACAGACATCTATAAAACATTTCACCCAAACACAAAAGAATATACCTTCTTTTCAGTACCTCATGGAACATTCTCCAAAATTGACCATATACTCAGTCACAAAACAAGTTTCAACAGATATAAGAAGATTGGAATAACCTCCTGTATCCTATCAGACCACCATGGATTAAAACTGGTTATTAACAGAAAGAACAGAAAGCCTACAAATGCATGGAAACTGAACAACTCCTCACTGAACAACTACTGTGTCAAGGCAAAAATAAAAGAAATAAAGACTACCTAGAATTCAATGAAAATGAATGCACAACCTACCCAAACTGATGGGACACAGTGGAAAGCAGCATTAAAGCACTGAGATCTCACACCTGAAAGCTCTAGAACAAAAAGAAGCAAACACACCCAAGAGGAGTACTTGGCAGGAAATAATTAAACTGGGGGCTAAAATCAATAAAAAAGCAACAGAGCAATATAAAGAATCAATGAAACAAAGAGTCAGTTCTTTAAGAGAATCAACAAGATAGACAAACCCTTATGCAAACCAACTAAGTGACAGAATTAACAAATTAGAAATGAAAAGGGGGACATAGCAACTGACACCAAGGAAATATAGTTATTAGGTCATACTTCAAAAACCTATACTCCACAAAATTGGAAAAGCTAAAAGAAACGGACAACTTCCTGATAGATTTAACCAAAGTTAAATCAAGATCAGATAAAAAATTTAAATAGACCTATAACCCCCAAGGAAATAGAAGCAGTCATTAAGAGCCTCCCAACCAAGAAAAGCCCAGAGCCAGACAGTTTTAGTGCAGAATAGAATTCTACCAGATTTTCAAAGAAGAGCTAATACCAATACTCCTAAAATTATTCCACAAAATAAAAACAGAAGAAACATTGTCAAATTCATTTTATGAGGTCATAGTCACCTTGATACCCAAACCATACAAAGATTCAACAAAGAAAAGAGAATTACCGATCAAGTTCCCCCATGGATATTGATGCTAAATCTAAGAACTGAATCTAAGAAAACATGAAAAAGATCATTCACCATGATCAAGTAGGCTTCATCTCAGAAATGCAGGGATGGTTTAACATGTGAAGATCTGTCAAAGTAATCCACCATATAAACAAACTGAAATAAAACCCCACATGATCATCTCATTAGATGATGAAAAAGCCTTTGACAAAATCCAACACCCCTTCATGATAAAAATTTTGGAGAGAGCTGCATGGTGGTGGCACACGCCTTTAATCCCAGCATTCGGGAGGCAGAGGCAGTTGTATCTTTGTGAGTTCGAGACTGGCCTGGTTTACAAGAGCTAGTTCCAGGATAGCCTCCAAAGCCACAGAGAAACTCTGTCTCGAACCCCTCCCCCCCAAAAAAAAAGTTTTGGAGAGATCAGTGTTGCAAGGGACATACTGTAACATAATAAAAGCAATTTACAGCAAGCCTATAGTCAACATCAAATTAAATGGAGAGAAACTCAAAGAAATTCCACTAAAATCAGGGACAAGGCTGTCTACTCTCTCCATATCTATTCAATATAGCACTTGAAGTTCTATCTAGAGCAATAAGACAACTAACGGAGATAAAGGTGTAGGTGGAGTTTTCTTGTCCCACAGCCACTCTCAAATAATCACTTAGAGGATTAATATTAATTACAAATGCTTTGTCAATAGCTCAGGCTTATCATTATCTAATTTGCACATTTAAATTAACCCATATTTCTTATCTATGCTTTGCCACATGACCTGGTACCTTTTCTCAGCAAGTCATGCCCATCTTGCTTCTCCCTGGGTCTGCTTGATACTCCTGACTCTGCCCATTTTCCTTCCAGCATTCTTTTTTTTCCCATTTTTTTAATTTGAATTAGAAACAAAATTAATTTACATGACAATCCCAGTTCCCTTCTCCCTCCCGTCCTCCCCTACCACCCCCCCAACTAAAACCCTACCTATCACACACCCTTTCTTCTATTCTTCACCTGACTCAACCTTTCTGCTCCCTCATGACCTCTGCATCCTTCCTCTTCGTCCCTTCTCATTCTCGTAGCTCCCTCCCGCCTCTCCCCATGCTCTCAATTTGCTCAGGGGATCGTGACCCTTTCCCCTTCTCCAGGGGAGAATGTTTGTCTTTTTTAGGGTCCTCCTTGTTTACTAGTGTGGATTGGAGGCTGGGAATCCTTTACTCTAGGTCTAAAATCCACATATGTGTGAGTACATATCATGTTTGTCTTTTTGTGATTGCCTCCCAGCATTCTTAATTTGGTTCTCCTGCCTAACCTTATCCTGTTCAGCTATTGACCAGTTGGCTTCTTTATTAAACCGATTACAGTGGCATATATTCACACAGTGTAAAGGAATATTCCACATAAAGTGAAAGCAAATTGGAAAGGAAAAAGTCAAAGTATCACTATTTGCAGATGATACGATTGTATACACAAGTGACCCCAAAAATTCTACCAGGGAACTCTTACAGCTGATCAATACCTTCATCAAAGTGGCTGGATACAAGATTAACTAAAAAAAATAATAATGATCAGTAGCCCTCCTATATACAAGTGACAAACAGACTGAGAAAGAAATCAGGGAGAAAACAACACCCTTCACAATAACCACAAATAATATAATATCTTGCGGTAAATCTAACCAAACAAGTGAAAGACCTTCAAGTCTTTGAAGAAGGAAATTGAAGAGATATCAGAAGATGGAAAGACCTCCCATGCTCATGATTGACAGTATTAACGTAGTAAAAATGGCCATTCTACCAAAAGCAATCTGCAGATTCAACACAGTCCCCATCAAAATTCCAGCACAATTCTTTTAAAAATTATTTATTTTTATTTCATGTGCATTGTTGTTTTTTTCAGATTTATTTATTATGTATACATTGTTCTGCCTGCAAGTATGCCTGAAGGCCAGAAGAAGGCACCAGATCTCATTACAGATGGCTGTGAACCATCATGTGGTTGCTGGGAATTGAACTCAGGACCTCTGGAATAGAAGCCAGTGCTCTTAGTCTCTGAGCCATCTCTCCAGCCCAAATATCTATCTGTATGTGTGTTTTGTTTTGTTTTGGTTTTTTTTTTTTCCGAGACAGGGTTTCTCTGTATTGGTTTGGAGGTTGTCCTGGAACTCTCTCTGTAGACCAGCTGGCCTCAAACTCACAGAGATCCACCTGCCTCTGACTCCTGAGTGCTGGGGTTACAGGTGTGAGCCACCAACGCTCCACAATTATTTTTTTTAAGATTTTATATATTTTTACATATATAATTATATATATATTTTATATATATAATTAAATATATATTTATTTAATATATATACAACATTCTGCTTCCATGTATATCTGCACACCAGAAGAGGGCACCAGATCTCATTACAGATGGTTGTGAGCCACCATGTGGTTGCTGGGAATTGAACTCAGGACCTCTGGAAGAACAGTCAGTGCTCTTAACCTCTGAGCCATCTCTCCAGACAGTCCACAATTCTTAAAAGGCTTTGAAAGTGCAACACTCAACTTCATATGAAAAAACAAAAACAAAAACAAAAACCAGGATAGCTAAAATAATCCTGTACAATAAAAGAACTCCCAGAGGTTTTAAGCTGTATTACAGAGCTGTAGTAATAAAAACTACATGGTATTGGCTTCAAAGAGATCCAGACAAAATCCAGGCAAAAAAATCCACACATCTATGGACACCCAATTTTCAGTAAAGAAGCTAGAAATATACAAAGGAAAAAAGAAAGCATCTTCAATAAATGACACAGGTCTAACTGGATGCCAGCATGTAGAAGAATGCAAATAGATCCATATCTATCACGCTGCACAAAACTCAAGTCCAGATGGATCAATGGCCTCAACATAAAACCAGATACACTGAATCTGATAGAAGAAAAAGTGGGGAATAGCCTTGAATGTATTGGTACAGGAGACAACTTCTTGAACAGAACACTCATAGCCCAACACTAAGATCAACAATTAATAAACAGAAACTCATGAAACAGAAAAACTTCCATAAGGCAAAGGACACCATCAATAGGATAAATGGCAGCCTACAGAATGGGAAAAGGTTTTCACCAATTCCACATCTGAAAGAGGTTTAATATCCAAAATACATAAAGAACTCAAGAAATGAGAGACCAACAAACTAAATAATTCAATTTAAAAATGGGGTACAGACCTAAACAGAGAGTCTCAACAGAGGAAACAAAATGGCTGAGAAACACTTAAAGAAATGTTCAACATCCTTAGACATCAGGGAAATGCAAATCAAACCAACTTTGAGATTTCATCTTATACCTCTCAAGTGACAGCTCATGCTGGAGAAGACGTGGAGCAAGGGGAACACTCCTCCACCACACCGTGGGAGTGCAAACTTGTACACTTTGGAAACCAATATGTCAGTTTCTCGGAAATTTGGGAATTGATCTACATCGACCCACCTAGACCACTCCTGAGCATATACCCAAAAGGCACTCCATCCTACCACAAGGACGCTTGCTCAACTATGTTCGTATCAGCTTTACTCGTAATAGCCAGAAAGTGTAAACAACTTCGATGCCCCTCAACTGAAGAATGGATAAAGTAAATGTGGTGCATTTACACAAAGGAGTAATACCCAGCTGTTAAAAACAATGATATCATGAAATTTGTAGGCAAATGGATTTGAACTTGAAAAAAAATCATCCCCTGAGTGAGTTAACCAAGACCGAGAAAGACAAACATGGTGTGCTCACTTATAAGTGGATATTAGCTGTAAAGTAAAAGATATCATGCTACGTTCCACAGACCCAGATAGGCTAAGTAACAAGGAGGGACTGGGGTGTGTGTGTGCCCAAGAAGGTGAAATAGAATAGATTTCAAGAGTGGACTGGGGGGCCAAGCGGTGGTGGCTCATGCCTTTAGTCCCAGAACTCTGGGGGCAGCAGCAGGAGGATCTCTGTGAGTTCGAGACCAGCCTGGTCTACAAGAGCTAGTTCCAGGACAGCCTCCAAAGCCACAGAGAAACCCTGTCTCAAAAAACAACAAAAAGGGTGGACTGGGGGCAGGTGGAGTTGGGAACAGGAAGGGATCAAGTAGTGGAGAAGGAGAAAACACTGGGAGAAACAACTGGAATTAGGGGATATTTTGGGGGCAAGGTGGAATCCTAGTTCAATGGAACTCCATGGAATCTAGCAAAAATCTAGGGTTATTCTAAAGGGTAACCCCAGCAAAGACTCCTAGTAATGGGGGACACAGAGCCTGAATCGGCCATCTTCTGTAACCAGGCAAGGCCTCAAGTGGAAAGATTGGGACACCAGCCCAGTCACAAAACCTTTGACTTACAGTTAGCGTCATCTGCAGAGTGTTCTGGGACTGGAACCCAGCAGGATAGTCATTGAGGAGACCAGAGAGACTTCATCCAGAAATTGATAGGAGAAGATGCTGGAGTCCCACAGCCAAACATTGGGGAGTCTTGCAGAGGAGGCGGTGGAGGAGGGTGAGGGGGGAATGGGGTGGGGGTTGAGGATCAGAGGAACCGGAGGGATTAGGGACACCGTGAGAACAAGGCCCACAAATCAGCTGACCCGGGGCTCTCTGAGATCAGGGAGCCTGGGGGGGGGGTCTGACCTAGACCTTCTACATATATGTTCTGGCTAAGGAGCTTGGTGTATTTTTGTGGGACTTCTAACAGGGGAAATGGGGGTTGTCTCTGACTCTTTCGCCTGCTTGTGGGACCCTTTTCCTCCTACTGGGTCACCTCATCCAGCCACGATATGCTGGCACATGCCTTGTCTTATTGTAGCATATTATGCCGTGTTTGGTTGATGCCCCTAGGAGGCCTGCTGTTTTCCAAGTGGAGACAGGAGTAGGGATAGGAGGGTGGATCTGGGGGAGAGGGGAGGTGGGAGAGGCTGGGTGGAAGGAGGGGGGAAACTGCAGTCAGGATGTAATATATGTGAGCAGAATAAAAACGAAATAAAAACCCACCACCACCAAACAAACAAAAAACAGAATGACTATTTATGGGGAAAGTATAGAGGTGCTCCCTCCAGTTAAATGAAAACCACCATTGGCTCAGCAATTTCACTTCTGGGTTCATTGCTACAGGACATTAAAGTCATACACTGTCAAGTTGTCTGCATTGCCACGATTAGCACTGCACAAGCCAAGGCCTGGGATACAGAAAGTATGGTATATACACAATGGAATAGTGCTTAACCCCCAAACAGAAGAGAATCCTGTCACCTGTGACAAAGGTGAGACTTGAGCATGTTTTCCTGATGAAAGAAGCCAGGGACAGAAAGAAAAATTCTGCACAGTCTGTCTTAGAACAGGGATCTAGAAAAGACTCGACTTAGTTCTGCAGAGAGAAGAGTGGCTGCCAGGGACCGGGAATGAGAGAGGGAAGGAGGAAGAGAAAAGAGGAGCAGGAAGGGATGGGGAGAGACAATGGCATGAATGTGTGGGAGTGACTAACCACTTCCTCAAGGAGAGTGAGAAAAGCCCCGGGAGCACAGGGTGCATTTAGATTCCCTACTGTACAGTGTGTGTGCGTGAGTGTGTGTGTGTGTGAGAGTATGTGTATATGTGTATGTGTATATGAATGTGTGTATGTGTGTGAGTGTGTGTATATGTGTGAGTGTGTGTATGTGTGTGAGTGTGTGTATGTGTGTGAATGTGTGTATGTGTGTGAGTGTGTGTATGTGTGTGAGTGTGTGTATGTGTGTGAGTGTGTGTATATGTGTGTGCATGAGTGTGTATGAGTGTGTGAGTGTGGTGGAGTGTGTGAGTGTGTGTATGTGTGTGTATGTGTGTTTGCAGCAGTGCAGGTGATTCTCCAGTGGCAGTTCCCTAGATATTTCCCCTGAGTAGGTGAGACACAGTCCCTGAAATGGTAATTGTCTTCAGATGAATTTGGGCTCAAGTTAGATTTGAGAGGTGGCATGGTGGCACACAGCAGGGCAAAGGGCATGGTCAGAGTAGGACTATGCTGGTCTACAGCCAGAAACCTGAGACACAGGTCAGGGAGGGAGAAGGAGGAGCAGAACAGGGCAGTAGGGTCGGGTGGCTGTCTGTGGACTCAGCTGGCCCCAGCACCAGCTTTCCTCCCTCCCAGATGCTCAGGACAAAAGGCCAAGTAGCAAACATGATGCAGGAAACTTCACTCCTGGCAATTGCCAGCACATCACCTGATTGGAGTGAAGGCCTCTGCTCCCTGAGCCCCAACTTCTTACACTCTAACATTGTTCAGGCCACCACAGAACACTAGTCCCATAGGTACTCTGCCAGGAGAGGAGACACCATTGACCTTACATGTGTCCCACCACTCAGGAGAGATGTGTGATGGTCTCACTGGGCCTTGCCCTGGACATCATCATCCACAGCCAAAGGATGTAGAGACAATGACAGGGTGACCAGAGCATGAGCTGTAGCATCCTGGGAAGAAGCTGCCTGGCCACTCTGCCAAGTCTGTGATCCTGTAGGGAGTTTCTTTTTGAATAAAGGAGCTGGCCATGGCAGTGTCACTCACTTCTTCAGACTGATGAAGCCTCGCTGAGTTATCTCTGCCAAGTGTGATAGCTCACACTTTCAATCCCAGCACTTGGGAGGTAGAGGCAGGCAAAGCTCTGTGAGTTCAAGGCCAGCCTTGTCCACATAGTGAGTTCCTGGACAACCAGGGATACACAGAGAAACCCTGTCTCAGAAAACAAAACAAAACAAACAAAAAGACAACAAAAAAGAAAGGTGCATAGATCTAGAACGCACTGGACACTCAGTAAAGAGGAGAGTCCCTGCAGGCTGTGGAGAAGAGTCTGCTGACTGTCACTGAACTTGGGAAGGACACCAGTTGATGACACCCCATCCCAAACATCCCCTTGCCTATGCCCAACTCCTCTCTGTCATGAGCTCTGCCCTTGAGGATGGAAAGCCTTGGTTTAGTCCAGGGGAGAAGGTCCTATGAGTCTGGGCTACTCTGGATGTCCTTACCTGGGAAATGGATGCCGTGAGTCAGTTCCCTGGGCTTGGAAACATGGGTGGGGAGTTCCTATCTCCAGTTTTGCCTGTCTCTTCTTCCCATCCAGCTTCTCAATATGCCCCACACACAGTCCAGAAATGAACACAGGGACACTCGATTTTGTGGGTAGTATCTTTATTTGGGTGTAGCTGCCTGGAGGCCAAATATGCCAACTCTGTGTCCCATTGCCCTGTCATGGATATGGCTATACTGGGAGGGGTTATGACTCCGATGATGCCTGAGTATGGATGGGGTGGGCTGAGAGGGTAGGTGTCTGGAGTGGGCTTAAGACACTCTGGCCATTTCAGCTACAGCCTGTACAGGCAACGTTCATACACAGCTCACATTCATCGGTGGAGATGGTCTCTGTGGAAGGAGAAGGTAGGTTAGTTGAAATTGGACCTTAGGGGGCCAGTGGTCACACATGCTGTTGGCCAGGAGCTGCTGGGGAAAGGGTCTGATATCTTCCTTACAGAAATCAGGACGCTCTGGACTCAGAGTGAGAGGGCCAGGGCCTAGATTCCTCTCTCATGTGCTGTCCTTTCTAGCAGGGACTTCCAAGGCACTTCCTCTCCTGGTCAGAGGTTTCTTATCTGCTGCATGGGCTGAGCAACCTGACCTGAGTGCTATAGGAAGGGCCCTGGGCCAAAGGATCAGGACCTGCCCAGAGCAGAGACACAAAGGCCTGTGGATTGCAACAGCATGTGCCCAGCTCTTCTGCACCCTTCTGATGCCAGCTCAGCTGTCACCTCCCCAGGAAGCCATTCCAAGCCTGATCTCACCAGATGGATCAGATGGCTTCGTCTCATGGAATCATGCCTGTGGCTTCTGAGACTCCCTCCCCGCATTTGTGAGGTCTTCGAAGGATTTCTTAGGACTGTGGGATTATTTTCTACCTAACTCAATACGCCAAACTGGGACAGTTCTGGGGAGGGCCTGGCTGTGACCCTCCAAACTCCCTGTCCATAGCCACTGGGTTGCTTAACAAAAATAAGTAACGGTGGAGAGTGGCATAGGACACACATAGAAGGGCAGGGAGATCTGGGGGACAATGTGCTTACTCAAGGCCTTGAAGATGCTGGCAGCTTCCTGGGAGGCACAAACAGGCTGCAGGTCCAGGGGCAAGGCTGGGTCATGGCACACAGCAGGTAGGAGGCCACTGGTCTTCAGTTGGGGCTCGGATGTCTGCTGCTTCTCCAACTCACTCAGCTTCTTCACCGATTCCAGCTTTACTTGGAAGCCATCATACTGCGGAGAAGGGAGGGGTGAGAGGTCACCAGGCACTGACTAGGAGCAGGCAGTGTCATGAGATGGGTCATCAAAATCCCATGGGTCCTCCAGAATATTCTCTGTCCTCGCGGAGAGTTTAAGCCACACTGGGAAAGCAGTTTGTGAGGAGGAAAGTGGAGTGTTAGCTTGTGATCTGCCACCAGCAGCTTTAGACGCCTTCTGTCACAGGCTGTTCACAAGAGGAGCACTGTAGGTCAGCCCATGGCATTAGACACAGGAAGACCCTTGCAGCTCCTATCTTTGCCTCCATCCAGCTATCCGTCTTTTCCCCATGTGACCTGACCTTCCCTTGTGGGAACCTGGCACCAGACAGACCAGCTAACAGGTCCTTTCTCAGAATTGGCCTGGAGACTCTCCGGTGACATCGATCCTCTCAGCCCCTCCTAGACCCTTTTATTCTCCTCCTGGGAACCTTGCCAGATACAGATGCCAAACTACAGTTACACAAGTTTAGCAAGACCAGCAGCATCCTGCCACACTGTGGCCAGGTCCGATTCCATGCCCCACCCATCTTATAGTCCCTGGAAGGACACTGAAGTCCATGTTCCCTTTTTCTGGCCTTTGCTCTGCCTGGAATGTGTTCACCCGGGCCTTGCACCATGCATCCTTCAGTGAGCACAAAGGTCCCTGCCAAGGAAACCTTTCTGGTGACTTACCCCTGTGGGTAAGCACAGGGGAGAGAGCCCAAGAAGGGTCTCCTTTCCTCTCAGCCCTTTTAGGGATGACCCTCATCTCCTTCTATACTGTGGCTATGCTGCCTTCAAGGGAGAACAGAGATGAAAAGCCAGGTTTCACTCATCATCATTTCTATCACTGTTGCTGTTGACACTCCTGAGGCCTCCACACAGCAGGTGTCTCAGTCTAGACTGGCTGCTGGGCTGAGTCCCCATCCTTCAGGCAAAAGGTAGGCTGGCTGGGGTCTCACCTTGATGTAGACGGACTGCACACTCTGCAGCAGCAGCAGCAGGACCATGGCAGCCTGCAGTTGGCTCCCCGACATGGCCCTGCCTCTCATCTCACGTCTCTGGGTTCCTGCTTCCTCCACTGTCCACCTGGCTGCCTCCTGCCTCCTGGCCAGCAGCCCCTTATAGGCCCGGGTCCAGAGCTCTGGTCACTTATTAACTGTATCACTGGGGTGGGGTTGACAGAAGCCTGGCTCTTTGACAAATTCAGAGTTGGTTCCCAGAAAGGGGGTGGGGGTGATGATGATGATGGGGAATCCAGATGTGTGGGAACGTGGCCTGCCAAGGTCTTGTCATGGATAGGATTCTGTGGGAAGACCTTAGGCCACTTCACTTTCCATTGTGTCCTGCACACCTGGGAGGAGGGGAAGGTGACGAGTCAGGAATGCACTACCAGGTGAAGTGATTTGCCCAGGTCAAAGTGACTCCAGCCACGTCTTTAGCCCAGGTCAGCCCCTAGTTTTTTTGAGTGAACGGTGCGGGCAGATGGCTCAGAGCAAGGTGGAACACAAGGATGACATCAGGGCTTTCCAGTACTAACTTCACCCAAGTCCAACATCTTGTTCCAATCCCAGAACTACGTATGGAAAGACCAGCCTGTAACCAGTCCTTGCCCAGCCCTCTGCCTGCCAGTTCCCATTTGTACCTGAGTACCCTGGCTTGTATGAGACCCGTATCTGTACCCACGTCTTGGTAGCTAGCAGATCAATGTGGTGTGAAGGAAAGGGCTCAGATATCATAGAAAGTGACAGGGTGAGGCTCAGGGCCAGCTCTGGAGCAGCTGCTGCATGTGCCTGGGGAGTCTCACCGAGGTTTTCTTCACTCTCCCATCACACAAGCCTATCAGAAGCCACCCACAAAGGTGGCTGTGGGCATGATGGGCTCCAGACCCTTGAGTTTATCTTCATTCCTGGGTGAGTCATCTATAACTGGTCCTTTAATCTCACAGCCCACCTCCCAGTGGGCAAAGGTCAGGTCAGAGAGGAAAGGGTGAAGGCTCTGAGGGTGCTAACACCGTGGCCAAGCCCAGCAACTCTAAACAGTGGTCCTGCAGGGGCAGCGCTGGGCCAGGAACAGACTGATATGTGGCGAGTACCCCAGCATGAGCCTGAGCTGAATCCACCACAGCCTACCTGGGCACCTACTGTCCCTCAGATTTGGTGGCTAAATGAACATTATCACGTGCTCCAACAGACCAGTCCTGCTTATGCATTTGTGATACATTTCATCTCCCAGAACTCCTAGTCTTCACTCTTATCTTGCACTGAAATAGATAAAAGGCTCAAGTGAACTTTGGAGTTTCTTATGTCTTGCTTTGAATCTAGACTTCGGCCTTTATTCTGGAGTCTTTGGAGTCTCACATTCTCTTCTCCACAAGATGCATTTAACAACTGTCAGATAACCGTAGCTCAAATGCTTGATATGAGTTAACGCAAAGGCATGACAAGGCACTCTGCCTCTGCTCCCCCCGGGGAGTAGGAGGAATGGGCCAATATTCTATCCAGAACCCCTACCTGTGCTCAGCTATAGGAAAAGAAGCATGATCCTTGGAGGTAGGGAGACCTGGGCTTGGACCCAGACTCCGGCAGCTACCCACCATATGACCTTGCTTACCCTCGATGAGTCTCAGTTTTCTCACCACTGAAGTCAAGGACACAATGAAGTACCTAACCGTGCTTGTGAAAACTAATAGCCCTTGTCCTGGGGAGCCAGTGAGGTACTTGTCCCCAGATATATAATTTCAGCACATGCCAGGGATACCTGCAACAGAAGATGGCCTCCCCACCTGTTCTTTCCCATGGCATCCTCCCAGACAAGCCCTGTCTCTAAACCCGAGGTGGGGACAGGTGTGACCCTCAGCCTTGGCAGGCTGGGCCCAGTGCCACCCTATCCAAAGCACTGGGTTTGCTCAGCCATGTCACCTCATAATCAATACAACCTGAGGTTTCAGCTGCCAATTTGTAGAGAAATGATTGGTCCCCAGTGTTGGAAATTGTCATGAGCCTGCTTGATTGCCACTCTTTCTATGGAACATGTTCAGCCCACTGGCCCCTATATCAAGGGACAGGAGTTTGAAGGCCCTGTGGTGGAGCTCACCTTCCTTTTCCAGCCACTGGCTCTTTCAGCTAGTCCTCAGCACACGGCCATCATTCCCTGGGAATGAATCATGACTTCCTCTTCTGCCTGACAAGACTCAAAATTTCCAACCCCATCTCCTCCTAATCTCTTTATGAATGACCCACCATCCATAAAAGCCAACTTGGCCACAGATGCAAATCCTCACTGCCACTCTGATCAGCTCATTTACGTCACCTGGTGTCATTGGGGAACTTCTGACTTTATGAACCCGGGAAGCCACTGCCATAACAGCTTGTGGAAGCTCACATGGGTAAGGATGGGGGACAGTTTGCCTCTGGAGATTTAGCTACTCCTCTCCCCACATTGAGTCCCTGCTTGGTATCCACTTTTGTGGCACCCCAGTTTCCCCAGGAACATTTCTCAGAGTTTGTTGTTCACTTGGCAGTGGGCATATGGGCTTTCCAGGTTTTCTGACATCCCTGGCCCCATCTCTTCAGTTTCCTTGGTCCTTAAAGTTAGAACTCACCAGGGGCACCAGGACTCATCCTTGGGCCTCTGCCCTCTTCCTACAGTCACCTACTTTAGTGTCATCCAGCTGCAAGGAATTCCATGCCTCCAGTCTTTGGGATTGTCTAGCCTAACCCTCCCACTCATCAATCAATCTACCTCCTCAGCCTCTCTTGTCACTGTTGATATTACCAGGTGCCCAAGGGGTCAGGTCAAAACTTAAGGAGTCATTTTTGACACTTCTTGCTCATTTGCCAAGTTCAATGCTTTCACAGGTTCAGCTGTATTGACTTTCAGAATCAGGCCTCATCTAAGAATGAAAGTTACAAGCTATCGTCCTTGTGGTTTCATGAAATTTTGTAACAGCAGAGTTAGGCAGAGGTCTCCAGAGAAACAGTATCCACAGGATCTGTTCAACTATCTGTCTGTCAATCAACCACCAATCTATGTATCTGTTTTCTATCTAGATTTACTTTGAGGAACCCGGTCATGTGCCTATCAAGACTGACAGGTCTGAACTGGGTAGGGCAGGTTGACAGGCTGATAATTCAGCTAAGAGTTGTGGCAGGGCTGTAGCGAGTTCTTATCGTTTTATGTTGCCTTTGTGTCTATTTTAAATACAGGCTGGATGTTTTCACACTGGGGCGAGACAGTTGCTAATTTTACTCACTTTTGCCCAGTTCCTCAATGTGATTGATCACATGTCTACCTTAGATAACTGTTCTTGGTGACCCTTTCCCTACAGAGTAGCTAAATGTAGCCTGTCTCTGTTGACCTTCACACCCTGTGTGGACAAAATAGATATCACTGTAACCACATTCCAGTCAGTGCCGCTTTCTGGAACTGGAATCCGTGCCTGCTTTTGTGACTTATGATTTTTGTTTTATTTTGGACTGTGTTTCACTATGTAGACCAGGCTGGCCCAGAACTCAGAGTTCCTGGTGCCTCTGTCTCCTGAGTGCAGCACTTGCCTGAAACACACCATTTAAAGAGAGATTCTGTCTCTGTCTCATGTCTGTCTGTCTGTCTGTTTCTCTTCTAGTCCTCTCCCCACCTGTATGTGTGTGGCTTCTGGGAGAAGATCCCAGACCTATTTCCATCTTGTAGTTGTCCTTCCTAGTCATGGACAGGACTCTGTGAAGCCCGCACAGAGGAGCAATCTGGAATCTGAGATTGCAGGGTAGTGCAGCCTTTAGAAATGCAGGCGGAGGGACTGTATTCAGTCTTCAGGCTCAACCTCTCCTCTGAAACTCTTAATCTTTGCTTTTAAGATGTTCAACTGACTGAAGCCCTGCCCCCATAGCATGGAGGGCAATCATCTGTACTCCAGGCTTATTAAATATCAATATTAACCACATCTAGAAATGATGTTTTCAGAGTAACATCTAGTTGGTGTTTAACTAGACCATGAGCTGTCATAAGCACCCGAACTGATTCACTGAGCCCACACTTGCTCCACTGCTGGCCTTTGTCCACACATCAGTCAGCATGACCCTGGGAAGGTCCGACTGCATATAGCTTCCCACTTCCCACCCAGTAAAACCCAAAGGCTTTCTTCCATCTATGGGTTCCCTTGGGCATGCTCTCTTCAGCTTTGACTTCAGCTCCAAAATGTTGCTCTTTGGGTTTCATCCATCCTGTTAGCTTCCATGTCCCTCAAACATGTCAAGAACTGGTTTTTTTTTTTTAAATTAAATTTGAGGTTAGTATGTAGAGCAATGGGTTTTGTCATGGAATCTTCATATGCAAGTGTCATTGTTCCATGTCCTCAGCATAGCTGGTTCCATTTCCTGGCTTCGTGAACCGTGCAGCTACAAAAGTGGATGTGCATGGCTCTCTATGGTGTGTTGCCATAGTCCTTTTAAGAATATACTCGAGTGGCCCAGCTGGGTCACATGGTAGATTCAGTGTCTGTGTTTTAAAGAACCGGAATACTGATTTCCATAGCTGGTGCACCAGTTCACACTCCCACGAGCAGTGGATGAGACTTCCCCTTTCCCTACAGCCTTGCCAGCATTTGCTGTCATTTCTTTTCTTGATCATAGTCATTCTGACTAGGGTGAGAGAGGCTCTCCAAACAGTTCAGATTTGCGTTTTCTATGATGTCTTCAAATATTTAGTGGCCATTTGTTTTTCTTGCTGAGAAATGTCTGTTCAGCTCATTAGATCATATATTGATTTGGAGGATGCTTTATTTTAGTGTGTGTGTGTGTGTGTGCACGCACACGCGCCTGTGCGTTTTGAAACAGGGTCTCACTATGCGGTCCTGGCTAGCTTGGAACTCACTACGTAGACCACGTCTCAAACTCATAGCCTCTCTCCTCCACGTGCCACCACACCTGATAGTGTTTAATTTTTACAATTATGCATTTCTCCTGGATGTTAATGCCTGTGTGGTGAGCAGATAGCTTCCCTGCCATCTGTAGTCTGTCTCTCCACTCCGGCTGTTGTCTGTGCAGAAGAAGCTTCTTTGTTTCATGAATTAAACCTGTTCAATTTCAACCCCATTTGCCAGTTGTTAGGATAACTTCCTGTGTTGTTGGAGTCCATTTTGCTATCTTGAAATGTTTTACTCATCTCATTCAAACTTTCTTTTTCTGAACTCACTGGCCTCCTCTCGATGGGTCACATACAGCAGCCAGAGTGAGTAGGGAGACTGGGCACCATGCGAATCCCAGATCCCAGAGGAGATGTCTTCAGAGCTCCATTTAGTATAACACTGCCACGTGGCCTTTATTATGGAGAGATCTGCTCCTATTTCTAACTTCTCCAGGGTTTTAAACCATGTTGAATTTTGAAAAAACTCACCAAAGTCCTCTTGGCTCAGATCTTTGCTCTTCACCCAAGACCTTCTCTCAAATATCACTCCCTCAAAGAGATCTTTCCAGACCCTCCTCTCTTGAGAACTGCCCCCATTACTCTACATGCCTGAATAAGCTTGTAGCATCTGTTATCTATCTATCTATCTATCTATCTATCTATCTATCTATCTATCTATCTTCTGTCTATCTTCACCATCATCATCTGTTTATTTCTCTTTCCATCCATCCATTCATCCACACTGCATCTTTCCATTGTAATGAAAGCTGTTAGAATTTGTAATTTGCTTGTCTGTGTTTTTCCACAACAATACCTAGCATATGGTTGGTGCTCAGCAAATACTTAAAGCACCCAACTCAAGCATTAATTCCACCCATGAGTGTGTGTTTAGTCTTGGGAATTCCTCACCTCCCAGAAGCCACAGTTATCCATGCAGCTCCTTCCTGGCACATGGTGGTGGTTCAGTAACTGTTTATTATTATTTTCATACTTGTGAAACAATTCCCAGAAACTGATTCTTTCTGTGTCATGGGCATCGAAGACTTGGGGTTTCTCAATAATTTATTTTTCCAATGGCAGCATCAGCATAAGAGGTTTGGCAAACACCTGGGCTGAAAGTCATGACGCAGAGCCAGTGGGTCTGCATCTGGGCAGGTGAGGCAGGAAATAGTGAGAAAGACTGGGGTCTAGAAGGTAGGCCTTGAAGTCCATGGAATTTTCTGTGTGACTGGGTATAAAGGAAGAAAGGAGTCTAGCACAAAGCTAAGGCCATCCCTAGTTAAAACTTGAATGCTGCCCTTGACAAAGATGAGAAGCAGGAATGAACAGGCCAGATTGGAGAGTATGCTTGGCTTTGACAATGTCAAGTCTGAGACACCTGCTGGACATATGAGTGGAGATAGAAATGTCACCAGGGTGTACCTGCTGCCTGGAGTCCGGAACCTAGATAAAAGAGAGTGACTGGCTGGTGGAGAGGAGGGTATCCACTGCATTTGAGCTGAGGCCTGGGAGAAGGATCAGCAGGGTATTGGAGTTGTGGCTGAAGAACAGTGTTAAGTGGCTTAGGAAGGCGGGTGTGCTGGCTGGGGCAAAGGTTGTGGTTGACACTAGGAAAAGTGATGACTGAGAAGTCCTGGTTTTGATGACATAGATGTCACTAGTGACCTTAGAAGATAGATTCTGAGGACATCAGGCAGGAAAGCCTGATAGAATGTGCTTAAGAAAAAAGCTGGCAGAAGCACGAGTGTTTTTAGAGACTTTTTAAACTGAAGGGTAAAGCAGACAGGGGTGGCATGCGGGTCCAACACCCGAACCTTGCTGCCCTGGAAGATCATGTAGGGAGTTGTAGAAACCACAGTGTAGCAGATTTTCCTACACGCACTAGCGCGGGCGCGCCCCGCCCCCTCCAGGTTTATTTATTTATATTCTCTCCAGGTTCAAGGTCCTTATCCCAGTTGCGGAGGATGGGTTGGGTACATAGCAACCACAGGAAGTGGGTCAAGGCTGCCCCCTCGTGATGAACATGGAACACTGCAGGAGAATGACTGAGCTCGGTCTTGGTGTCCCACCCACACAACAGGGGGGCGTTGTCTAGTGCTGCCCCTTTAAGGTGCTGTGTCAGAAAACACGTGAAATCATTTAGGGGAACTCCCTGCTGGTGCCTTTAGGTGGTAGACGCCGAGGTGAGCAAAGCTGGGCCACGGAGAAGGCAGAGACTGAACTCAGGGCACTGGCCTGATGCTGAAATTGTGTAGCCAAGGGCAGTTTAAGTAGAAGGAGAACCTCACTGAAGGATGACATACCTCCCCTAGAGCTCAGATTTGCCTAATGAGAACTGCCTTGTTGGGGTGACGACGAGGGCTTCTGACAGCATCTCAGTGTCTCTGGCTTCCTCCCCTGTGACAGTTGGCAGATGTGATTCGGTGTGTGTGTGTGTGTGTGTGTGTGTGTGTGTGTGTGTGTCTGTCTGTCTGTCTGTCTGTCTGTCTGTCTCTGTGTGATGGGTGTATGCCCATGTCTGTCTCTCTGTGTGTGATGTGTGTGTGTGTGTTGTGTGTGTGTGTGTGTGTGTGTGTGTGTGTGTGTCTGTCTCTGTGTGATGGGTATATGCACATATGTATGTCTCTCTGTGTGTGATGTGTGTGTTGTGTGAATGTGTGTGTGTGTGTGTGTGTGTGTCTGTCTCTCTGTGATGGGTGTATGCCCATATGCATGTCTCTCTGTGTGTAATGTGTGTATGTGTGTGTTATATGAAGGCTTGCATCTGTGTGTGAGCATGCCCAAACCCTCGTGGGAACTGTATGGGAACATGCAAGCATACATGGGAGAGTATGGGGTATGTATATATAGGAGAGTGTGTGTGTTCAGTGTGTGGGAATGGTGTGTGTGTACCTACCTGTCTGTATGTGTGAGAGTGAGGGCATTGTGAGCACATATGTGAGTGGGTATTGTGAGTAGTGTATGGGAATGTGTGCTTTGGAGTCTTTGTATGCTAGTGTGTTTGTGAGTGTAGGGGGTACTGGAGGTGAGGCCACACATGCTGAACTGTAGAGGGGGGTGGGGGGAGCTTGGGTCATCTCTATGCAGGAAGCTTTGAGGGAAGAATGATGGTGTGGCATGGTACGAAAGGATGGGGGTTGGAGCAGGGGCAGGCAGGCCTGGCGCCACAGTCTGAAAGCCTGTTAGTTAGTTGGTGGAAGATCTGGTAGGCCCCAAGGTGCAACAGAAAGTCCTCTCCTTTTTTTTTTTTTTTTTTTTTTTAACCACCCTGCCTGTCCCCAGCAGCTGTCTGGAGGCTGTGACTAGCATAAAGCTGAGCTGAAGTTCCATTGCTGTGGGATTATGGGTGAGCCATGCCTTCCTTGAGCGCTAGCTCCCTCTGGTGGTAGATGGAAGCCACACCCCTGACTAGGAAGCAGGGCAGTGAGGGGGTGGACTGCAAATACCACCTGCACCAAGGGCTCATGGGAAGTCCTGTTCTGAGCACACAGGTCCTTCACACATCAGAGGTGGCACAGAACCGCACCCTTTGTATGGAGGATATGGCCGCAAGGAGGTTGATGACTCATCAGAGACCACACAGGCAGCCGTGGCCATGGCACTAGACCCTGTCCTTCCTGCTGGGCTCTTAGATCTTTGACAGCTGCTCCCACATCCGCTTACCCTCCAGATGTCCCTCCTAGGGGCTCACACAGTAATGAGAGGAGGAGGAGATCCTTCTAGTCCGTGAATATGCCCCACAGAAGGACCTGGATTCCTGGAGCCTCAAAGAGGTGACACAATGTTGGTTCATGTGCCTCCCCTACAGCCAGCATATGAAATGGTCAAGTTCCGTTTTGCATCCAGTCGGCAAACATGGATCAGACTCTGGACTTGTGTTGGGCACCAGGGCTCAGATGTGGACAAGGCACCCCATGCCTGCAAAAGGCCTGTGGTTGAGGAGGTCAGATAAAGACAAGATTTGGCAGATGCGGAGGTGACTGCGCAGGTGCTCAGGAAGTGGGGGGGGGGGACCCAGTGAAAAGGAAAGCGGCTAACAGTTCTCCGCCAGCCCCAGCTGAGTCTCAGGTTCATCCATTCTGACCCCAGCCTAAAGCCAGCCCCGATGGTGGGATATTCCCAGGTGCACCCTGGGAATTCTAGCAGTGTGGGCCCCCACCATGGAATGGAGTATCACCTACTGTGTTTGTCAGAGCCATTTCAAGTGAGACCCCACCACAGTGAGACCCCATCCTCTGTGGAATTCAGACTTAACTTGCACATTTCTTCGCAACCCCCTCGTCCAGGCGACCCTACCTATGCCCACAACCGATAGTATCTCTGCTGACTGTGGAGTCTGGAGTTCTTTGTGCATACTACCCAGTCTGCACGGCTGAGGAAACCCTGTAACTGCTGAGTCAGGGGCCTGGATGCCAAGTACGATTGAGCACAGTAGGTGGGGCTGAAACACAACTTCCCCTGCACTTACAGGAGCCGGGGCCAAGGCACAGCTGTCATGTACGCCGTCAAATCTGCAGTTGCGATCATTGTGAAACTTGATTACTCTGTCTTGGGGACTTCTTAGAGTCCAATGCCACAATAAAGCCAATCAGACTAAGCCATCAAATGTCAAGTAGCAGCTAATGAAGCATTCACGAGCTTGGGAGAGAAATCAGGCAAGCTCTTATTTCAGGGTTATCCCTTCCAAATATTGAATCTGAACTGTAAGCAGAATTCTCTATCGTTTCCACCCCTTCCCCTGGTGGAGACCATTGGCATTCTTGGCACGTCCTAGCTTTCTGGAGAGAGACTTGACAGGCAGACCTGCTTTTTCCCAGAGGAGCGGGCTTTTGGGGCATCATTCGAGAGGGAGGCAGGCAGAGGCTGCTGGGAATCCCCCTCCCAGGCTCTGCCTAGGAAACTGGGGTGGCTTGACTGCCAAGTGTGGCTGGCAGCATTGACACCAAGCCTGGAGGAGGGGGAGTCTGCAATGAGGAAGGAGTCTTAGCTCCTTTTCTCATCTCTGTAGCAAAACACTAGACTAAGGCAGCTTGAGGAAGGGAGGAAGGGATTATCTTTTGCCTCTCAGTTTGAGGTTATGGTCCACCATGGTAAGAAGGCATGGAGGCAGGAGCCTGAGGCAGGTTGTCATGGCATCCACAGACAGGAAGCTGGGAGAGAGAGAGAGAGAGAAAGACAGAGAGAGAGAGAGAGAGAGAGAGAGAGAGAGAGAGAGAGAGAGAGAGAAAGAGAGAGAGAGAAAGAGAGAGAGAGAATGCTGGCCTCAGCTTGTTTGATCTGGTCCAGGACTCTCGCCTACAAAATGGTGTTGCCCACATTTAAAATGGGTCTTTCCACCTCAGTTAACCGAATAAGAAAATCCCTCACAGACATGTCCATGATGCTTCTATATCCCGTTAATCAAGTTGACAGTAAAGATTGTCCATTACATCCTCCCATGAGTGGAGCTGACACTATAAAGTGACCAGTCTCTGTCTCTCTGTCTGGGGTCTGAAGACATGGCTTGTGCCCCTTGGGCATATCCAGCTGGGACTTGTGTTGGCAGAGAGAGCTTGCTGTAACCCTCTGTCCCTGCTCTGTGGGGATACAGAAATCTTCTGTTCCCTGTTCCTTTGGGAATTTTTCTACATGTGAGTGGCATGTGGGGGCTTCTCTCCTGTCTTCAGCTGCTCCAGGAAGCATATGACATCATCATCTTATGCTGGCTCCTTACCTGGAGCACCCCTCCCCCACAGCACAGCTGACTCCCAACTGAGGTGTCCTTTCTTCCAGCAAGTGTCCTTGTCCCAGTTCTCAGTGGCTGTTTAGAACTCCTCCTCCAAGATGGTCACAGGTGCAATGCAAATTCAAACCACATCAGGGGGTGCCACACGCCCACAGAACAGCACAACTGGAAAGAGCTGAGCGCTGTTGGCATAAGTATGAGCAACTAGAACTCACACATGTTTCCAGAAGGAATGTGAAAAGTATGGGCATTGTGGAAAGCAGTTTATCACTTTCTTAGATTGAATGTTAGATTTATACTTATCTTCGGATTTGGCTATTCCCTGGGTACTCCTAGACATATATCCAAGAGAAATGCAAACACATGTGTCCACAAAGACTTGAGCATGAGTCCTCATTGCAGGTTCATGTGTTTCTTCAGCAAATGAACGGCTAAACGGAATAGTATTCCCACACTGGAATACTATTCAACGGTGAAAAAGAACATGGGTGCTTCACGGATGAATGTCAAAATGTTTATGCTGCACGTTAAGAAGCGTGGATTTCTATGGCTCCACCATACCCTATATAAAAAAAGCAAGCTAACCCACACCGACAGAATGATGGGTGATTGCCTGGCTGTGGGGAGAGAGGGAAGTGTCCCATAGGGATTGAGTAAGTGCGAGATAGATTGCTATGTTTGGCATTGTGACCGTGGCAGAGACTTGCTAAGTCTATCTGATCATGGGTCTTGTAGAGAAATTATTTCTCAGAAAGCTGTGAAAACTGAAAAACCTGTGAGGAGTCAGGGGCTTGGATGTTAATGACCTGGGAGAGTCTAATTCCAGCTGCCTCCTAAACAAATATTTTAAAAATGAAATCTACAGGGCCAGTGTGTTACAGGATCAGCAGGTAAAGTCATTTGCTGTCAAGCCTGATGACCTGAGTTTGATCCCTGCGACCCACATGGTGGGAGAAGAGAACTGACCCCTGCAAATTGTCCTCAGGCCTTTACACGGGTGCTAGTACATGCACATGCATGCACACAAACACAAATAAGCAAGATGAAGATCAAATGGAATAAAACCTCCAGTCTAGGCAAGGCCCAGGACTAGGCACTTCTGATTTGTTTTCTCAGAACAGGGCAGAATTTGTGTAGAAAAGTGTCCCCCAGAGGGCTCGAATCAGCAGTGGCTCCTCAGAGGGCAAGTAGGGAGAGCCCTTCTAAACTCTGTCCTGTTTTCTGTTGTTCTGGCCTTTTAGACAGTGAACTGAGTCCCTTAACCCCCTCATTGCTGGGTGCTGTTGAAAAGCAGGCACAGTCATAGATGCTCTCAGTTAGCTGTGCCATCTATTGGAAGAGCTGAGAGAGGCTGAGCCTGGGTGTTTTGTCTGCAAGAGGCTGAGCTGTCTCATGCATGCTGCAGCTCCACCCCATAGAGGTAGATGGCAAACCAGTCGGGCTGTGTGAGCTTGCACTCCTTGCATAAACTTGAGGGGAGAGTTCAAAATATGTATTTTAATTTTAATTTCTCTGTGGTGTGTGTGAGTACATGAGTGTGTATGTGTGATGTGTATGTGCTGTGGAATAATCCTTTTGTACACTGTAAAGATTTGTCACTTGAATTTGTTTAATAAAAAGCTGACTGGCAGGTAGCCAGGGGAAAGTATAGGCAGGACAACCAAATTAAGGATGCTGGGATGAAGAAGGGTGGAGTCAGGGAGACACCAACAGATGCAAAGGAAACAGGATAACAATCCATGTGCCACATGGCAGAGGGTAGATAAGAAATATGGGTTAATTTAAAGGGTAAGAGTTAGCTAGTAACAAGCCTGAGGTATTGGCTGAGTTTTTACAATTAATATTAAGTTTCTGAGTGATTATTTGGGAGCACTGCCCAGACAGGAAAACTCTGCCAACATTTATGTGTCAGGCATATGCTGGAGACCCAACTCAAGTCTTCTGGAAGAGTGGCATTTGCTTTTAACTATTGCGCCATCACTCCAAACCCATGAAAGGAGATTTTTAATGATACTCAGAAATGCTTTGTGACAGAAACAACAATTAGATCTTACTCTCTAACCTTCTGATAGACCAGGAAGAAGACACACCTTAGCAGGTGCCACCGGGCTTCCTGGCTGCCTCCAGGAGGCTGATGCCACAGAAATCCTTTTCTCTTGGCCTGGCAGTCCACTTCTGCTGGACTGATGGCTAAAGACTGGCTCATCACTAAGAAGATGTGACATAGAGGACAGTGGAGAACTCGAGAGGAAGTGACAAGCTCAAGTAACATTAGAGAAGAGAGAGAGAGAGAGAGAGAGAGAGAGAGAGAGAGAGAGAGAGAGAGAGATATTAAATGAGTGTTCGACTCTCGACTCTCCGGGTTCATGTAACCAGGAACACTGTTGCCAGTTCTGCTCACATGATGGTGGTGGTGGCGGGGGAGGATGCTTTAGGCAATGAGGGATGCTGAGCACAATCTTTGCCTCTATCTGTATAAACTGAGGACATGGCTGTTCCAAGGTATGGTTGAGGGGAAGGTTTTTGTTGTAGATATGAGAGAGAGAACAGTCAGAGGCATTTGGAAGAGTTCAGAGAAGGCAGAGAATGTTGTATACCAGCATACCCTGGACAAGCCGTGAGAGGAGAGAGAGAGGGGGGAAGAATGGGAGAGGAAAACACTGAGAGTGTGGGCAAAGGAGACCAAGAGAGAGGGGACCAAGGGAAGAAGACAACAGAGAGAGTGCCTGGCTGAAATGGCAGAGTTAGACAGGAATGAGAAGCTGGGGGAGGGAAGCCCATGAGCTGGAGAAGTTCAGGGTAGGGGTGGGTGAGAAGAGTTGAGAAGAGCCACAGGCTTGGCGGAAGCCTGGAGGGAGCATGCCTCTAGTGTATTCCTTAGGGGATGTGTGCCAGGGGTTACAAGGCAGAGACTCCACGAACACCTGGATTCCGGCTTTTCTCCCACACAAACTAAATACTGCCAGCATCACTTCCTTTTAAAGTTAACCTGGACCAGAGAGGCACCACACCAGCAAGGAGGCCAAGAAAATCGAGCCCCCCCCCCCTCTGCTCCTGCCTTGGAAGCACCCACGTGGAGTAGAGGCAGGAGGAGGCCCAGCTTCCACAGCTTCATGCCCATATTTGGAGAAAGCCTTGATTAAATTCTTTGAACACATTCCAAACCTCGCTCCTTGGAGGGTGACCGCTGGGCGCCAAGGCCAGTTCAGGATATGTTGAGAATTGCCCAGGAGTTTACATGTATATACAAGAGCACAGCCTCTTGAGAACTCTTCTGGGGGGGGGCTGAGTAAACAGAACCAGGGGTGTCTGTGGCTCTACTTGCAAACCCGACCAGAAGTCTCCAATGGTGCTGCCTGTTGGTCTGACCTGCTGCTGGGGAAAGGTGTGGGGGGACCATGCACCAAGCTTGTTCCTTCCTTGGGTGAGGTTAATGCTTTGTGTACGGGGGTAGGAGAGCAGAGACCCCACTTAACCGAAAGCTAGGGAGACTTAGATTTGCCCATTGCTCTGCTCCCTGTACAATCAAGGCAGGATTTGATGTGATTGACTATGCTCACCCTGAGAGGGGATGCAGGCACCTTCTGGGGTCCCAGAGACTCTGGACCACTTTCTTCCCTGAGGTCAGCTTAGGAGTAGAATGATCTAACTCTCAGTACCAGACGCTGTTACCTCCTTGGATGGTGTGTGTATGTGTGCATGTATGTGCACACATGTAGGGGAGGTAAGAGGTTGATGTCAGTGTCTTCATCAATCGAGTTCCACCTCATTTTTTTTTTCAGACAAAGTCTCACTGAACCTCCAGCTCACTGTTTGGCTAGACTCACCGGCCAGTGAACTTCCAGGATCTGCCCGTGTCTTATCAAGTCCTGGGATCATAGATGAGCGCTGTCATGCCTGGCTTTTACATGAGCTCTGGGGGACTTTTCACAGTCTCCAGCCATCCTCTGTTTGAGTCAGTGGCCACAACTGTGTCATGGTTCAGATTGGTCACTGGCACAGGGTTGCTAGGATCAGCTTAAGCCAGTGACTTCCCTGCGGACAGGCACACTGGGCATTTAGTGGCAATAAATGGAATGGGACTGGTGCCGTCTAGTAGAGCCTTCCTGTATTGTAAGAGCAGCAGGGAGCCATGGCAGGGGTTTGAGGAGGAGAGTGGTAGGTTAGATTTATGTTTTAAAAGTCTTCCCCACCCCCTGCCCCAGGGCCTGGGGAGACAGCTCAGTGAACCACTTACTTTGTAAGCCTGACAACTGGAGTTCAGATCCCCCGAACCCATTTAAAAGCCATGGCAGTAGAGCAGATGTCTGTGATTACAGGGCATCTCTGTCCCAGTATGGGAGACAAAGACAGAGGGATTGCTGGAAGCTCACGGCCTACCTAGCCTGGCTAGTGAACAGTGAAAGAGACCTGTCATCAGCAAGGTGGAGGGTGAGGACTGACACCCAAGACTGTCCTCTAATTTCTATGACATATGTTCATGCACACACACAGAAGACCCGCAGTGAGGAGAGTGGAGGGGGCGAGGAGAGACAAGGATGGAAGATAGAGCCCAGTCCCAAGCTACCCAGGAGATCCTAACTCTGGAAGGCCAGGTAGGATGTCGTCTTCTCTGCCAGAACTACTTCCCCTCAGGCTTTGACACGTTACAGGATAACGTTTTGGAAAACCTCCCAGTTCATTTTCCCTTCTTAGCAATTTGCCTCCTTGCAGCGGTTAAGGCTGAGCTGAGAGGCTGAGCTGTGCTTCAGGGAAGAGCCGGCAGCGAGAAGACCTCTTCAAACAGAAAATGCCTTGACCTCAAAGCCACATTCCAAAATCTGTAGAAAGACAATTGCGCTGATCAGCCAGTGGCCACACTAGCAGGTCGGCCCAGCCCGTTCGTTGTTTTAGTGAGGGAAGTTCACTGGCAACAGCTGGTCATCTGTCTGCATGTTGCTCAGGCTACCTTGGTTTTCAGGGAAGCTGGGACTCATACAGAGACTTCACAGCCGGCACAGTCTTGAGTGTTTAAAATCTGGCTCTTTACAGATAAAAGCGTGTGGATCCTAACACAGCTGGGCCAGCATTGGAGAAACGAGGGCTCTTGGAAGAAGGGAAGTCGCGTTCATATGTACCAGAACCCAAGCTTGAAGGATTCATGCTATAGTGAGGGACAAGGATGTGTAAGGGACGGGGGGAAACTAGGTGGGGATGCCTTGGCTTCCCCCTCAGAGCCATAATGCCACCTGCCTTCTGGAATAGCTTTTGGGGATCATGAAAGCACCCAGAAAATTCCTGCATTTGGATGGGCACTGCCCCAGCATGGTTCAGTGATGGTGGTCTAGTTGTGGCCTTGGAAACTCCTCCGGGGGCGGATCCTTCTAAAGCTTCCTTGGGTCCCTCTTGTCTCTGACACTTCAGAAAGGCCTTTCCTTACTTTGCATTAAATTTCCCCTTCATCCCTTACAGGGAACCCCACACAGTCTGAAGCATCTGCTTAGCCTGCAGACAGCTAATTGTACAGGCAGGGATTAGAACTCACCCGCAGCTTTGCCCTAAGCACATAACTCTGTTACAATACTGAGTAAGTGCGGCAAAAGAGTAACGATGCCATGGGCACTCTGGGACTGTGGATGGCTCAGTCCACAAAGGGCTTGCTGAGTCTGGCTCCCCAGCACCCTGAAAAAGCATGAGTCTGTAACCCCAGTGCTGGAGGGACAGGGTGGGAGGCAAGAAGATCCCAGGAGCTTGCTGGCCCACCAGTATAGCTGAATGGGTGAGCTTTGAGTTCAGTGAGAGGTCCTGTCTCAAAAATGATTGGTGAAGGGTGACAAAGGAAGAAACGTTGTCCTCTGTCCTTCACATGGGTGCTCTCTCTCTCTCTCTCTCTCTCTCTCTCTCTCTCTCTCTCTCTCTCTCTCTCTCTCTCACACACACACACACACACACACACACACTACTCCTCCAGGCTCCCTGTTGTAGGTTCTTTCCTATCTCAAGACTCCTGTACTATTTTTATGAAAGTGGATTTGGTTCCCCATTGCAGAGAAGGCCACTATCTGTGTGGGTGCGAGTGTACAAGCCTTAGGGCCTTCTAGCACAGATGGGCTCTTGACACTGAAGTGTCCACACTGGTCTCCCCATGTATCACCAGTATCTCCAACAGACCACACTGGCATTTACAGGGAACAAAGACTTTCTCACACCAGTTTCTGAGTTGGAGAAGTGTTGCTACCCAGTCATTTAACTGGACCAGTTAGTTTGATGTTCAGCATCTTCAGGAGTAGACAGGAGCCATGTGTGGCTGGAGGGATTTGGCTGAAGTGGCCTCAGACAGCGATGAGTAGGGTGGGGATGTTTTTATGCTTTCAAGTATTCAAAGTGTGCTTTAGCAACAAATTAAAAAAAATAAAAAAGAATTGGTGTCCATCCAGGGATGCTGTCTCTAGTTTTCAGACAAGGTGGCATACGTATTTAATCCTGTAAACTCAGCACTCAAAAGGCAGAGGCAGGTAGATCTTTATGAGTTTGAGGCTAGCCTGGTCTACATAGTGAGTTCCAGGCCAGCCAGGGTTATATAGTGAGACTCAGTTGGGGAGGGGTTGTCATCTCTGTGACAATGTTTGTTATTAGATATTTATAGAAAAAGCAGCATGTACAGGCACTACCCCACAAAGCCTCAGAGTCCAAGGTTGCCCTAAGATTATTTATAATATCTGCAATTCATCATATAATATCTGCAATTCATGGTTAAAGAGAAGCTAGAATTGAGGAAAGAGAAGACATGGGAGAGAGAGAGAGAGAGAGAGAGAGAGAGAGAGAGAGAGAGAGAGAGAGAGAGAAGAAAGAGAGAAATTGAGAGAGAACAAACCAAAATGATCGGGGTTTGGAAGTGATCCCAGTACTTGGGATGCTGAGGCAGGAGGATTGTGAGTTTGAGGCTACTTCTTGGTACTACACTTGGTACATACACTTGGTACATACAAGGAAGACCTTGTATGAAAAAAGAAAAGCTACAATTAAGTAAAAAAGGTAAATGGAGTAAACTTGACATTTTTGCCCTAATCTAATTGTCATCACAGTAAAAAGGTGACGTATGGTTCTTGTTCAACAATGGTTGGATGTCTGCAAAACAGCCTTCATGCATTTTCTTCTTGAATCCTGATGGTGACCCTGTGAGGTGTTTATTTCCTGAGAGGCTATGCTCACACCAGGCACCGGACATGTGAGGGTGAACACAAGGATGCTGAGTTCCTGGCTTCAGGGAGGTCATGGCCGGTGCAAAGGGACCACCAGGAGGCCAGGCTTAAAAGGTGGAAAGAAATGTTCTGGACACTGGCTGGCCTCTGATCATCCCAGATTCTGCCCCAGATGCCTGTCCACCCTGCTGTCATGTCCTGTGTACACAGCCTTTCAGAGGACCTTCCCTGTGGCTCTGGAGCAGCTCCTGCACTGTTTACCACACACACCCTGGCTCTTTATATTAGAACAGGCAAGATTTGTGGATGGGAACTTCACAGGGTGAGACAGTAAGCAGAGCTGCTTGAGCGTTGTCATGGGGATGCCCCGTGTGCTCTGCTTTCCTGGTGTCGATCTGGCACGGCCCTGGAGGTTAGCTATTAGACATCATCCCCTGTCCAGACTCTGCAAACACTGAGATAGCTTCCAGGCAGGGCAGTGAGCATTTCCCTGAGCTGTTCACAAAGGTAGGGGTGTGTGTGTTTATGATATTTTCATATGTGTGTTTGTGTGTCTGTTTGTGACAGTGTGTGTCCACATGTGTGCAGGCATGTTGAGATCAGAAGACAATATCAAATGTCATCTACCATGTTTTTGAGACAGTCTCTCCCTGGCCAGGAACTCATCAGGTAGCCTCAGCTGGCAGGCCAGTGAGTCCCAGGGAGACCTATCTCTCTGTCTCTCTCTCTCTCTTATCATTTTTTAATTTAAATTACAAACAAGATTGAGTTACATGACAATCCCAGTTCCCTTCTATCCTCCCTTCCTCCCCTACCACTCCCCCAACTAAAACCCTACCTATCACATATCCTTTCTTCTAATCTACACCCAACTCAACCTTTGAGACCTATCTCTTTATCCCCTGTACTGAGAGTAAACACACACCACTACCACACTTGCGTTTATTTATTTATTTATTTATTTATTTATTTATTTTTAATTTCTGAGAATGGAACTGAAGTCCTCCTTGCAAGATGGACACCTCATCAAGTGAGCTATATCCTCAGCATGCCTTTCTGGGGTTTTATTTATTCTTAAGTGTTCTGTATGTATTTCATAGGGCACTTCAGGTTCCCCTCTCACCTTGTCCCCACTGAGGAAAAGTAAGTGGAAGTGGTAGCTGGGAGTTACTTCTCACCAGCCAAACAGCTGAGGAACTGACCCATCAGGCCCAAGGCTCTGAGCCTAAGCTGCTAAGTTGTAAGAGGTCCCAACACAGCTCCAGGTGAAGAGCCAGTAACACTTGCCATTCCATTAATCTGCCTTCTAGGACCTCTGAGGAGCCAGACCAGTACTCAGAGCACAGTGTTCCAGCTCACCCTCGGGGGTGTGTTTGCTATAATCCCATCTGAGAGTTGGGGTTCACCTCACATCATGTCCAACAGAGGGTGAGATACAGTCAGGGTGCCACACTGAAGTACAATCTCCCCTCCAGAGGCCTGGCTGCCTGGTTCTTCTCTGTTTTGCTCTTTCTTGGCATCTGCGTCTCTCTGACAAACGATACTCTCAACTTGAGCTCTCCCTGTTCACTCTATGCAGGTGAGAGACACTCGAAATGTTGAGTTACTGATTTTGTAAAAGGCAGGGCCGATCAAACTCCAAACTTCAGGTGAAGGAAAACCCTACCAGTACAGCTGAGCACCTCCCTCAGGGCAATAAGAACTCTCTCAGTTCAAGGATGAAAAAAGGCAGCGAGAGGACATTTTTCTCAGAAAATTAGAATTGATACCCTGAAGCAAGACACTTGCACAACAGATAAAATAATGTAGTGCGTTTTGTGGGCTTTTTTTTTTTTCTGGTTTGAAAAATATTTCTCATATAACATTTCTAGTTCATATGATTTATAATAGATGTAAAGGCAGTTGCTAAGATCATGTTAATATTCTCACATATGGGTTCCCCAAAGTTTGTATCTTCAACTCTCTGCAGCCTTCATCTTTCATTTAGTGCAGATGCTCTGTCACAGATGGTCCTTATATAAAGAGGTAGAGAGACGGCCCAGTGGGTTAAGGTACTTGATGCGAAGCCTGACAATCTGAGTTCAATTCCTGGGACCCACATGGAGAGAGAAAACTGACTCCTCAAAGTTGTTTTTTGACCTCCACAGGAGTGTTGTGGCATGCAACCCCCGTCACACACACACACACACACACACACACACAAAAAAAAAAAAAAAAAAAAAACACATTGCTGCATTAGAATAGCTTACAGCAAGCATCCTAGGGATGCCATCTAAGAGGAATGAGGTGCTTGAGTTGGTTCACTGGCTAAGGATAGAGCCCATTATGACTGGGAAGGCAGGGCAGCAAAAGCTTGAGGCAGCCTGCCATCTTGCCTCCACAGGAAACCAAGTGGGGTTGGGAGAAGAACACTATTGATCAGCTACTTTATTCAGTGTCCTGGTTATAAGGTTGTTGTACCATCTTATCTCTTATTTAAGTGAACGCTTTCCTTTGCACTGACACACTCTGTGTTGAAGATGCTCTGTCTCTGTTCTCACGGCCCCATCAACTTCTGGTAGTCACCATTAGGATCCTGTGGGAACTGGGGTCAGAAGGAAAAACAGTGCCGTCTTCTCATGCCAATCCTCCTGATACTGAGTTATCTGCCTATGGCTATGGGCAATTGACAACGCAGTATCAGGGTTGTCAGAACCAACATCTCTGACCAGAGTTATTCAGAATGACTAGAGACCCGAGGCTTCCATATGAAGCCGGGGTGAAAGTGAGAAGTGGGTGATACCCAGTCTGCTGGATGATAACCCGGGAGACAGCGAGAGGTTGGGGACACAAGCTTATTTTTAAGATCCTAGATATTACCTGCACATATACTTCGTGCACTGTCACTTCAGAGGGGTCCTGTTTGCTCATAACTTTGTTCCGATCAAGCTGGCTGGGGTCCTTCTTCTCTACCTGAGTGGACATCGTGGGCATAGGCAGGAGAAGCTGTTTAGGCACCTTTGGTGGTTGGCAGTGTGTGATTTCCCTGGTGTTTGATAGCATGGGGCCTCGGTGGGTGACAAGCTGAAGCAGCTGAAGGTGGCACTCTAGTGTAAAAGCTCTGGAGCTGGTCTAGGGTACTGGGCTCCTAGCTCTGTCTATCTCTTGTGCGGGCCTACGTGTCTGGATTCCTCAGTTGTAGGCGGTAGTCAGTGTTACAGCTCCAGGTCTGAGGGCTTGAGAGGGCTCTGAAACCCTTCCTGTGACCCTGGCCTGGTGTTTATCTTTTCTGTTGTTTACAGCTCTCCTTCCTTCTTTAGCCTCCACATGCTGCCTTCTCTGTACTTCCACTGTTCCTCTTAGTCCCACCCTGGCCTGTTTGACTGACTCTTGTTGCTATGGTCTCATTGCTATGGTGACCGAAGGGCTGCTGTTGACCTCCAGTCTTGCAACTTTTGCTCCTTCGGTTACTGGGCAGCAGCCGGCTGCCTTGATGCTTTTGTGATTCTGCCTGCCGGGTTTGCTGCTTTTTCAGCTGAAGAGCCACTGGCTGCTTTGCTGTCCCTGTTGATACTGCTTTTCCCTTGCTGCCTCTGGGCTGGCAGTCCACTGCCGCCACTCTGTTGCTCCCCCACCATCGCTGCTGATTCCTTCTTAGCTCACTGTTACCTACTGAAAGAAGGCAAGAAAGGACCACTTGAGAGAAACTTTTAACTGGGACTAATGTTGCAGCACCAGGAAAGGAAGCTCAGGAGGGTACCACTCAGCCGGTTCCTGTGAGCCTGGATAACATGCTTATATAGCCAGAGAAGGAGTGTTTGGTACCAATCACTGCAATGCTCTATTAGCAATAGTCACAGCAGTTTCTCAGCTCAGCCACCAGGAGGCATGGCCCCTTCTCTCTGGCCTGGATGGAAATGGCTACAGAGTGAATCAAGTAGTGTTGAGTAGAAGAGCCAGCAGGAACTGAAGCAGTATGGTGGTGGCCGCCCTTTCAGGAGCCAGATCAAACAACTGCTTGTTGGGTAGACTCTTCAAGATGCCCACAGATATTCAAACCACTGTCACTGGCCTAAAGGTGGTCCTGATGGCTAGTTGGCCCGCCCTTCCCACAAGCGTTTCCAGCTAGGGCTGCTAGGGAGAGTCCAGTGGCTGCCAATTAGGGATTCAGATGGCCTGTCCCCCATGGTCTTTGCTTATAGGAAGATGAGCTTCAGGAGTGCTCACAGTGAGTACTTGAAGAACACACCCTTGCTAGAGACTGTGAGTTTAACAATTTTAACAGTGTTATAACAATACTTAGCACCTACCTGTCCAGTTCCTCAAAGAGAGGTAGATCCCCTTTATTTGCCTCAACTTACTAGGGAGTCAGGTATGTGAACAGAGACCGGTGATTCTGAGTGAAGCCTGAAGTGTTCTTGGGAGAACAGAGTGGCATGTGAAGGGTCACAGAGACCTTTGTGGAGGTGGTGGCGGTAACTGGAAGAGGTGAAGAGAGACTTTTAAGGGACACAGATGGGATGGACATTGGGGTAGGAGGAGGTGAGAAGAAACAGACTGGACTGACAATAGAGAGAAGACAAAGGGTGTGCCTATACTGATGATGATGAAGCAGATGCTGTAGCTGTAGCAGACATCAGACTCTGCTCTTAGAACTGAGGTCTAGTGGCTCACCTTCCCATAGCCTGTGATATGTTGAATGTAATTGGCCCCATAAGCTCACATGGAGTGACACTATTAGGAGGTGTGACTTTGTTGGAGTGGATATGACCTTCTTAGAGGAAGTGTGTCACTGTGGGGGCGGGCCTTGAGGTTTCCCATGGTCAGGGTACTGCCCAGTGTCTCAGTTGACTTCCTGTTGCCTGCAAGATGCAAGACTCTCAGCTACTTCTTCACTACCATGTCTGCCTGCAAGCCACCATGCTCCCTGCCATGATGATAACGGACTAATCCTCTGAACTGTAAGCTGCCACCTCAATTAAATGCTTTTCTTTATAAGAGTTGCCGTGGTCATGTGTCTCTTCACAGCAATAGACACCTTAACAAACACATAGCCTTATGTACATATGAGATGGGGCTCACTTGCCTATACTCACAGCATTGAATAGTCAAGGGCAGGGTTGGGAACCTGACTCTGGCAGCCTCACTCTGGGCCTTGAGTGTTACTGACACACTCCGTCACTGTGTACCATGAGCCCATGCTGTCTAAGAGGAGGAGGTGTGTTAGATGAGATCTGACATGTGTGTTGGGGTTGCATGGTAAAGAGCTTTGTCTGTCCGAATTGAGACTTTACCCCATGAAAGTAGAAGGAGCCTGTGATAGTTCTCCACTTTCCTAATGCTAGGACACATCAATTCAGTTCCTCATGCTGTGGTGACCCCCAACCATAGCATCATTGCGTTGCTACTTTTATCTGATTCACATGTTATGAATCATAATATAAATATCTGATATTCAGGATACCTGACATGTGGCTCCCCCAAAGGGCTGACCCCACCACAGGTTGAGAACCACTGCAAGTAGGCCAAGGCTTTGAAAAACACTGCCTTGGCAGCTGTTTTGTAAGTCAGCTGTGGAATTGCATAGGGAGGAAAGTGCTCAGGGTTAGGAGAATACTTGAATACAAGGGCCCAGGACTTGTCAGTGGAATATTTGCTTAATGATGTAAAGATGTGTGTGTGTGTGTTTTTTAAAGTTAACTCTATAAAGTTTATAGTTAACTCTATAAAGTTGTGTTACTTTGCCTGCCTAAAACACTTGATTGGTCTAATAAAGAGCTGAATGGCCAATAGCTAGGCAGGAGAAAGGACAGGCAGGGCTGGTAGGCAGAGGAAAAAAATTAGGTGAAATCTAGGCTAGGGAGGAGTGAGGAGCAAGAAAGGGAGAAGGAGAGGAGGATGTTAGGGGCCCACCACACAGCTACACAGCCAGCCACGGAGTAAGAAGGAAAGAAATAGAATAAAGAAAGGTAAAAAGCTGAGAGGCAAAATGTAGCTAAAGAAAAACAGGATAATTTAAGTTAGAAAGCTGGCTAGAAACAAGCCAAGCTAAGGCAGGGCATTCATAAGTAAGAATAAGTCTCTGTGTATTTATTTGGGAGCTGGGCAGCAGGCCCCCAAAGAGTAAGAAAAACAACTACGGGTGCCATTTGCTGCTGGCCACCTGGAGGGCTGCTCTGAGCTGCTGCAGCAATGATAGCTATCTCCACTGAGATTCTGTGAGGCCCACGAGCCCAGGGTGGCACAAGGAAGGCCATGTTCTCCTGACTGGACTGTTGCAGTGTGGACAAACACACAAATCCTCATACCCTTCAGTCTCAAAGATTCTAGATGCTAATACGGGATATGAACCATCCTGAGCACCAGCTGTACCTCCCACAGGGAGCCTGCAGCTCCTTGTGCTGCACAGTTGCCAAACCCAGATCCTTCTTCCATCTCCCACTCCTGCCTCAAGGCCTGGCCTCCCAGGTTCCCGGCTGCTCTCACCCATAAAAGCAAGTTTGGTTAGCCTCATTCTAACTTCTGTGCCCAGGACACTGGTTTCCCATAGAACACGGTTCATTCTTCGTGTTTCTATCTCTCCTCACAGACTCATTTCTCAGCCTCACCTTTGCATACTCAAGAGGCTCATTAAAGCATTTCCCCAACAACACAGCCATCTTCTCCCAAAGATGAATTCTGCTGCTATGTGTGGAATGCAAAAACAGCTGCAGGCATCTTTGAAAACCGTGTTTTCATTTTCTCTAAGTATTAAATTTTGCAAAGAGGTCAAGGACAGAGACCGTTGCATATAACTGGCATCTTACCGGACAGGTATTTTGCTGAAGAAAACTTCTACCTCTACCTCTGTCTTTGCAACTATCATCGTGGTTCACCCCTCTGGCCAAGGACAAGGAAAGGTGGGGATATTAAGAAGGAGTTTGTTGGCTCTGAGAGTAAAACCAGCCTCTACCCAGGATTGCAGCTCATCTAGCTGAGGCAGAAATTCCCAACTCCTACCTCTCAAGGCACACTCCTAGATGCTAGTCCTCTTGTCTTGGAAACATACGGTAAGAGCAGACAGAGGTCACCAGCAGAAGACACCATCATCATCTTCAGTTATGCCTGCATGAGACCAAATCCAGTCGGGTACCACAGGGAGTTTTCTAATGTCCCTCCAAGGCTCATATGTTGAGGACTTGGTCCCCCATCTCCTGGGAAGTGGTAGGGTTTAATGGGAGGAGGTTAGGTCACTGGGAGCATCTCCTTGAAGAAACTATTGAGACCCAGTTCCTCTTTCTGCCTGGTCTCCATGAGGGAGCCACTTTGCTTTAGTATATACTCCCTGCTTTGCAGAGTAATGAAGCTAATTGAGCATGGATTGAAGCCTTTGAAATGACAAGGTAAAATAAACCTTTCTTCCTTATAATCCCTTTATCTCAGATATTTTGTGATGGTCCAGAAAACTAGCACACCAGGGGAGGTAACATGACAACAAGATTGACATTCATGAGAAAAGACATGGAAACAGAGGTGTTCAGATACTAGAATCATCAAGAACAGACTCAAGGAGTCTACTGGGGAAGTACTATGTCAGACACTTGTGCCAGGCATCCAGGAAGAAGAGTCAGCAAACAAACCATGGTCCTGCCCTTATGGCCTTTACAGTCTTCTGGAGAAAACTCTAATCAAATATTCTAGTTTACACAGGCTCAGGTTCTCCTTGCCTGGATCCCCACCCTATCACATGCCTGTAGCTATCCCAAGAATAAACAAGGCTGAGTCCTACTTCTTGAATCTGGGCTGTCCTGTTGACCAACAGAATGTGGCTAACACCAATGCTCCAGTTCTGAGCCCAAAGGCCTGGACCTACCAACTGCTCTTCCTGGAGTGTGTCCCTGAGGATAATTCTTGGTTGTCAGCCAAGAAAGAGATTGTCCTAGCAGGTCTCATACTTGAGAGAGGGAGAGTCCAACCAGATCAACAAATCTACTTAACTGGCCCAGCAAGTCCCACTGAGCTCAATGCAGAGCAGTAGGATTGCCCAACAGACACAGAAACATCTGAGAACAAATACCTGGTACCAGTAGGGCTTAGTGCTATTTGTTACCCAGAATAAGTGTATACAGATGACTGACACGCATAGATCCATAATCTGACTGGGTCAGTGAAAACTAAGAAATGGGTACTGAGTGGTTGGCAAAGGAAACTGATGGAGTCTGTGGATTAAGAGAAGGCTTCTCTGAAGAAGAGATGCTCACAGTGGGGTCAAGATGAAGACTTGGAAAGAGGAAAGAGCAGTCCAGGCAGAGAGTGGCCTGGACAAAGACTTTTTATGTGGTCTGGGGCCTGGAAGAAAGTCAATGGGGCATGGGAGGGGTAAGACAAGGCTGAGAAGATAGACAGGGTGAGGGTCGAGGGCCATGACTTTAACTTATCTAATATAAACACAATGTCTTTAAACATTTTTTAAAACTTTATTTCATGTGTGCCATAGCACACGTGTAGAGGTCAGAGGACAACTCATGGGAGTTATTTCTTATTCTACAGTGTGGGTTCTGGGGATTGAACTGAGGTTGTCAGACTTGGCAACAAGTGCTTTTACCCACTGAGCTATTTTGCTGGAGCTAATGTCTTTTGCGTCTCTTCTTTGTAAGATGAGTATGAGTATGTTAGAATATATATATATATATATATATATATATATATATATATATATATATATATATTTGGCTTTTTGAGACAGGGTTTCTCTGTGTAGCTTTGGAGCCTATCTTGGCACTCGCTCTGGAGACCAGGCTGGCCTCGAACTCACAGAGATCCACCTGCCTCTGCCTCCCGAGTGCTGGGATTAAAGGCATGTGCCACCAATGCCCAGCTAGAAGCTATATTCTTTAATCCCTTCTCCCTCTATACCCCAAATTCTGTGCATACTTTATTCCTACATTGTCAAGGCCAATGAACTTTATGTGAAATTCTGCAGCAATATCCATGCTTTAGCCCTATGTTGATGCTAATAATTACATGGCTAACCTTTTTTTTTATATTTTGTGGCAGAAGCTTCCTGAATTTCCTCTCCCGAAATCCACCCCCACCACTTCCCTCCCCCATTGTCCCTTCTTCTGTTTCCCTGACGCTTTCAGCTTGATCTTTATAATTTCGCATCTCTTTTTATTTGTAGCTTTTACCACCCAAATTCATTTTCCTAAGTTCTCCAGCATCATATGTACCTACTTAAAAAACTTATACATGTGAGACTGGGAGAGGTGAAAGGAAGAGGCTTAGGTCTGGAATTTCAGAATCCATGCAATTCCAACCTCAGAAGACAGATACTAGAAGAACTGGTTAGTGAAACAAGCTGTATCGGTTAGCTCTGGGTTTGACTGATAAACCCTGCCTCAAGGAGTAAAGTGGAAGAACAGTTGAACAAGATCCCAACATCAACCTTGGTCTTTCACTTGTGTGTACACACATGTACATGCATACTCCACATGGCTGCCCATACACATGAGAACATACATATATACAAACACCTCACACACAACTGAAAGCTTAAATACATGAAGGATGCATTCTTTTGGGTACCACATTTTTAATCCATCATTGACTCATCTTGCTGTGTGTAGTTTATTTTATTCTTCATTATTGTGCAATATTCCATTGTTTGACTCAACCCAGGGACTTTATCCATCCACTTTTTGGGACACTTGGGTTGCCATCAATTTTTGGTTCTTATAAGTGAAGCTGCTAGGAACTCTGTGTATGTGTTCTGTATTTACCTATGAGATTAGACTCAGTGGGTTGTAGGGCCCTATGGTGGGACCCCATTGTGCTTTGCATTGGTAGTCTTTTGATCAGTAGTGGTGTTAAGCACCTTCTTTGTAAAGCTCTGTCTCTGTATTTCTAGCTCACATATCCATTCCCTGTTTTATTTTTTTTTGTAAGTATACAGGCATCCTGAATACAAGCATCTGCCAGCCATGGATTTGTTATCTTTTCTCCATTTCATGCTCTTCAAGGCATTCCTTGAGGAAAAGGTTTTTAGCAGAGTCCAATTATAAATGTTTTTAAGGCCTGCCCCAATAAAACAACCTATTTGTATAATTTTCTAAATTTTTATTTTCCTGTCAGTTTTATTTTGTCTATTTTTTTTGTTTTTGTTTTTAGAGACAGGGTTTTTCTGTGGCTTTGAAGCCTGTCCTGGAACTAGCTCCTGGAGACCAGGCTGGTCTTGAACTCACAAAGATCTACCTGCCTCTACCTCGCAAGTGCTGGAATTAAAGACATGCTCTAGCACCACCCCTCATATTTTGCTTAATTTTTGAGAAACACTTTCATGAGCTGTGATTCTCATGAGTGCCGAGACTGTGCGGTTTCCTGATTTCCTGGCACTGTTAGAAGTTGATTGTCTGTCTGAGAGTCTTGTAGGTAGGAAGCCTCCTTTGTCTGGTTTTAGATTTTCAGCATTATTGTCAGTTTCCTTATGCACCTGATGTGTGTTTATTTTTGAGTGTTCTTCTTTTTTTGACTTCTTGAACATGTAGTATAGTGTTTATCTATTCAGGAAACTTACCAACTATTTCCTCTACAAATGTTTTTTTTTCTGTCTTATTTTTTTTTTCTGTCTTCCTCATTCTGGAATAACAAACACTGGGCATGTGCTCAGCCATCTTACTTTACCCTCCATGTCCCTTTATGTTGCCATTGCCCTCATCTCTTCCACTAATTCTCTCTTCAGGGTATCTCATCCTGATGCCTCAGCTCACTCACTGGGACAATGACATCAGTTATTTTATCTCTCAAGAATTCTGTTTGATTATTTTAAATAATGTCTCATTTATTTTGCAGTCTCCTTCCACCACATATGTCTTATAAGCTCGTCTTTTAAGAACTACTAAGCACAGTTATCTTGGGGTTACTGATGCTCCCAGTTATAATCTCCTCACGAGTCTTGCTTGCTCTGTTATCTGGAGTGTCTGTTGTCTTTTCTCTCAGTTTACCTGTTCATTATGCTTTGTCTGTTTGTGAGTGTGTGCTGCTGGGCATGTCAAAGTGTGTGTGTGTGTGTGTGTGTGTGTGTGTGTGTGTGTGTGTGTGTGCGTGCGTGTTTACAGAGGCTGGTGAGCTGTCTGGAAAAGGCCAAGAATTAATATTATGTGTTTTGCAGGCTGCTTGCCATCTCCGCTGTTTCTTTTCTTGGTCCTACTCCTCATTCTTCTAATAACCCTAAACTTATTTAACAAAAGCAGTCTGTGGCTCTGGGGCCTGCAGGCTCAGGATGTTTTTCTCCAAAGAGGTTTGTGTATCCTTCAGGGAGCTGGCACGAGTCATGTATGGCTTGGTTTTATAGTCCACAGGCAATGGAACCAGATTCCCAGCAGGTAGCTTTGGTTCCCATTTACCCAAAGCCTCCCCATCCCAGGCACATGGGGATCAGCATACACTTCCAATCTTAGGTTTGCCTTGGCTTCCAAAGCTCTGATGCATAGTTGCTAAAACAGCTCTGTTTTTCGTGTCTGAGGTTGCCCCTGCAGCAGTGTGTCCCCCGCTCCCTGAGCTCCCCAGCTACATTCAGTTCATACTGATTATTTTCTTAGAGGATCATCAATTACCACCCAACCACACACACTCTTAAAAAAAAAAAGCAGAGAGATTTATTCAACTTGGTCATACTGGCAAGAGAAATAGATAATGGGGCCCAGTGACCCCAAGTCTGTTTTTTTTTCAAGTTCATCAATTTTATTATACCATGGAAGATGATATGAACTGAAAATGGCATCACTATAATTAGGTCTGAGGGGGAGCTGCCATGAGCACCCCCAGGCAAGGTCTCTCTGGTGTTAGCACGCTCTTATTTATTTTATTTTATTTTATTAGTTCAAATTAGGAACAAGCTTGCTTCAGATGTCAATCCCTTCTCCCTCTCCCTCCCCTCCCCCCCAACATCCCACCTGCCCCTAGCCATCCCCCCTCCACTCCCCAGGCAGGGTAAAGCCCTCAAAAGGGGCTCCCCAAAGTCTACCACATCATCCTGGGCCAGGCCTAGGCCCTTCCCAAGTCTGTTTTTGTGGGGTTACTGGAATGTACTGTAGGTTTAAATGGAGAAAGATTTGTGCAGTGAGAAAGAGGGATGTAGAATTGAGAGGGCCAAGGTGTAGTCTTGCTGGATGCCCTCTGCTCTCCATTCTGGTTTTAGATGGTACTTAGAAGCCCGTATTGGGGTCATTACTTCAAGGGAGTGGTGTGGTTTCTAGAAGGTGGTCATTTCTGCTACAGCCTTGCCTCTTGCCTAACCAGCCTCAGCTGAGGTAGCCTGCAACATGGGGACTGTAGGTTTGCAGCCCTGACTTATCTCTGTGCCTTCAGCTGAAATAAAGGAGACAAGAGACTCTTGCTCTTGGATCACTGGGTCCAAGTGAGAGCCAACCTGGTGCCTTTTGTAATCTCCAGATGTGTCTGAACATCCAGTCTTAGGGGAATTAGGGTGTCAACCGATCTGGCTTTGTAGGTTTCTTGGCCAGTGAGAATCTAGTGCTCACATGGGGGAGAAGACTGGCTGTAACTGTTGTAGAACAGACAGGAGCAGCCAGGTGCTCAAGCTGGAAGTAGCAGGAAACATCAGGGATCCCAGCTATGGCCAGGGGTTAAATTTCAGGAGGTCTGGGATGAATTCAAGCGGGAAGGGTTTAGTGTTGGGAAATGCCTGGGAATCATTTGTCTGTAACCTCTTGCCTTTAGTTAATGCTCATTGGTTTTGGAAGGGTTGTCATACGTGGATCAATTTTTGTTGTTGGTTTGAGATAGGCTCTTGTTGTCTATATAGTGGAGGCTGGCCTCAGACTCATAGTCCTGCTCTAGTTTCTCAAATGCTGTCATTACAGGTGTGTGCCACCACACCCAATGTGACTTTATTTAGAGTTTTGGCTCAGAATAGTTTATTTTGAAGACATTTCTAAGTAACTATCTGGTGGTTTGGTCCTGACTGCCCCTTGTCACAAGGATGGCATCTGTCCTGGTTGCTTGGGTCAGATCCCTTGCTGGGAAGTGAAAAGTAACATGTTGAAGAGTCAATGTCAACTACAACCACCCTCTTCTTTTGTGTGTCAAATGGAAGTAACTAAAACGTCCAGAAGGAGGAACTTGTAGATTGAGCTACCTGAAGTACATTTTTAAGTTTAGTGCTGTTTGTCCTGTGGGATATGTCCTTAGCATTTAAAAAATACTGCTCTGGTCACTTTGTTAGAAGTTGTTCCTCTGCAGAATGTTAACAGAACAGTCATAAAGTTTTATAAGGGAACACACACACACACACACACACACACACACACACACACACACACACACACACACACACACACGGGGAAATGTCCAAAAGCAAAAAGCAAAAACAAAACAGAAACAGAACAAAGAACTAGCTTGCTGTGGAACAATCTTTGTACACTGTAAATAGTATTACCCTCATTGGTTAATAAATAGTGGACAGGTCTGTAGCTGGGCAGGAAGAGATTGTGTGGGAGAGCTGAACTAAGAGGACTCTGGGAAGAAGAAGGGTGGAGTCTTGGGAGTCACCAGCCAGACACAAAGGAAGTAGGATGTGTAGAAAACGAGGTAACAAGTCATAAGCCACAAGCCACGTGGTAGAACTTAGATAAGAAATATGGGTTAATTTAAGTTGTAAGAGTTAGTAACAAGCCTAAGCTGTTGGCTGGGCATTTATAATTAATATTAAGCCTCTGTGTGGTTATTTGGGAGCTGGCCGGTGGTCCCGACGAAAAACTCTACCTACACTAGCTCAAAATAGGTACCAGGCCAGCAAGATGGCTCAGTCGTTGAAGGGGTTTGCCACCAAGCCTGACAACCTGAGTTTGATCCCTGGAACCCACATGCTGGAAGGAGAGAAACTGTTGGGATCAGAGGACAATTTTGGGGAGTAAAAAAAAAAAATCAAAACCAAGTACATAGTAATGCCATTTTCCATAGGCTGGACTGTGAAAACTTTACAGAGGGATTCTCACTGTGGATGGGATGATGGAAGAGCTAGGATCACCATCGTCATTCTTTTGCAACTGACAAACATTCTAATTAATTCCCATCACACACAGCATTTCAGAGCAACAGTTATGATTGACAGCATGGTATCGTGGTCATTGAGGTGTCCTAAATTCTTTTCAGAAATATATTTACATTTTTGTTTCAGTTTAGAGAATGACATAGTTTTGTTGTCATTAATAGGTTAATATTAATTAATTTTTAGGTATAAATTAATTAATTTTTAGGTATAAATTTCCATTTAGTTTTGTCTTTGAAAAAAGATTTATTTTTTAAATTATGTGCTGTGTGTGTCTATACAGGGGTATATGGACATTAGGGTAATTGAGTCTGTGAGAGCCTGAAATAAAAGGGATATCAAATATTGATTGGGGGAATGCTCACTAATATTAATAAGGTAGAGAGCTGCCACTGTCTTCTGTCCTGGGGGTGTTGGGAGCTGTGATTAGATCTCTGCCTACCACCCAAGAGAATGAGGCTTCTCCTCTCTGCTTATCTGCCCACATGTAGCACTTCAGACCATGGCCTAAGGACCGGTACCCCCAAAACTATTGACTGAAGGAATTCCCACAATAGGGGTATATGCATGTGAGTGCAGTGCCCAGAGTCCAGAAGAGGGCGCCAGATCTCCTGGACTGCAGTGACAGGTGTTGTGAGCCATCTCTCCAGTCCTTAGGGTGTTTTGTTTTGTTTTGTTTTGTTTTGTTTTTAGTTAAAACAGTTTTCTAGGGGCTGGAGAGATGGCTCAGAGGTTAAGAGCACCGACTGCTCTTTCAGGGGTCCTGAGTTCAATTCCCAGCAACCACATGGTGGCTCACAACCATCAGTTATAAGATCTGGTGCCCTCTTCTGGTGTGCAGATATACATGGAAGCAGAATGTTGTATACATAATAAATAAGTAAAATCTTAAAAAAAAGAAGAAAAAAGGTTTTCTAACTAAAGTAGGATATTTTGTTTAAGGGTATCTTCCTTCAATGACAGATGACAGCAGGCACTGCTTGGTGTGCACAGTGTTAGGGCCTGTCTGTTGTCTTTGCTCAAAGGTGAAAGTCATCATACACTTAGGAGCATGCACACACAGCCCTTTAATTTCTTTTTCAAATATTATCTCAGGAGGCTGGAGAGATGGCTCAGCAGTTAGAAGTACTGACTGCTTTAGCAGAGGATCAGTTTCTAGCACCCACATGGTGGCTCACAGCTATTTGTAACTCCAGTTCCAAGGGGACCTGACACTCTCTTCTGAACTCAATAGGCACTGCACATATATGGTGCACAGACATACACAGAAAATAAAAATTAGGAAAAGTGTTGTTTTCAGTCATATTGTCATATACTTTCTGTAGTTTAAATGCAACTTTCATATGGACCAGAAACAAACCCTTTTAGCAACTTCATTGCTGTAGCTCAGATTCAAACACACAATATCACCAAGATATGCCTTCAGGTACATTATTCTGTTAATTCCAGGTCAGGCCAGTACCAAAGATTGGGCTTGAGTGTTTTGAGTTCAGTCAGAGAAAATGTTCAGACTGTGGCTTTCCGTCAGTAGTTATGACTATTTTTCTAAAGAACCTGTGCTTTCTTCCAACTTAAAATTTCTCTATTACCTAACATCATATATCTAAACTGTTCATTTCATATAAACATCTTACTAACTTTCAGGTTGCTAGGCATGCTTGCAGCCTCAACAACATACTTGGGCATTACTTATGCTGTGAACTTGACATTTACACTGCAAGTCTTGGCCATCTTTGAGCTTCCTGTACTCAGTCACCTCCACATACCACTAAAAAAAGGAACAACATTACCTGGAGAACAGACCAAAGGGAGGGTGGAAATGATGTCAGATCCAGAGGAGGGGGAGGATGCTGGGAAATGTGGTCTTCTGGACCCAACATGGCTGCTGCGCTTGGGAACGTCCTTCTGTTACTTTTAATAGCAGGATAATTTTGTTGTTGTTTTGAGACAGGGCTTCCATATGTAAGCCATGTTATCCCCCAACCCCAACTCAGTCTCCCAATTGTTGGGGTCACAGGCAGTGTCAGCTGACCAACAAACAAATATGTGTAAACTTGAAGTGGTAAATCTGTCTCTTTTCATCTACTTCCTTTTCCTGGGGTGCTGGCTAGTCTTTATGTCAACTTAACACAAACTAGAGCCATCTGAAAGGAAGGTACCTCAATTGAGAAAATGCCTCCATAAGGTCCAACTGTAAGGCATTTTATTAATTAGTTACTAATGGGGTAGGGCAAGTCCATTGTGGGTGGTTCCATCCCTGGACTGGTGGTCCTGGGTTCTATAAGAAAGCAGACTGAGCAACCATGAAGAGCAAGCCAGTAAGCAGCACCCCTTCATGGCGTGTGCATCAGCTCCTGCCTCCAGGTTCCTGCCCTGCTTGACTCCCTGTCCTGACTTCCTTCAATAATGAATAGGGCTGTGGAAGTGTGAGCTGTATAAACCTTTCCTCTCCAACTTGTGTTTGGCCATGGTGTTTGTCACTGCAACAGAAAGCCTAACTAAGGCACCCGGTGATGTGTTGTGTGTCTCAAAACAACTAAAAGAGGATCTTGAATGTCCTCTTAACAAAGAAATGGTGTTTAGGGTGATGGATATTCTAATTACCTAGATATAATCACCACACAAGGTGTACCCGTAACAGAACAGCCCATTATGCCCATAAATATGTACAATTATCATGTCAATCAAAAGGGATATAAAGAGAGAGAGGGAACAAAGACAAACATATGTTCATGAACCAAGAGTCCCGAAGAAACCCAAAAGAGAAAGACCAGGGGAAGCTGTGTGTTCATCAGAATGAAGTCAAGGGTCAACAAATTTTCTACTACTGTGGGCATCTACAACAGGATCAGGGTTTTAAGGTGGGAACTAACCAATTCTGCCAAAGAGGAGAAATATTGGCCCCAGCTTGCTTCCTCATACAGTTGCTCTGGCTCATTGTCAGTGAGATTCCAGTGCTAATACCTCCAGTAGGCAGGTCAGTAGATAGAGTGTCTGTTGTACATATTAGGGGATTTTGAACTTGTGCATTCTGAGAGGGAAAGATAGTAAAAGTCAAAGTTAAAAATGCACATGAACTCAGTCCTGTGATGGAATGAATGTTTTGTTTTAGACAGTATCTTATTCACCTTGTAGTCCTGGCTGTCTTGGCTCTCACTGTGTAGACCAGGCTGGCCTCGAACTCACAGAGCTCCACCTGGCTCTGACTCCTGAGTTCTGGGACTAAAGGCGCACACTGCCAAGCCTTGAGTTAGTTGTTTTAAAGGAAGCACAGGCTACTGAGGAGGCTCAGGTTTGAACAGCAAGTACTCAGAATACAAGGGAAGAAGAATGAAGAGCCAGACAGCACCAGTTTTACCTGGTTTGGATCCAGTGGTGGGATTGCAGATGACTCAGACATGTTTCCAGTTCTTCATTTGATGATATCAGGAGAGTTTTAAAGCCAAGGTAGGGGCTGGAGAGATGGCTCAGCGGTTAGTTCAGGTCCCAGCACCCACATTGGGCAGCTCACAGCTACCTGTAATTCTAGCTCCAGGGGATCCAGTGCCCTCTTCTGGTCTCCATAGGCATCTACACTTATGTACAGTTATAATATGTATTTATGTACACTTATACACACACACACACACACACACACACACACACACATATACAAATTTTAAAATCTTCTAAAAAAGCCATAGTGGTGGCAGAAGAGATGGCTCAATGGCTAAGAATGCACACTGTTTTTTGCAGGGGACTCAAGTTTGATTTTCAGCAACCATGTCAAGTGGCTCAAAATACCTGTAACTCCAGCTCCAGAACATCTGGCACCCTCTTCTGATCTCTGTGGGCACGGAATTCACATTTGCAGACCCTCACACTGACATATACATATATACATATAAACAAAGTGAAGTAAATATTTTTAAAAATGTGTTTTAGAAAAGCTGTGGTGGCCATATTTACATCATAAAAATAGGCAAATAATGGGAGCTCGATTCCCAGCCCATGCCCCCTCTTGCCAGCCGTTGCTCATCATCTACCAGCTCTCCAGTGGGCATGCTGATGTCTGAGTCTCTCCTTAACTTCCATACATTCCCTTCCACACTTTTGATGCAGTGTTATGTAATTCCAGTGTGTCTCTGGCCAGCTCTTGGCCATATTTTCCAATTCTTCTAATTAGCATTCATCTTCTGTGGAGGCAGGGGATGTAAAATCAACAGGAACTGGAATGTGTAAGATTCAGTGAACTGCAGTGATGGAGCAGGGACTCTGTGGACCACTGTGTGCAGTGTCAGCTGCAGGAAGCACGGGCATGGAAGGCCATCTGTGCAGTTTGCTGGAAACCTGTAGGCCCTGGAGGAGATGCATCCATTCACATGGTCCCATGGCGTAGTCAGCACCGCGGGGCGCTCATTTCACCTGACAGTATTGTGCAGCTCCCAGTTTCTCCGTCCTCATGTGAGTAAGGGTGGAGGGGAGTTTGACAATTCAGTAAGGCTCTCCAGAGTGTGTGGCAAGCTTGCAAGCAGGTAGGGGACATCCATGGCTTTGGGTGATCGCACTGCCCACTGGTGTTGTGGTTTGATTGTGTTTTTTATGGACTCTCAGTCATGGAGAATAGGTTTTGTCCTTTCAGAGGTGGGGAGTAGGGGTTTCTTTTCCAGCGTGTGTGGTTCCCAAGCAACATCCCCACAGGTCCCCAGACAGTAGGGTGGGGAGGGACTCAGGACTTGCCAGGTACCTGTGTGTGCCAGTTCCTTAACTCAGAATCCTCCCAGGAATCCTGCCCACAGACATCATCTCGGGGGAGGAGGCTGTACGGGAAGGCAAGCCCCAAGGCCCCACTTGATCTGGAAGGGCAATGGCCTGTTAAACTGGAGTGTGAAGTGATGGACGAGCGAAGGCACAGAGATCACAGGCAATATGACAAACTGGCTTTACAGCTCTTCACAGTCCCACCTCCTCCAAGGACCCCAGAAAGCCAGGTTGTGTGACCAGTGGTGGAGAGGCTGAAGGAATGTCTTGAGGATTTTGCCTTGCACGGGGAGGAGAGCTGTAGTGGGCCTGATGTATCCGTGCGGAACAGAATTATATTCATGTAGACATTGCTGAGCATGCTCAGGGCACACTGACCATGCTCAGGGCATAGCTGACTTTCAAATTCAATGGCAACGCATCTCCTCATTGCCTCTGTCCTGGGCAGGGCGTGCTCACTACTTCTTCATCTTACAATGCTGCTGTGGGTATGGTCCACCATTTTCCTTAAGAGAGAGGCATTTGAGAAGTATGTATGTTTTGACTTTAGGGGAAAGGGACAGTGGGCCAGGGCCCGAAGGGATGGGACAGGCTGACCAACTGCCACTGGAGGTGGGGATAATGGAGACGCAATGGGACAGCCCTGTACCTCAGGCAAGCAGGGCATAGGCTGTTGACCTGCACTGAGTGGACAGCTTGGACTGCAAGCACGAGAAGTCTGGTTGGGGTCACAGTGGGCCCTACCTGAGCAGACCACCTGGAGGAGGTATGAGCACTTCTCGGGGAGGCTTGACTTAGAGTGTCACTCAGTGACAGGAGGGTGACCCTCCCCAAAGAAACCAGAAGTACTAAAGGAAAGGCTAGACACAGAGAGCCCAAAGTCAGCAGGTAGAGCGCCAATTAGGTCTGGCATTACCCATCATGGCACCCTCTGCTCCTGGCACAGTGCCTGGCATATGGCTGTTGATCTTGGCTGGGCAGGGTGGGTTTCCCATGGTAGGAGGGATGGCAGCTGTCAGTTTCTCCAGTAGATGTGTCACCACTGTCCAGCTCCTAATCTCAATTCTTAACCTCAGAGGGGTCAGGTAATTTACCTGAGGTCATCATCCTTGCCAGCAAGCCACCAAGACAGGATTCAAGCAAGCATAGGGTGCTTTTTATTTCTTTAGGAGACAAGGAGTGGGTTATGTAATAATTCGTCCTAATTCACAAGTGGAAGTCTTTTTCAGGAGTGCAAACTATGCCAGGCCCCTTCCTGTCATGGTAACCAATACCTGAGATAATGGACTTATAAAGAAACAAAGCTCAGCCCGGTGGTGGTGACACACCCCTTTAATCCCAGAACTCAGAGGCAGAGGAAGGCAGATCTCTGTGAGTTCGAGGCCAGCCTGGCCTACAGAGCTAGTTCCAGGACAGTCAAGACTACACAGACTCTGTCCTGAAAAATAAACAAAAAGCAAAACAAAAGAAAATAACAACAAAAACAACAAAGAAAGAAAAGAAGAAAAAGAAACAAGGCTCACATGGACTCACAGTTTGGGAGGTTTCAGTGATTGGCTCTGGGGTTTGGGGCCTATGGTAAGACAGCCCTTCAAGGTGGGAGTGTGAAGGAGGGAAGGAGGGAGGGAGGGAGGGAAGAGGAAGAGGTTGGGACCCAATACTTGCCTTGAAGTGGCCTCCCAGGCACCCAAAGTCCTACCATTAGGTCTACTTCTTGAAATCTCCTCCCCATCCCCAGTACCGCCAAAAGGCTTTACGGGACACTTGGGATCAACCCACAACATGGGTTGGTGAGTTCAGACAGGACATGGGGAATCAAGCCTTGTTTTAGGCTTGTGAAGTCTGTGTGTGTGTGGGGGGGGGAGTGGGGGGCAGGAGGCCACACATTCAGAGTGCTTCCAGGGCAAGAGAGCAGGCTAATTTTGACTGTCAAATTGATTAGATTAACAAGTGCCTAGGATGTTGGGGTGCCATGAAGCATGTCTGTGAGATGTTTCCAAAGAGGAGGGATGGCATCTTGAATGTAGGATCATTGTTTCAAGGGCTGGTACCTGGGACTCCCTTTGCTCAGCTTTGTGTCCACGAGATCTGTCTATGCTGTTGTATGTAGTTTGATCATCTTCATGACTGTCTATTTGCTGAGTTTCTTTGAACTACTCTCAGTAGGCATTTGCTTTTGGTCCAGTTGGAGGAAATGACAAGCAATTATTCTACAGATATATTTTTTTAGTTAAAAATTTTTTTAGATTTATTTCATTTTATGTGAGTGTTTTACGGGCCTGTATGTGTGCACGCTACACTTAGAGGTAATAAGAGGGCATCAGATCTCCTGGAACTGGAGTTATCGATGGTTGTGAGCCTCAGCATGGATGCTGGGAACCAAACTCAGGTCCTCTAGGAGGAGCAGTCAGTGCTTTTAACTGCGAGCCATCTCTCCATCCCCTACTCTACAGATTCATTGGTTGTGTCTCTTGGTGCACCTATGTGTACCTACCTATTGGTTTCATGCCTGAAAATGGAATGATTGGGCCCTAGCACATGCATGTGTTCAATTTTGCTAGATCTTATGACACCACTTTCTAAAACGGAGTTGACTTTCTGGCTTTCCTTGCTCCTTCCCCTTCCCCCTTTCCTTCTTTCTCTTCATCTTCCTTCCTCATCTTCTATGCACTCTTCCTTCTTCCCTCCCTTCCTCCCTCCCTCCCTCCTTCTTTCTTCTTCTTCTTCTTCTTCTTCTTCTTCTTCTTCTTCTTCTTCTTCTTCTTCTTCTTCTTCTTCTTCTTCTTCCTCCTCTCTCTCTCTCTCTCTCTCTCTCTCTCTCTCTCTCTCTCTGAGATGTAGTCTCATTGTAGCCAAGTCTGGTCTTGAACTTCTGATCCTCCCATGCCATTCTCTTGCATATTGGGATCACAGGTGTGCGGCATCATGGCTGGCGGCTGGACCAGCAGCCTGTAAGAATACTAGTTTTCCTCAGGTGTCACTACTCAGAATGCTGGTCCTTTTTGTTGTCACCACTGATGAATACAGAGGGTGACTCACTGCGCTTCTCAGTCTGTCTTAGATGATGTCTATGGGTCACAGGGGGCTTTTTTTTTCTGTCCTTTGTCTTTAATGTTGAGCCCCTTTTCAGGTTTAGGCTTGTGGCTTCCCCTCTTTCCCTCAAGGACACACTTTAGGAGCATAATTCTAATCCACTACTCTTTGGATCGTGAAGATCTTGCCTGTGCTATTTTCTGGGAAGACAACCTTTCTTTTTTTTTTCCAGCTGCCATTGGTAAGTTTGTCCCTCAACCTGATGTGCTTACACATTAGAGGCTCCGAGTCTTTGTGCTTGCTCCTGTTTTTTCTAGTTGTCACTGGCATAATTTGAAATGAGTATCTATCAAAGGAGTCTTGGTATCTGATATCTTAAGAGCTTGGGAACTGATCTCTCTCTGCTCTTCAAAACTACCTTGACTTCATCTACATACTTTTTTTGAATCTCAGTTTTCATGGTGCACCCTGTTTCTTTATGTATTTTTTCCTAGTTTTTACCCTCTATCTTTGTGTCTCTTTGTGCTTTGGGTTAGTTGTTTTAAAATAAGTTTTGATGATTCTGGATTCTGGGTACGCTGTGCATATTCTTATTGTTGACTTTGTCTGTTGGTAATTAACTACTGCCTGTTTGTATATCTAGTAATTTTTTTATTGACAGCTTGACATCTTGTATGAAAATTGTAGGAGAATTGGAGGCCCTGGCTGCTGTTATTTCCCATTCTTGGGTTAATCTATTTCCAGTCAGTGACCATGCTCAGGAAGATGGTCATTTAATCCAATCAGGGAGCCCACGATTACAGCATTACCACAAGGCATTAGGAAATGCCACTAATCACTAGTTCAGCTTTACTCCCAGAAGCCCCGTGGGATTCTGACTGAAAAGTTGTGGCCCTCAGCAGGGCTGTCCAGTCCCTTGCCAAGCATCTCTACAACCCAGAACATGTTTAGCCCACAAATGGGACACACTTCTGCCCACTTCTGCCTCTCACTTGATGCTTTTCCTCAAGTTTGTTGGATTCTCAGCTATTTTCAAAAAAACACATGTCAATAAAAAAAAGGGGGAGTCAGGTTCTGGGCCTGTCTCCATGATTCTTTGTCTTTTACAGCTTGTTCCCCCAGTGATTCTCTTATTTTAACAGTGTTTCTCCAGATTGTTCTAGAGCAGAGGTTCTCAACCTTCCTAATGCTGAGACCCTTTAATAGGTTCCTCAAGTTGTGGTGACCTCCAACCATAAAACTATTTTTGTTGCCACTTCATAGCTGTAATTTTGCTAGTTATGAATCATAATGCAAATATTTGTGTTTTCTGATGGTCTAGGGTGACCCCTGTGAAAGGATCTCAGCCCACAGGTTGAGAACTGCTGTTCTAATAGTTCTTGAACCAAAGAATTGAGGCAAACGTGCCAACTTGCTCTTACTGTAGCTTCATACTCTAAAGAATTTCTCCACATAGCTTATTAATTCTTTTTCTTTTAAAATTTTTTTATTAGTTCAAATTAGGAACAAGCTTGCTTCACATGTCAATCCTTTCTCCCTCTCTCTCCCTTGTCCCCAGTCTTCCCTCCTCCCCCCATCCACCCTCCACTCCCCAGGCTGGGTAGGGCCCTCAACCAGGGCTCCCCAAAGTCCACCACATCATCCTGGGCTGGGCCTAGGCCCTCCCCCATGTGTCCAGGCCAAGAGTGCATCCCTTCACATGGGATGTCCCTTCAATGTCCCTTCTTACATCAGGGAAAAATACTAATCCACTACTGGGGCCCCCTAGAGTGCGGAGACCTCCTAATTGACATCCATGTTCAGGGGTCTGGGCCAGTCCTGTACTGGCCTCCCAGATAGCATCTGGGTTCCATGTGCTCCCCCTTGTACAGGCCAACTGTTTCTGTGGGTTTCACCAGCCTGGTACCGTCCCCTTTGATCTTCATTCCTCCCTCTCTGCAACTAAGTTCCAGATTCAGTTCAGTGTATATCTGTGGGTGTCTGCCTCTGCTTCCATCAGCCACTGGATGAGGGCTCTAGGATGGCATAAAACGTAGTCACCAATCTCATTATAGGGGAAGGGCATTTAGGTTATCCTCTCCACCATTGCCTGGATTGTCAGTTCGTGTCATCCTTGTAGGTCTCTGGAAATCTCCCTAGTGCCAGATCTCTCCTCGGACCTAAAATGGCTCCCTCTAATATGGTATCTCTCATCCTACTCTCCTCTATTCTTCCCCCAACTCAATATTTCTGCTCCTCCATTTCCTCCTCTCCTCTCCTCTTCTCCTGCTCTCATTCTGGCAGCTCTGTCTCCCCTACCCTCATGCTCCCAATTAGCTCAGGAGTTCCTGCCCCTTCCCATTCCTAGGGTCCATGCATTTTTTCCTTAGAGTCCTTGTTTCCTAGTTTCTTTGGTGAAGAGGATTTTAGTCTGGTAATCCTTTGCTCTATGTCTAAAATTCATATATGACTGAGTACATACCATGTTTGTCTTTTTGTGACTGGGTTACCTCACTCAGGATGGTTTCTTCTAGTTCCATCCATTTGCCTGTGAATTTCAAGATTCCATTGCTTTTTTCTGCTGAGTAGTACTCCATTGTATAAATGTACCACATTTTCTCAATCCATTCTTCAGTTGAGGGGCATCTAGGTTGCTTCCAGGTTCTGGCTATTACAAACAATGCTGCTACAAACATGGTTGAACATATATCCTTGTTGTGTGAACATGCATTATTTGGGTATATACCCAAGAGAGGAATTGCTGCATCTTGAGGTAGACTGATTCCTAATTTTTTCTGAACAACTGCCATACTGATTTCCAAAGTGGTTTTACAAGTTTGCATTTCCACCAGCAATGGAGGAGTGTTCCTTTTTCTCCACATCCTCTCCAGCATAGATTGTCATTGGTGCTTTTGATTTTAGCCATTCTGGCCGGTGTAAGATGGTATCTCAGAGTTGTTTTTAGTTGCATTTCTCTGATGGCCAAGGATTTTGAGCACTTTCTTAAGTGTCTTTCAGCCATTTCAGATTCCTCTGTTGAGAATTCTCTATTTAGTTCTGCACCCCACTTTTTAATTTCATTGTTTGGTGTTTTGGAGACTAGCTTCTTGAGTTCTTTGTATATTTTGGAAATCAGCCCTCTGTCAGATGTGGGGTTGGTGAAGATCTTTTCCCATTCTGTGGGCTGTCATTTTGTCTTACTGACTGTGTTCTTTGCCTTACAGAAGCTTCTCAGTTTCAGGAGGTCCCATTTATTAATTGCAGATCTCAATGTCTGTGATACTGGTGTAAGCACTTTTCAGGAAGTGATCTCCTGTGCCAATTCGTTCAAGGGTATCTCCCACTTTCTCTTCTAGAAGATTCAGTGTGGCTGGATTTATGTTGAAATCTTTGATCCATTTGCACTTAAGTTTTGTGCATGGTGCCAGATATAGATCTATCTGCAATCTTCTGCATGTCCGAATCCAGTTGTGCCAGCACCATTTGTTGAAGATGCTATCTTTTTTCCATTGTATAGATTTAGCATTTTTGTCAAAAATAAGGTGTTCATAGGTATGTGGGTTAATATCAGGGTTTTCAATTCGATTCCATTGGACTATCTGTCTATTTTTGTGCCAATACCAATTTGGTATTTTCAGAATATGGAAATACCTGTTTCAGAACTATGTTTTCAGAACTATGGCTCTATAATAGAGCTTGAAGTCAGGGATGGTGATGCCTCCAGAAGATCCTTTATTGTACAGAGTTGTTTTGGCTATCTTGGGTTTTTTGTTTTTCCATATAAAGTTGAGTATTGTTCTTTCAAGGTCTGTGAAGAACTGTGTTGGGATTTTGATGAGGATTGCATTGAATCTGTAGATTACTTTTGGCAAGATTGCCATTTTTACTATGTTGATTCTACCTATCCAAGAGCATGGGGGATCTTTCCATTTTCTGGTATCTTCTTTAATTTCTTTCTTTAAAGACTCAAAGTTCTTACTGTACAGGTCTTTCACTTTTTTGGTTAGTGTTACCCCAAGATATTTTATGTTGCTTGTGGATATTGTGAAGGGTGATATTTCTCTGATTTCTTTTTCATTGGATTTATCATCTGTATATAGTAGGGCTACTTATTTTTTGAGTTAATTTTGTATCCTGCTACTTTGCTGAAGGTGATTATTAGCTGTAGGAGTTCCCTGGTAGAGTTTTTTTGGGTCACTTATGTAGACTATCACATCATCAGCAAATAGTGAAAGTTTGACTTCTTCCTTTCCAATTTGTATCCCTTTGATCCCCCTTTCTTGTCTTATTGCTCTAGCTAGAACTTGAAGTACAATATTGAAGAGATATGGAGAGAGTGGACAGCCTTGTCTTGTTCCTGATTTTAGAGGAATCGCTTTGAGTTTCTCTCCATTTAGTTTGATGTTGGCTGTTGGTTTGGTGTATATTGCTTTTATCATATGTTCCTGTTATTCCTGATCTCTCCAAGATCTTTATCATGAAGGGATGTTGGATTTTGTCAAAGGCTTTTTCAGCATCTAGTGTGATGATCATGTGGTTTTTCTTTTACACTTTGTCTATATGGTGGATTACATTGATGGATTTTCGTATGTTGAACCATCCTTGCATCCCTGGGATGGAGCCTACTTGATCATAGTGGATGACTTTTCTGATGTGTTCTTGGATTCAATTCGCCAATATTTTGTTGAGTATTTTTGCATCGATGTTCATGAGGGATATTGGGGTGGAGTTCTCTTTTTTAGTTGTATCTTTGTGTGGCTTGGGTATCAAAGTGATTGTAGCCCCATAAAAAGAGTTTGGCAATGTCCCTTCTGCTTCTATTGTGTGGAACAATTTGAGGAGTACTGGTATTAGCTCTTGTTTGAATTTCTGGTAGAATTCTGTAGTGAAGCCATCTGGCCCCAGGCTTTTTTTGGTTGGGAGGCTTTTGATGACTGCTTCTTTTTCATTAGTGGTTATAGGTCAATTTAAACTGCTTATCTGTTCTTGGTTTAATTTTGATAAGTGATATCTATTCAGAAAATTACCCATTTCCTTTAGATTTTCGAATTTTGTGGAGTACAGGTTTTCAAAGTATGACCTGATGATTCTCTGGATTTCTTCAGTGTCCGATGTTATATTCCTCTTTTCATTTCTGATTTTGTTAATTAGCATGCTCTCTCTGCCTTTTGGTTAGTTTGGATAGAGGTTTGTCTACCTTGTTGATCTTTTCAAAGAACCAACTATTAATTCTTTCTTTACTGCTTCACATTGATGGCCTGGAGTTCTTTAAAGGGGCATGCAACTTCTAAGCTCACATCAGCACATATTTTCTGAATTCTCCCCTGTCCTCAGGCTTGAATGACTAAGAAGCACTGGATGCACTGATGTAAACAGGTATCTCCATACTTTACATCATAGCTTTAGTTTTCTTTTTGTTGCTGTGATAAACACGGTGACCAAAAGCAACTTGGGGAAGAAAGGGTTTGCTGGCTTACAAGTCCTGATCACACTGTACAATTGAGGGAAGCCAGGACAGAAACCTGATGGCTTCCCCCCTCACTTACTCAGCGTGTTCTCTTAGACTCAGGACCACCTTCCTAGATTTGGCACCACCCACAGTGGGTTGGGCCCTCTCACTCAATCATCAATCTAAAAAATGCCTATAAAATGTCTCACAGGGAATCTGATGGAGGTATTTTCTCAATTGAGGTTCATTTTTCTTGGATAACTCTAGCTTGTGTCAAAAACTATTCAGGACAATTACTTTGTGAATGTTCCTGAGAAAGGAACAAACAGTTCAACATTCATTAAGAATGGTGTCAATTGTCCAAGATGGAGTGGGTGATGATGGCCTAATGGAACAGTCTGAAGGACACTGGAGAGTCCTTGAGGCATCAACCTGACACACACTCACAGAGAGCTCCATCAGTAGAGATTCAGACTGTAATAGGCATTGATAGATAACTATCTTACCATGAAGTTATTCATTACTATATTATACAGATAAATGGATTTGTTTGAGTTTACAATGACATGGGATTAAGAAATGAATTATGGGATATTCATGTAATTGAAGGGTTGGTAAACCATAAACCACAGTTTATTTATTTTTATTTTGTGTGTATGAGTGTTTTGTTTGCATGGATATATGTGCTCCGTGTGTGCAGTATCCACAGAGGCCAGAAGAGAGATCAACTCTCCCCAAACTGGAGATAAAGAAGGTTGTGACCAACCTCTTGGGTGCTAGGAATGAAACCTTGGTCCTCTGCAAGAGCAGCAAGTACTCTTGATTGCTAGGCATTTCTCTCCCAAGTATGTATGGGTGCTTTGACTCACACACATCACATATCATCACATACACACTTGGTGCTGGTGGAGGTCAGAGTTACAGATGGTTGTTAGCCTCTGTGTGGGTGCTGGAAATCAAACTGGGGTTCTCTGGAAGAGCAGCCAGTGCTCTTAACCACTGAGTCATTTCTCCAGCGTGCCCTGCTTTTTTTTTAAAGTGAAAGCTTTGGCATCTTGCCTGAAGTTCCTGGGAAAAGAATGGAAACTGAGGCTAGCATGGGCTGAAACAGACTCTGGAAAATATACAACTTTTAATTCATTTCCTCCTTTGGTAACTTAAAAACAATAATTCAGAATTTAGTGCAAGTGTCAACTCTTAATTTTAAAATTAGGGAAATTGCCAAAAATGTCATGTGGACAGCCTCAGATTTTTAGTTTATATTTCAGTAGTATGTAGAACTGAATATTCCAGTTCTTAGGGAAGTGTACTGGAAAAATAGAGTCTCCTGTGTGAGTTTTCACCTACCACTGAACACTATTTGCCATTTTTAAATCTGAGAAAACAAACATGTCCAAATCTTTCTACTGGTTTCATGGAGAAGAAGCCATCTTTGAATTTGTACCATGAAGCTAAGACGCCAGGGAGTTCCCTGCCATTTCTTCTCTCTCCATCTTGTCTTCTCAGTGGGAGAAGGACATTTGAGGAGAGTTGTGCACACAGGTGTTGGCTCCATTAAATCTTCTGTGCTCTTTGCTTCAGGGGTTGAGAAATGTGTAGTCACTTTTGGTTGTCAGCAATGGAGTTCAATTAGTGACTGTAACTAGGAAAGGGGAATTTTACTACTAAAAATATGGGTGTCTTCTGGGATTCCCCCAGAGTGGGGAATACAGTCTCCTCAGTAAAGAACTAAAAGCAGCTTTTTGTTTGTTTTGCAGAGTCCAGGCTCTCTCTCATCCCCTCTGTCTTAATTTTTTCACTGAAAATCAATTGCTGTGTCATCTCCCTTCATGAGAGAGAATAGGACACTGAGTTGTAGGCAGCTGGCCTTGCAGTACCCCTTAGGGCCATTTCAGCTGTCACTAGGGCAGGGACTCACCCTGGTCCAGTAAGAGTCACCACAACCTCCCTGGCTGCATAAAAGAAAGTTCCAAGAGGAAGGGAAGGGGGTTGCCTTAGGAACCAGGCCAATTACTCCCAAAGGGTTTATTATATCTGAAAATGTTAAGAGAGTATTGAAGGCCTCATTAAGGACTGCCTGATGACTACAGGAGGACATCAGTCTTTCTTTTAATTAAAATAGCGCAGCAGGGGATTTCCAGGTTTGGTCCAGTATATAAGGTACATAAAATGTTGCCATCCAGAACTAACAAAAAACAAAACAATGAAAACAAAACAAAACAAAAAGCTGAATGAACAGAAAAACGAAACCAAAACAAAACTCTTGTCAGATCTCAGGTGACAGGCCAAAGTACTGCCCTAAGACTGGGAAGTCATCTCACTAAGGCCCACCTGTGAGCACAATTCTGGTGGAGAGACTTCAGGTGAAGCCCAAGTGATCCCTGTGATTTTTTCCCCCCTAAGTTTTGTCTCCAGGTGCCATAGCAGGTCCTCATAGTGAGGATCAGAGGAAATGCTCCTGTGCTCTGGGAGGATGAGAGGAAGTAATCATTCTGAGAAACACTAGAGCACTCTGAGCTGAGGGGACCTGCCTTCAGAAGGAGCCATCTTACCAGAGCACTCTGTGCTGAGGAGACCTGCCTTCAGAAGGAGCCATTTTACCAGAACACTCTGCGCTGAGGGAACCTGCCTTTAGGCAGGGCCATTTTACCAGAAGCCTGCTGTGGAGGGAGAGATTCCAACCCCAGACCCCACCAATTGTCCTGACCTATCTAATGAGATGGAGAGAAAAGCACTCATAGCTCACAGCTCAGGGGCTCAGGCGCACCCAAAGATCAAGTCCCAAGTGTGGCTATAAATGTGTCTCCTTTCTCTGTACAGTCACCATTATATCAAGTCCATCATCCTGTCACGTCTACTGTGTCTGCCTCTTCCAAATAATAGTGCAGGAGGCTGGGGATGCAGCTTCCTGGTGAAACACTTCCCTTTAGGAAAGAGGTCCAGACTGTGATTTTCAGCACCATAGGAGGAAGAGAGGAGGAAGAGGAAAAGGAAGAGGAGGAAGAGAAGAAAGAGAGTGGGATAGAAGAGGAGGAAAGGGATGACGATGATGAGAATAATGCTACTAATAATTTGAATTAGAGAAACCTGAAGAGATGGAGAGATATAAGAACTGGATGCAGAGTTAATTTTAGAATTGCCAGACCCAGGGTTGTCTGAACGCTACAAATAATACAAGACAAGGGCTTTCAGGAGAAAGCAGACAACGTGGCAGGACGTACAGTGTAAGCACGGGGGCTTGTTCTAAGGGAGACGTGCAGAGAAGGCTAGAGGGGTGAAAAGCCTGGGGCACAAGTGGAGAGCGCAACGGGCTTATTAGGATTCTGGGTGTGGCAGATGAAGAAAAGAAATCTCTGAACTTGAGGATATGACCTTAGAAACTGCCAGATCACACAGCCAGAAGATAAGAATGGTTACCCATTCCCAAGTCAGAATATCTAAAAACTGCTGGCCACCACAGAAGGTATAATGGGTACAACAGACAGAGGGGAGACTGAGAAAGCAGTAGGGTAACACTGAAGCAGAAAGGAGTGAGAATTTCCCCCAAGTTAATGCTGGGCATGGAGCCACTGATACAGGGCTTGGAGGGTACTGGGCCATGGGGACAACATGAAACAAAGACGAGGCTTGAGGAGAAATGCTTTATTCCTGCTCAGCTCATGCAGGAATAAAGACACAAGGATGCTCCCCCAAAGCACAAGGGATTTCACGTTGAGAGGGAACAAAACCCAGCACTCTAGACGCGTACATCCTGCAAAATTCTTCAAAAGTAAAGGAGAGTGACTCTGAAGAGCAAAACCCGAGGAATATGTGGCCAGATGTGAGAGAGAGGCGTGTTAGGAAGGTGTTTAGAGAGAGAGAAAATTGCTAAGTTTGAAATGTGAATCTCTAAAAACATGCAGCAGAGAGAGAAACAGTAAGCCACGCCCAGAAAACTCACTTTTCTTAGTTTTACTTGATCTCATGTCAGTGTGTTCAAAACCGTGACAGCAATGATGTGCATATGTCTTATATACACTTTCTAAATAGATGCTTTATATGTATATGTATTTACATGTCAAATGAAATAAATGGCAAATAATATGAGGACTGGATGAGAGAGAGAAATTGGGTTAATTTTTTTTTTTTTTTACATTTTTAAAATTTTTATCTCATGTGCATTGGTGTTTTGCCATGGGTGTCAGGTCTTCTGGGACTGGAGTTCCAGACAATTGTGAGCTGCCATGTTGGTGCTGGGAATTGAACCTGGGTTCTCTGGAAGAGTAGTGAGTGCTCTTAACCACTGAGCCATCTCTTTAGTTCTCTAGAATTAATTGGTTTTAAGTTGCTTACAATCCCTGTGGTAAAATGTTATTTGAAAGTAGGGGTCCAACTCAGGTCTTAGTGCTTATGAGACAAGAGCTTTACACACTGGGGCAACTTCCCCAGTCTCCCCAGTCCAGAACTGCCAGGTTTTGATGGCGCTGAGGTCTGAATACACAGCAGTTTGCTGTCACCCACACTTTCACTGAGTACATTTCATCATCATTTTACTGGTGATGTTAACTCTGCCCTTTCCCTGTCTGTTTATTTGCAGTTTTTGCTATGGTTTTGGATAAATAAATTCTGAATTCGTACCGTGAAAATTCCAAACAAAACAAATAAAATATCTGTTATTATCTGTTCTCAAATATTCTCTGCCTTCAAAAGATGCCGTTACCATGGAAATTTGTACTGTCACCTCATTCATGTCAATTGCATTCAGATAATTCCCACTGGTCCATAAGGGCAAATTTCTTTGTAATTTTATCATCTCTTCCAAAATCTATTTTCTTAGTTGAGTCTTCCTGTTTAAAATACATAAACATGGGGCTGGGGAGATGGCTCAGTGGGAAGAGCATCTGCTGCACAAGCAAGAGGACCTGAGTTTGAGTTCCTAGCATCTACATAAAAGATGGATACAGTTTGTAGCCGCAGCCCTGGTGTTGGTGGCGATGGATACATCTCTGGAGATCATTGGCTGGCTAGGCTAGGCAAACTAATGAAATCCATTTTCAATGAGAGACTCTGTATCAAAATAGAAGATGCAGAGGAAGACAGTACACACATGTACAGGCACATAGGCACATACACACACACACACACACACACACACACACACACACACACACACACACCTAGTAGGTTCGACTTTGCTTACCATAAAACATTAGAAATTGAATGAGAACCTCTTTCTTATCCCATGTTGCCCTTCTCTTTATGTAGAGATGACCAGTGTCCTAGGCATGTTTGCTGTGATTACCCTGTGAACATACCCATGTTGATTAGCCTACTTCACAGGCTTGTGCACTTACTGCCAGTTGTCTCCTGTGTGAGCTCAGCGACCCGTTTGAAGGCAGCTCCAGTTCCTCTGTTTTGTAGTTCACATGCCGAAACTTAACTCCTACTGATGTTGATTTAGGCCATTTCTGTGTGCTTTGTTTCCTATGGTGATATAATGGATCTCAAGTCTACACACACACACACACACACACACACACACACACACACACACACACACGCACACACGCACACACGCACACACACGAATGTACACGTGAGCATTCCTATGCCATAGAAAGTAGGAACAAAACTGTGAGTCATGGAAGTTTGTCTTCATTTTGTTCTAGATCAGCGGTTCTTAACCTGTAGGTCGTGACCACCAGAAACCACATATTTCCAATGGTCTTAGGAACTGAGACACCACTTAGTAGCAAAATTACAGTTATGTGGTAGTAAAGAAAATAAGTTTATCCATCGGAAATATGTTTTCTGATGGTCACAACCAACAGGTTGAGACCCGCTGTTCTAGATAAAGCCAAATTTCTCTCTCAAAGTTGTTGACTGTTTCCTCAAACTATTCTTTTAGTCACATAGATTTATGGAGCAGTGTGTGATGCATATAATGCGTAATATCCAACTAAGGTGACCCACATGCCCGTATGACAACTTTTTATTAGCAAGCATTCATTTTCCTTCTAAATTCTCATATGCAATTGTGAAGTTTTGATTTTATATTGAGTCTTTCTGTGAGGTTTGAATGGCATGTGTGAAGAACTGAATTGTGGGTTTTCCTCTTGAATATGTCATGGCACTAGGTAAGCAGATCTCCTCTCTGCACGATTCAAATCAGAGTCTCCATAATTCCCTCCTACTCTGACAACACACTTGTCCGTCTCCTACCCAGTTCCACACCATCTTAATTGACTATGAAGAACAGCTTTCTGGTAAGCAAGTCCCCTGACTTGTTTCTTCAGAGCAACCTTTTATTTACATCTCTCTGCTTTTTCCCAGCGAGTTTCAGGATTGGTTTTCCCCTTGGGATTTTGGGCTGCATCCAAGATCGTCTTGGAGAGGGGCCCTGGCTTCATCGCATAACTTTCTGTCGCTCCTGAGCGTGTTCCATCTCTCCATTTGTCCCTTCCTTTCTACCTCTCCATGGTGTCTGGCAATGCTCTCCAAGGAGGCTGTGGAGACCTTCTTCATTGTGGCCAATGGTGTTTTCTGTGCCATGCTCTAACTGACTGTGATCAGCATCGAGGCAAACCACCGATGCTTAGTGTTCTGCTCTGAACCTCTGCCAGCCCTCTCCTGACCACAGCAAGTTTGTAAGTTCTCGGAGACTGGTTTTAGAGACCAATCAGCTGATACTTAATCATTGACAGCAACACCCCAGCTTTACTTAATTGGAAGGATTCTGTGGGTTTTACCACTGGATATGATGCTTACTTTTAGACTGGAGAGAAAGCATAACTTTTTATAGGTTATTTTGAAATTCATTTTTATTTATATGTATGTGTTGTGTCTGTGTGTATGAACATATGGGTGTAAGTACCAGAAGGGGCCAGAAGAATGCCATGTGTCTCCCTAGGGATGGGATCACGAGTATTTTTGAGACTCCATGTGAGTGATGGAGACTGAATTGCAGTCCTCTGAAAGAGCGGTAAGAACTCTTAATCCTGAGCCATCTCTCCAGCCCCAAGAATGTATACGTTTCAATTGTTGGATGGTGCATTGGTATATATTTGCAACACGTTCAGAACTGTAGGTCACAATCCATCATTGTGTGGTAAAATCAATTTAGTTTAGAGTAACTTGTGATTTTTAAAAACTGAAGTAAAATAAATAGTATCAGAAGGAGTTATTCTTGTTAAAGGTAAGTCTTGCTTATTAAATATTCTTATGTCTTTCTAGCCAATCTACCTAAATGTGTGCTTGCACACATATGTAGAAATGTTTATGCTGAATTTTAATATAGAATATTTTATATTAAATGTAAAGATACATTTTATAAAGGGGTCTACATTTAAAACTTAAAAAAAAACCTGTACTATTATTTTTTTTTCCAATACAGGGTTTCTCTGTGTAGCTTTGGAGCCTGTCCTGGAACTTTGCTCTGTAGACTGGGCTGGCCTCAAACTCACAGAGATCCACCTGCCTCTGCTTCCCAAGTGCTGGGATTAAAGGCATGCACCACTACCACCCAGTTCTATCATGGTTTTAAATTTTGTTTTACCTGTCAGTTTCTGATAGATTTTTTTGATTTTTTTGAGACAGGGTTTTTCTGTGTAGCTCTGTAGACCATGCTGGGCTCAAACTCACAGAGATCTGCCTGCCTCTGCCTCCTGAGTGCTGGGATAAAGATGTGCATCACCACCATCCAGTTTCTGATAGAAATGTTTATAAATATCTTGGACTTTGCTTATAGATTTTCTAGCTTTCTGTATAATTTTGTGTATTTGCTTAATAGATTTTAAAGCCACATTTTTTAATGGAGATATAAATTTATGTTTTTATATCTTCCTGGTAGAATTTCTATCATTGTTTTGTCATGTTTCTTGATTCTTCTTAGCTTTTGTATGAAATTAATATTACTTCACTAAATTTATTTATTTGGGTAAATATTCTTTGTTCTCTAAATATTTGTTTTCTTTCTTTCTCTTTCTTTCTTTCTTTCTTTCTTTCTTTCTTTCTTTCTTTCTTTCTGTGTGTGTTTGCACACATGGGCATGCAGATGTACACTCGAAGGCATGCATGTGGAACTGAATTCAGGAGTCAGTTCTTGCTGCCCATATTGCTGAGGTCTCCCAGGTTTCTGCAGCTGCCTGGTGTACTCCAGTCCAGCTGCCTTGTGAGCTCCAGCATCCTGCTAAGTCTCCTGTCTCCTCCTCTCATCTTGCCATAGAAGTGCTGAGCTTACAGATGTGCACTGCCTTGTCTAGCTCTTTATGTGGGTTCAGGGCTCACACTCAGACCACTGAGCTTGTGTGACAAGTGCTTTTACATGCTGTACTGTCTCCCAGGACTCTGGCTAGAACTTTTCAATCTTTCTGTCTAGACCTGTTTTCAGAATCTATCTATCTATCTATCTATCTATCTATCTATCTATCTATCTATCTATCTATCCCAAGTAAGTGGATCTAAAACATTTTTGCAATTATAGTTATTGTGAAAAACTTTTGTTTCTTTTGCATTTTTTCTTTTTTGACAATCTCTTTATGCTTTTCTACTACACCGTTTGGGTTTTTCATTAAATTAGTATATTGTTTTAAAAATTATTCTCTGTTGGTTGCTAATCTATCCCTTTAGTGTTTATCTTGCAGTTTTAACACATCTGATTTGAATTAAATGCATTTTAACAAATACGTTATTTACCATTTTGGTCCTTCTAAGCACAGAATTTTGTCATGTGCAATCAGTACTTAATTAAACTTACAAACATACTTGATTAATTTTAACTGTTGTTTTATTGTTTCTGTCTTTGCTGTGGTTTCATTTTTTTTCTGTTAAGCAAAAAACCTTCACTAATTGTGTTGAGGTGGATTCATCTGCAGAGGGTTAATTTCATCTTCACACTTCTGGAAATATCTTCCTTTTTCTTTTTTCAAATTTCGTTATCTCTGTCTCTCTATTTCTCTCTTTCTGTGTCTCTGTCTCTGTCTCTGTCTCTGTCTCTCTCTCTCTCTCTCTCTCTCGCTCTCTCTCTCTCTGTGTTTGTTGTGTTCATGTGGCGGTCAGAGGACAACTTTGTGGAGTTGGTTCTCTCCTCCGTTAGTGTGTGGGTTCCGTGGATTGATGTGCTTAGGCTTGCATTATGGGGTAGCAAGTCCCTTTACATCCCTTTTATCCCATGAGCCATCCTGATGGCCCCCCCCTTGAGTTTTCACACTTCTTAGCCCTCTCCTGAAAATTTTACACAGTCACCCCAGGTTAAGTCATTGCAGAGCATCCAGTCCTGCTGGCCAGCCCAGTGACGCCTTGGCAGGCCCGTGGCCTTCTTCATTCTGTGTGTCCTTCCTCTCACTGTTTCCCAGAGCTCTTTCTTCTCATACAGGCCATCCCTTGTGAGTCTGTGCTTGGGCTCATTTTTCTTTGCAAACTCAAGGAATCATGAATCTCGCCAAAGACACTTACCTTGTTACCATCAAACAGTTTTGAATCCAAACACAAAGATGATGTCTTGTGTGGCCTCTGACACTGTGTCTACCTCCTTCTGAATTTCCTGTCTTGGGTAAGGTGAAAGGCAGGGATTGTCATTTGTTTCCTTGGGAAGATGGTTGTGAACTTCTTGGCGAGTATCCTTTCTGTGTCATTTATGATGACAGTGGGTCCTCAGTCAGCCAAGGAGGGGGTCCCCCACCCTTAAACATCAACCAAGCAATATATAATTTCTTTTCTTTTTCTTTCTTTCTTTTTTTTTTTGAGGCAGGGTCTCTCTCTGTATCCAAGATTGATCTAGAATTCAGCATATAGCTGAACCATCTATGGTTGCCCTTGAACACAGCAATTCTCTTGCTTCAGCATCTGGAGTTCTTGGATTATGGGTCTAAGCCATTAGGTTTGACTTAAAATGCCACCTCACTTATTAAAGATGTCACTGTCTTCTGACCATAGTTGCCACTGACAAGAACTCACTGGGATTCTACTGACTCCATCTATTTTTGTCTTTTCTCTATGGTGGCTTTTAGGATTTTCTTCTTACCACCAGTGACCATGCACTGTGACTTCGAAGTGCTGTGTTCTTTCCATCAGAGGATGTATGTCACCTGCATTGGTGAAATGTCTCAGCTCTGGGATGGCAGGATGACTCAGTGGGTAAAGATTCCTGATGCCAAGCCTGACAAACTGAGTTCAATCCCTGGGACCCACATTGTGGAAGGAGAGAACTAATTCCCACAGTTGTCCCCTGACTGCCAAGCATGCCATGAGCACACAGACAGACACACATGTACACACACACACACACACACACACACAAGAAATAGGCATAGCACCAATAGCTTTAATATAAAAAAATTCCTAAAAATTAACCACATGCTACCTTAGAGACTTAAATGCTTATGCCAGTTTACAGGCAAAATACACCCAGCTGGCAATCACGTGGTGGAAGGCTTAAGTTCACAGGCTATCAGAGCATTGCAAATTAAATAACAACAACAAAAAGAAAATGCTCAACTCTGGTTGGTTTGCTTGAGACAGGCTCTCAGTTTGCAGGCTGGCTTTGAACTTATGATCCTTCTGCCTCGGCATCCCAAGTGCTATGACTACAGATGTGGGCCACCATGTCTGGCTCCTAAATTCTCAGCTCTAATCTCTTCCGATTCCATTTTCCATTATTCTCTCCAAGCTCTTCTTTTGGAACATCAGCCAGATGTGTGTCAAAGTTTCCTAATTTAGCTTCCTTATCTGTTCTTGACTCTCCTAAAACCACATTACCACTCAGCTCTAGGCACTGTGGGTAAACTTCACAGCTGTTTATCACTTCACTGTCATCCTCTCGGCAAGGCATCTAGGCCTCACCTTTGTTTGAGATTTAATTTTGAAAGTTATTTTTTTTTTAGTCCCTCTGTGTTAGTTTGTTCATTCTTTCCTTAAAGCCCATCTGGTATTGCTTCACTTAAGCCTGCTTTGTGTCGTGAAACTCCTAGTCACAATCCATGGAAGCAATTTCTTAACGTATACCTGTGTACACTTTAGATAAAGTCATTGTAGGCTGTTCTACAAAATTAATTTTATCAATGGGCCTTACATGTTTCAATAAGTGATTTTGATGGTTTTCTAGGCTGTGCTCTTGGATATGAAGTTTCTTCGATTGTACAGTATAGTTTGGGGTATATAGTATATGAATGTATGGGGTGTGCTCATGTACATACATGTGTGCATTTCACAGTCTGGTCTCACCCTATTTGTCTGGAACTTTGGAGGATCTGCTGTGGTCACCAGGTGGGGTGAGCTCTGTGGTGATCCTGGGGCTAGCATTAGTCTTGCCACAGACAGCAGGTGGCTAGGTGCTCACGGGGCTGGGCTCTTAGTTCCTGGTCAGGAATTGTATTTTTAGTTTGCCTTCTAGGGCAAGAGTCTCTTGAAAAACTGGAATCTATGGAAGTTGCTGATTGCTGTGTCTTGGTAGAGGTCCGACTGTAGCAGGGAGAGATCCATTCCCATCCCTAGATTCCAGCAGCAAGCCTGGTTCTAATCCACTATTGCACTCAAACCATGGCATGGCTCATTATATGGCAGGAGCCAAGACTGAAGTGGCTCTAGGTGCTTGCATCCTAGAACACATTAGTCCGGTAACCTCAAACCTGCTCACCATTCTAATTCATTTCTAGTTCTCTCCAGCGGAGATGCCAATCCTTCTGTTTCCCCTCTTACATTTTTGTCAGCTAGCACCTTGTGTCTGGACTGAAGGGGGCAGATGAAAGTGTTCTCCACTGATTCACCTGGTCTGAGTCACTGTAAAGGTTTTCATGTTGATAGTTCTTACTTTTAGCTCATACGAGCTACTTGCTTAAAGTAGTATTTTTATTAAGATAATTTTGCTGCCACTTATTACAGAAAGACATTATAGCACCTGTATCATTAAAGCAATTTTAAGAGGATCTTCTCAGTGAGGCCTTCTGGGTGTCTCCCTCATCCCAGCAGCCAAGGACACCAGGATTTAAATGATGAACTAGGTTCAGCCAGAGTACAACCTGTTTGCCACCAGAACACAGCCAGCAGCTGCACACAGTGGCCAAGAAATTTGGGGATCCCTGGGAACCACTAATTCCTGGCCTGGAATCCTGCCTCCCTTTGATTACCAATTATGGCAAGTTACACAACTTTCTAAGACCCACTTTCATCTTTAACGTGGTGGTGATAAAAGAACCCGATAGGATGGCTGCAGGATTAATGATAGCACAGGCCTATAGTGCCTACACACAACACCTGGCACACAGTAAGCATCCAATAAATGTCAGCCACAGCTGTCATTATGGTTAAATCCTGCTTTTATAGGTCAGTAACTTTGGTAAATCAAATGGCCAAACCATGAGGTTCTGACACAGAAAGTTCATCTGAAAGCAAAATAAGACAGCTTTGCTTTGACAGTGTCATGTGTTGTCCAAACAGTGAAAGTCACGTCACTCTCTACCCTACAACAAAGTTAAATTAGACCACAGGAAGGAAATTTCACTCAAGTTATGTTTTCCAGACTAGTAATTTTAATCAAATTTGCCTTAGCCTCTGGTGGTCAAAATAGCACCTTCAGACTTTCCATAGCTATGAATCAAAAATCTGGCTAAGAAAGAATATGAAATTCCTGCCTTTCATACCGTGGAAATATTCCCATCTCCACATTATTTACTTTCCCAATTTTTCACCAGCACTTTCCACTAATGAAGAGACAGTTTCTTTCTTCACTCCCGAGGTTCAAAAAATGTCCTGACAAACTGAAGAATGATGTCAACCTGAGAACTTTGGAGTGATGTGATTCCTATAAATACTGTTCTGTTAGACCAGGGCTTGGTGACTCAAGTGGCCTACTTAAATAATTTAAGGTAACCTGTTTGGCCCCTGGGGCTCATAAAACCAAAAAGCCCAGGGACTCAGTTTCGAAAGGTGCCTTATTTAACTTGCTTTTAAAAATAGCACACTCGAGTTTTGTGTATTTGGCTTGACAGACTCACTGACTTGGAGGCGGAGCTGATATGTTCTCCTGGCTTAGCAAGTGTGGGGAGGAAGTGTGCTGCCATGAAGCAATGTGCGGGTGTGGTGCTTTGTCTCTTGTTCACAAGAGAGACAGTAAGAGGTGGAGGAGAGGCCAGGATGGAGGTTCTGCCGAAGGGAGGGAAGGGGTTGTGTCCCCTAGGACTGGAATCTTCCCATATTCAAGATAAGGGTCAATGTCAGAATGCCATGTGGTGTTGTAGGAATCTAGACACGCTGGGACTTTAAGGACCTATTTGCAGACTTCTGCTTCACTGTAAGCACTGGCTGCCATGGTTAGCAGGTTGCTATTTCTTGGGCTTTCAAGGTGAACTCCACCAAAGAGTTGATGAACTCTGGGAAGGCTGGAGTCTGCACAGCTCTCTCCTGTCAGCCCTGAAGTTTTAGAGGGACTTTGCCAACCTCTGTAACAATAACTTTCCACCGAGCCACCTGAGCCCTGCTGCCACATGGGCGCTTTCTGCCAGGCCACCCAAAGTTCTGCCTGCCGCCACGTTATTGTCCCAAGTAACACACAGACACTTTTATTAGGTATAAATGCTGCTTGGCCAATGACTAGGATTTCTCATCTGCTAGCTCAGTCTTAATTATCATAAATCTATATATTTTATAAGACTTATCTTATTGAATGCCAGTTGAAGCATCCTGTCTTCTGGGGCTCACATGGTGACTCCAGAGCAGAGACCAGGAGGACGAGAGAGAGAAAAGGGACGACTTCCTTTTTGTCCAGACTTATATATGAGTCTGCCTGCTATGTCACTTCCTGCCTGGATCTCAAGACTTCTTTACTACATTTCCTAGAATCCTCCTCGACTCCTAGTCCCACCTAACTTGATGCCTCATTGGCCAAACAGTACTTTATTCAACAATCAATAAGATGAACATACACAGAAGGACCTCCCCATCAAACCTCTGTGGTTAAGTTGGAAACTGGGAGTTATCAGCTTTTTGGCCTTGTTAACTGCTAGGGAAGAATGTCATGAGAACACCAAGAAGGGAGTCAAGGACAGAACCCTGGAAGATGGGAGAACTTCATTCGTTTGTAAATGTGCACACTGGAGTTTGACTTGGCCGTTTTTTGTCTCTCATGGATGCCTTCTGTTCTCCAGGGATGGAAGTCTGGACCCACCCAGAACCTCCCATTGGAGTGTGTGGTCTCCCAACATGCTCTCTGCTCCTGTTTGATGGTGATCCCTACTTACAGATGTATTTTCTGGTCTGTGTTCAGCTCTGCAATGGGTGTCCCAAAGAGGCTCACGTGGTTAACTGGGAAGAAGCAATGACAAAGGCAGCTCATCAGAGTGGAGCAGCTGTACAGCACCGAGAGCCACCGTCCTTGGTTTGACTTAACCCTGCCATTCGCTTATTCTGCAGTGCTTGGCAAGTTCCTCAACAGAAGCTGTGCAAAGTTATTTTGGGAATCAAATAACTTAACCTACATTTGCATGTGCACTGCTCTGGAGCACACAATAGATGCTCTGGCGATACTGAGTCCTTCTTTCTTCCTGCTTCTCCGTACCTGATATATGATAGTCCACATGTATCAGTATACTATACTAGGTGGGATTTGTTTGGTGATGGAACCCCAGTTTAAGCAAGACAAACAACAATCACAAACCCTGGGGCTCATTTTCTTGTGTGATTGCAAAAGCCATGCCCAGCTTCATCCAGGGCTCCCATTGTGTGTGCAAATCCTGGTTTTCCTCTTCTCTTTTCTGGGCTCTGCTTCTTCAGTAATTATTTAGTTCCCAGGGTTCTCCAGCCAAGGTCCCAGAATTTTATCCAATTAATTTTCATCAGCCTGGCTTAGGTCCCATGCCCATCCCATGCCTGGGAGAAGTGGTGTTCCGGGAAGCACTCTCTCTGTGTCTGTTTCACTCCCCATCCTGTGTCTGTCCATTTGTCTTCCTCTGAGCTGAGGGTGGGAGGACCCTTACCTAGTCCATCTGTACCAAGAAGTCAAGAGGTGGATTCTCAAGGGAAATCAGGACACTGTGACCCAAAGCAGATGATCTCGGGATGGGCTGAGAAAACTAGCAGGTTTCTGGCATCGACTTGGCTGCAGGGAAGCCAGACAGGTATTTTCTGCCTGGTGGGCTTTCTAAGATCATAGTGGGATCTTATAAGGGCAGGTGTCTCTTGGTTTGGGGCTTCCTTATTGTTTTATCAGTGCTGTGGATCAGGAGGTACAGCTGGGGGATGGGGAGACCTAGTGAACTCTTTGAAGTGTTGGAAGGAAAGAGATGGCACAGTTAGAGGCCTTGAACATGGGGATGGTTGACACACTCTGTAGTTAAGCAAGGGCCAGTGATGCCCTCAGCATCTGGTCTGAGCAACAAGAAGGGAGTAGTCATTAGTGGGATTTGGAGTGATAGAAGGGGTCTAAGGGACTGAGCTTGACCTGGGAGAAGAGCAGTGACTGCCTGCCTCAGGCAGAGCTGGGAGGAAGCCAGAGAATGCATATCTCAGCCCCTCTGTTCCTGCCCCCAGCTCACACTTGCACCTCTCATTGGCTACCCCATGGCAGAGTGTGAGCCCAGGTGATGTGGTCCCAGAGCAAGGACAAGGGAAGAGAGTGAAGAGGTGCTATTGAGGCCCCACTGTCCTGTGAGGTTTGCTGTCTTGGAAGAAAAGCCACTTGGCTTGTGATCAGTGGTGCTGGGAGTGGGAGTTTAGTCAGCGTCTCTGGCTAAATTCTGATTTATTCTCTTGCTTTTGGAAATGTAATAATCTCTCCATCAAAGCTCTATCTATCTGCCAAAATAATGCATGTCCTTTTGTACAAACGAAAGAATTACAGCTATTATGCAAACTCTGAAAGGGGACCACATTTGCATGCAGAGAGGAGAAAAAGAAAAATCCTATTTGCAATGAAATTAATGATACCAACGTGGCAGAGAGACGTATGGGCACCCATTTAACACTTGGACAGGAACAGAACGAAGTTTCCTTGCCAACCCTGATGAAGTAATGGGGCCAAAAAGAAAATACTCTGAAATAGAGGCCTGGCTGGAATAAACCGGAATTGGGAATTTCTGGCCATTTGAAGACACCCTCGTCCCAACAAAAGATGGAAATAAAGGTTCTTACACAGACTAACCATGAATATTAATGTTCTAGATCTGGTGCCTGAACCGAGTTCCTCATTAAGATGGGCATTGTCAGAGAGCTGTGAGCAGGCAGGATCTGGGTTGCTGGGTGGCCCGAGGAGGACGCACTTTGCATTGGAAATGAGAAGGCAGGTAGATGGAGAGGCTTAGGATATGTTTGAGTTCTGTTACATGGTGGTGTGTGATCATCAGGAAATAGGAGCCTGACAGAGAAAGGAAAAGGATCATTTATTTTGATGAGGGAAAGCTAAAGCATCCTTGGAGGAATACTCCATTCCTAAGAGGCACCCTTGCATGCTAGTTCTCCTCTGTCTGCCTCCACCCCCTGAAGAGCCAGGGTGAGGACTGTTGTCTACCCCACATAGTCTCTTCTATCATCAGTGCTTGGCATAGAACAGACACGCTTAGGGCATGCTGGATTGAGGGCCTGGGGAAATGGCTTGGTGGGTAAAGTGCAGGCATGAGGACCTGAGTTTAGATCTGCAGAACCCACATAGAGTCAGATGTTTTAGTAGTCCTGCAGTACAGTGGGAGTTTGAGACAAGAGAACCTTGGTTGCTCATGGACCAGCCAGGGCTGACATAAGCAGTGGTGAACACCAGAAGATCCTGTCTCAAATAGGGGGCAAGGCAAGGATGGACACAGACTGTTCTCTGACCTCCTCATGTGCACTGTCATGCATGTGACTGTAGACAGACACATATGTACAAATTGTAAACAAAAAGCTTTGATTTGCATTTCCCTGATGGCTGAGGATGTTGAGCAATTCCTTAAGTGCCTTTCGGTCACTTGAGATTCCTCTGTTGAGAATTCTCTATTTAGATCTGTACCCCATTTTTAAACTGGATTGTTTGGTGTTTTGGGAGCTGGCTTCTTGAGTTCTTTGTATATTTTGGAGATCAGCCCTCTGTCAGATGTGGGGTTGGTGAAGATCTTTTCCCACTCTGTAGGCTGCCGTTTGTCTTGTTGACTATGTCCTTTGCCTTACAGAAGCTTCTCAGTTTCAGGAGGTCCCATTTATTAATTGTGGATCTCAGTGTCTGTGCTACTGGTGTTATGTTCAGGAAGTGGTCTCCTGTGTCACTGCGGTCAAGGGTACTTCCCACTTTCTCTTCTAAGAGGTACCATCTTACACCTGTCAGAATGGCTAAAATAAAAAACACCAATAACAGTTTATGCTGGAGAGGATGTGGAGAATGGGGAACATTCCTCCACTGCTGGTGGGAATGCAAACTTGTACAGTCACTCTGGAAATCAGTATGGTGGTTTCTCAGGAAAATGGGAATCAGTCTACCTCAAGATCCAGCAATTCCACTCTTAGGCATGCACATTCCAAAGGATGCACATTCACACCACAAGGACATCTGTTCAAACTAAATTCATAGCATTATTTGTAATAGCCAGAACCTGGAAGTAACCTAGATACCTCTCAGTGGAAGAATGGATAGAGAAAATGTGGTACATTTACACAATGGAGTACTACTCAGTGGGAAAAAACAATGACATCTTCAAAGTCACAGGCAAATGGATGGCACTAGAAAAAAATCATCCTGAGTGAGATAATCCAGACCCAGAAAGACAAACATGGTATGAACTCACTCATAAATGGATATTAGATGTAAAGCAAAGGACCCTAAGAGGGACAAATGGATCTCTCTAGGAAGAGAGACTAGATGAGATGTCCTGGGTAAACTGGGGTCAGTGGGGAGCATAATAGAGGGAAGGGGTTGGGGGATGGAAACATAAGGGATCAGGATGGTTGAGTTGGGAGTGGGATGGAGGGGGAAAGTAATGAAAGAGATATCTTGATAGAGGGGGCCATTATGGCGTTAGGGAGAAACCTGGTACCAGGGAAACTCCCAGGAACCCAAAAGGATGACCCCAGCTAAGACTCCTAGCAGTAGTGGAGGGGGTGCCTGAACTGGCCCTTCCCTGTAATCAGATTGGTGACTACCCTAGTTGTCATCATATGGCCTTCATCCATTACCTGATGGGAGCAGATGCAGGGATCCACAGCTTGTATATGTGAATGCTTGGTCACTAGGGAGTGGCACTATTAGGTGTGTCCTTGTTGGAGAAGGTGTGTCCTTATTGGAGGAAGTGTGTTACTGGGGTGGGCTTTGGGTTTCGAATGCTCAAGCCAAGCCCCCAGTATCTCTTTTTCTGTCTTCCTGCTGCCTTCAGATCTGGATGTAGAACTCTCAGCTAACTCTCCAGCACCATGTATGAATGTATGCTGTCATGCTTCCTGCCATGACCACAATGGACTAAACCTCTGAATGTAAGCCAGCTCCAATTAAATCCTTTCCTTTATAAGAGTTTCCCTGGTCATGGTTTATTCACAGTTAAAGAAACTCCAACTAAGACACTCACCTTCCCAGGTTGAGTCAGATTCTATGTGACAACAAACAGTGGGCTATTCCAGAAGCTCTCCCACTCCTGTTCTCACCAGGATTCCACAGTCTGTACAGAGAAATTACACTCACGATCACAGAATTACTAAAAGACTGCCTTTCACCTCCTCCCCATCCATAAAGCCAATAGTACACGGAGATCATTATTTTCTGGCTTAAGTAGGGTAGGGTATCATTAGAAGCACAGATGCTATGAGTATATAAACCTAAATGGTATGCTTTAAAATGGACACACACACGCACACACACACACACACACACACACACACACACACACACACACACACAACCAGTTAGATTCTGGAGCCAGGTAGTGAACTTGAAATGTCCTGTCACATACTAGCTATGTAACATTTGGGAAATCACTTAACTTCTCTGTGCCTTGGTTTCTTCATCTGAGAAATGGGATAACACTATTTACTTCATGAGCTCGGTGTAAGGGATCAGTGAAGCACCATCTGCAAAATTCCTAGAGCAGATGAATTCAGTAAGCACCAACTAATTCGACCTCTTACTAGCCTGCCAAAGATGATAGGCCCCAGGGGAGCTGGGGCAGGTGGAGAGTGTTGCTGCACATTACAAGGTTGTGCACTGTTTAATTGCTGAAGGCTGAACACTGAAGCTGTCTTAGTTGTAGGACCCTGAGTCAGTTGGAGTCTCTTTGAGAGAGGACGGTGTGTTTCCCGAGGCATGCTGTTAATATCTATTAGTGCGACTTTTCATTTCTTGAATCCCAGAATCTTAAGCACTGGAAAAAGGCTCACAATTCATCTTGGTCTGAATAGAGAAGGAACTGGCTTGCCCAAGGTTGCCCAGTTATCTGTGGCCTGGCCTCTAATTGCTAGGGCAGCATTCCGCCTGCTCATCACCATAGTTACTGTAACATAGTGCCTGGTGATACATTTGATATCACATCTGTAATGTTGAGAGTTAATATCCACGTGCATGGGCATTGAGGTGCAGACGGAATGCTGGTCCTGTGAGGAGCCACAGGCATTTCATTGCTATGCACCTTGTTTTCTTCTGTGAAGGAAGGTGGGGAGGCTGTGTCCAGGCAGCGGGCTCCTACTTACAACCGACAAAAAGAGCTTGGGTGGATCTGAGCCATTAAGGATTCAGAGGAAGGTCGCTAGGCAGCTGGAAAAGTGAGGGGGGTGGGGTGGGTAAACCAGGCTTGGGAAATCCCAGCCAAGGCCAGGGGTGAGGTGGCTGCAGGGAAAGCCGTCCCCAGACTTGTACAAAGCTGCTGCCACTGGGCTCTTAACCTTGGTGGCTTGGCTGCTCTGAGCGCTTTTTCCCCTGCATCTTTGCTTCACTCCTATTGGCCCAGAACCTAAGTACAAGTATCCCTGTAGCTTAGCTGGGTCAGATGTCTGAGAGCCAAGGTGAGAAGAGCAGAGATGATGGTAGGACGAGGAGACAAGGTAACCAAGAATAACCAAGAATGACAGAGGAGAGTCTGTCCCTTTGTGTCCTTTAGAGATATGATAGTGTTTGAATCCCGGGTAATTAAAAATAAATAGTGAGAAAGACTTGTGCCCATCAGGAAAATTCTGAATTGGCCTATTGCCAACTGCCCAACCTTCACACTTTCCTGGAGTCAGCGCCTGTGGTCTGCCTGCCTGCCCTCTTTATTCCCTCTGAGAGAGGAGAAGATGCACCAAGCAATCTTGACCACAGGGTCAAAAGATTTTCCTCTTCTGTTTACCTCTGTCATTACCAGCATCATCCCCAAAGACCCCAAGTGTCTTCTAAATGCTTACTATTGCTTTATTGTGTTAAAGGCCACATGACATAAAAGTCACCATTTTGGCCATTTTAGACTGTGTTATTCAGTTCCACTTAGTAGACTTACAGTGTCTTAGGACCATTGCCAATGTGTTATTCCAGAATGCTTCCATCACCCCAAAACAAAATCTGCACACCCAAAGCACTCACTTGCTCCTGGTGCCTCAGAAGCCAGCATTTTGCATCATTCTGTCTCTGTGGATAGGCCTGTTCTAAACATGTCACACAAATGCAACTGGACATGTAACTCCCTTACTGTTATGTTCCCTCCCTCACTGCCCCTGTTGTGGGTACTCTGTGACCCATCTCCTCTCTATTTGGCACCTCACATATCAGGGAGTTAGCCTGGTTCTTAGGCTCTTCCCTGAGGCTCAGAGGTGGGAGGGAAGGTGGCGAAGCCGTCAGGAGTCTCAGGGAATAACCAGACAGGGTGAGAGGGATGGCTCAGTCAGTACTCAGTGCTTGCCTTGCAAACATGAAGAATTGAGTTTGATTCCCAGAACTTAAGTTAAAAAAATTGTTGGCACAGTAGTGTGCACTCCTGGCCATGAGGAGGCAGAGATGGGCGGATCCCTTAGGGCTTGTTGGCGGAGCAGCCAGCCTATCAAACTGGTCAGTGAGAAAAAAGGGAGATGATACCTGAGGGATGACACCCAGGGTTGTCCTCTGGCCTCCACCCCATCACACATGTGCAAACGCCCTCCCTTCCAAAAGAGTCCCTGGAGGGACGAGTAACTGGGGGTCGTTGTGTGACTAACCACTGAGCAGGAGGTGGTTTGTGGAAATTTTCAAGTGAGTTTTACCAGAATGGTGGTGGGTCAGGATGGATGGGAAGAAGTTAAAAACAAGTTTGGGCTGAACCACTGGCTTCTGCATGTCCTGCCGTCTCCATTCTGCCCTCTAGCATGGAGGGAGACATTGAGGAAGTACCTGGTCTACTGAGGTTGAGGTAGTGAGCAGGTGCGCCACAGGACCTTCCTTCCTTCCTTTCCCCCAGGTCTCCCAACAGTTTAACTAGAAAGAACATAGGTTGGGGGGCTGTGCCAGCAGCCAAGATAGTAATATTAGCCAGGGTGGCAGGACATTGCAGAGACCCCTGAGGACAATTGCTTAAAGAATCTGTAGACGTGGGCTGGAGAGATGGCTCAGCAGTTAAGACTACTTGTTGCTCTTGCAGAGGACCCGGATTTGATTCCCAGCACTTATATGGTGGCTTCTATTTTCCTTATCACCAACTCCAGGGCATCCATAAACCTCTTCTGACATCTGCAGGAACCAGGTATGCTCGTGGTGAACATGCATGTACACAGGCAAAACATTCATACACATGGAACAAACAAACAGGTACTTGTTTCTCATTGGACAGTTCTCTGGAGAGAGTTAGGCCAGTGGGCAGCTCTGCCCTTCATTACCACCCAGGCTTCAAAGCTGACAGAGTCAGTCTCTTCACCTTCAGTAGAAGGTTTCTGAGGGGTTTTGTGGGAGGCTAAGCTGGTGGGCTGTGAAGTGGTCCTGTACCAGCCTAGGCTGAGTTCACCAGAGGGAGGCTGTGCCAGCTCTGCAGCTGCAGTCTGTCTCCTTCAGGGCAGCTCTCCTCCGACATTCACTACCAGGCGTGGAAGGTCTCAGGAACTCCTCGGGTTCTGATGCCACCTCCCTGGCCCTGTTGTATATCAGCAACTCAGTGTCTACGGATAACCCTCACAGGGATTTCTGCAATGCTTTCAACCAGGACCCAGACATTTGGGACAATGGTCCAGCTGAGGAGCTTGTTAGAGAAAAAAGACGAGTTTAGAGAGAGGGTAAAAGAGAAAAGCCATGAGGCCGGAGACTGGAGACCACTGCAACCATACTTCCCTTATGCTAAGTGCTCCTTTATGTCTGCTTTATAGGGAGAATACTGATGGTAGCCAACCTTGAAATTTAGGTTCCAGCTTGGCTACCTGAAATAGTACCATTGTTGAGGATGCTTGCATCTGCTTGAGCATGGGGTAAGGTTTTCACTTTAAATGAAAACAAACCTGGAAGCTGAAGGCATATAGAGTGGGCTGGACTGACCACTGCAGATTTGGCTCCTGTATTGATTTTATCACCTCTGATCATGCTTTCTCTGGGCAGCTGACCCCATAGGCTTTAGTTGGAATGAGCTTTTCATTTGCAGCAGCCAACCACAGGCTGCTTCTGGGAACTGGAGAGTGGGAACCAGGAGAACCCTGGGTGTAGGCTGAGGCTGGGTCTTGGCCATCTTCCTCTGGGAGGGGATGGATTTACACTGTTGCTGGTTACTTAGAGCCTTGTCTCCCTTGCACAGACCTCTGTAAGCAGTCTGATATTGACATTTCTTCTTCTTCTTCTTCTTCTTCTTCTTCTTCTTCTTCTTCTTCTTCTTCTTCTTCCTCTTCTTCTTCCTCTTCTTCTTCCTCCTCCTCCTCCTCCTCTTCCTCTTCCTCCTCCTCCTTCTTTGGCTTTTTGAGACACAGTTTCACTGCTCTGTAGACCAGGCTGGCCTCGAACTTACAGAGATCTGCCTGGCTCTGCTTCCCAAATGCTGGGATTAAAGGCATGCACCACCATTAGTGGCTTCATTTTTGTCATATGGGGCAAGTTGTCCCTATGGGATCAGATTTTTCCCACCCCAAAGTCCTGAACAACTCTAGCAAAATGAGTGTCCCACTCACTGCAGAGCATGGAGGCTGTCTTTGGCATCCAACAACTCAAAACTGGGCTGAGGACTTAGCATTTCCAGGAATCATATGAGGCCAGAACAAAAGACAGCCAACTAGCTCTGTGCTCCTGTTTCTCTGTTTCTAGGAAAGCAACCAACAGTCATTCTACTTACCTCTTCCTGAGGTTCCTTGTGCCTCAGAAAACGATACAAGTGTCACTGCCCAGCATCTGCCAGCAAACCCCTCCCCTGCAATGCTGGGCACCAATGATGCCTGCCTGTGGACATACATTATTTTACCAGGGCCGGGTATCCAGGGGGGCAGGTGTGAAAAACTGTTCCTACAAAATTACTAGTGTGGTTTTGGCAGACAATTTGTGCCAACAGCAGGCTTCTACAGAACTTAATTCCTTTTATTAAGTGACTGTTGGCCACTAAATAACCTTCCGCAGTCTCTTTTCTCTGTGTCCCATTGATATTGACAAACTAATCTGTACTTGGGAGTTACTGGCTAATACATTGCTACTTTCAGTCACTGAAGGTGGTTGGGAGAACAGACGGGAAAGGATGATGGTAAGGTCAAGTGCAAGGTTCAGAGGTCAGATTTCAGGGGTTTGGTTGGGGAGAAGGCAGAAAGAGAGCTCAGGATAGACTCAGGCCAAAGAGTTTGAGTGAAAGGGGTATGATTCAAGCAAGAGCTCTAAGGCCTGAGGGTACCAGTGACAATAGGAATCTTTATTCCATCTCTAAATCAGTGCCACCTTCTCTGCATCCTTCCTAGGCCACTGCCCCTTGTCCCCAACTATTCTGTGTAGGGACAAGTGGCTAAAGTACAGGGGTGATGGAGATTACAGTAATTCCTTGTGCAGATTAAGAATTTCTGTATGTCTCTAGCCTTAGCAATCTTTCCTTAAACTATACAGTGTGGCTTTCCTTAATGCTTACTGTAGAGACAATGTTTTAAAATTCTTGTCAATGTGTTTACACTTCTGAGATGTGTAAGCTGTGAGAACTGGTAGAATCCTTAGAGTTATCCCAATTACCTGGATTTCATTAATGTTACAATGGAACCTAGAGTTTTATCACTAGAGCTGTCAACATTATGGACAGAAAATTAAACCCTAATAAAGAATGTATTGGCTTGTACGGCTGTAGAGTAGTATAGAGGCATCAGCTTCAGGTATGGCTTGACCTAGCTGCTAAATGCCCATCCAAAGCTTTGGGTCTTTTTCATGTTCTCATTCTGTCTTTCTCAGTATTCTTCTATCCCTAGGAAACTAGCCTCTATTCTTGTAGCCTCAGGTGGCCGCTCTGATTCCAGATCTTACGTCACCGATAGGAGTGACTGCAGAGGGAACATTTCTCTGTCAGTCTTTCAAACATCATTCTCATCTCATTGCCTTGACCCAGTTTCCTGTTGGACATTCTACTAACTCACGTGGCAGGGAAAAGGAATAAAATGGCTTTAGCCAGATTAGGTATCCAGCAAGGATGAGTGAATAAAGAAAAAAGTAGTGTGCATATACCATGGAGTTTAACTCAGCATAAAGAAAGATACAATTATGACATCTGCAGGAAAATGGATGGACCTGGAGATCATCACATTAAGTGAACTAAGTCAGACTCATAAAGCCACATGTTACATTTCCCTCATTATTTAATATATTGATACTTTCTCTCTGTATATGCAACATGAAAGTAGAAAGAGAACTTTGTAGAGGGAAGAAAGTGTCTAGAAGGAGTGATGGGGCAATAAGGGAAAGCAATTGTGGAGAAAAACACCTGTAACATTGTATGCTGTCTCTGTGCAGAATCTAGATTCAAATCTATTTATCCATCATCTGTTTGTCTACCTAATCTATCATATATCTCTGATTATTATCTATGTGTCTATCATCTATTATCAATTTATATCATCTATATGACATCTATTTTCTACCTAGTATATAATCTCTGGTTATTATTTACATATCTATCTATCTATCTATCTATCTATCTATCTATCTATCTATCTATCTATCTATCTATCTAATCTATCTATCTGACATGAAGTCATAAGAGGGACCATTAAGGGCAGAATGCAGAGAAGAGAGAAGAAGGGAGAGACAAGGAAGGATAATGAGGGACAAACTGACATATACATATGAAAATAGCATAACAAAGCCCTAAAACTATAAAATTAAAAAATAATTAATTCAAAATATTGCCTTTTAAGATTGAGACTGGAAAGATGGCTCTGTGGTTAAGAGCACTTATTGCTTTTACAGAAGACCTAGGTTTGATTCCCAGCACCCACATGGTGGTTCATAACCAATTATAACTCTAGTTCCAGGGAAACTGATGCTGTCTTCTGACCTCTGCAGGCACACACATGGCACACATAAATACATATAGGCAAAACACTCATACACATAAAATAAAACAAGTCTTAAAAGTTTTTAAATGGCGTTAAGACAGTCAGACACAATTCCTGAAATTTGAGGTGAGGTGAGTAACAGTAAAATCATGTGGGTTGTGGGTTCCGTTCCCAGCACCCACGTGGCAGCTTGCAACTGTCTGTAACTTCAAGGGTGCCAGCCACACACACAGTGCACATATGCACATCTAGCTAAACTCTCATATGCATAAAAATAAAAATAAAAATAAAAATAAATAAATCTAAAGGAACTCTATGTGGGAGGGCTGGAGAGATGGCTCAGTAGTTAAGAGTACTTGCTGTTCTTACAGAGGACTTTGGTTTAATTCAATTCTCAGCACCCACATGGCTGTTCATAACTGCAACTCTAGTTCCAGGGGATCCAACACTATTTTCTGGCCTCTGAGGGCTGCTGTACACACATGATATACATAAACTCTCTCTCTCTCTCTCTCTCTCTCTCTCTCTCTCTCTCTCACACACACACACACACACACACACACAAAATTAATTAATTACAGAAACTACATGGGTTAGAATGAAGATGAATTTTCAAGTAAATTCTGCAGTTCTAGTGAAGGAAGAGTAGAGCCATGGTTATCAGGAAGACCAACAAGAGATGTTCAAGGGCAACAGCTTACCCCAGGCCAATCATCTGGTGACAGAGGAGAGCTGAGAAGCCAGGTCTCCTAAGTGAGAATTTGCACATGGACCACTTAAGGTTCCTGTTCACACAGATACCCAGGTGAACTGATGGGCTTGTTCGTTCTGCTGATTCTCCATTTGGGATTAAGAAAGATGAACCAAGTGCACTCTACCACTTCTTCACAGTCATGAAGACCATTGTCTGAATTACTGAACTGCTTTTGATCTATGGCAATTGGGCTTGTACTAACAGAGTGCTAACTTCCACTAACCCCAAAGCTAAAACTGTCACCAGACAGCACCTGAGGCCTCTAACAGAGATGGCTTCACTTTCATGTAACTTCCTACCTAGTGTACCTACCAACACATTGTAAACGTCTTGATTTATGACTTTATTTTCTTCTGTTCCTATACAAACCTCATCTAATTCTTAGCACTGTGGATATGGTAACTGGGTGACCCGAACCTGTGCTCCTGGGCCATGGTAACTTATATTTGACCCTGGAATAAACTATCTGTAGTTCCCTTTGAGGTGAGAGCCCCATTTCTGTATTGACATGGTGCTTCCTGGCATCTCTAAATTCTTGGGGTCTCCATGGTAATTTTGGCCTCACTCTAATGGCTTCACACTTAACCCTCTCAGGGGCAGCTTTCAGGGACTCTAGCTTTGTCACATGCTACTTTAGCCTCCCAGGAGCTCCATAGAAACATCAGGAGACGTGCCCATGGTCTCCTAAACTCTTGCCCTCTGAGTGCCTGTAATGCCAGCCTCACATAGAAGATACCAAATTCTGCCATTGACTTGAGCAGTATCCAGGCACTTTGGACTGTGGCTTTACCAGCCTGTAGATGACTGGAAGGCTGAGCATAGGGCAATGAATCCCCAACTCTGTGAAGTAGTTTGCCAAGTGGCCTGGAGTGGACAAGACTCATGGCTGCCTCTTCAAATAGATGGGGTTTGGCTAATTCCTGAGATGACCTCAGAGAATATTTTCTATTTTTTCAGTGCAAACTATTTGGCTGTGGTGTGTGTGTGTGTGTGTGTTACTAGGATTTGAACCCAGATCTCCTTACATGCTAAACAAGACCTTGGCTTCTCTTTCCTTCCCTCACTTTGGCTTTTCTTTCCTCATGATCTTTTTTTTTTTTTTTTTTTTGAGACAGCATCTCTGCATGTAACACTGGCTGGCCTGAGACTTGCTATATAGACCAGACTGGTCTACATAGCTCAAACTCACAGCAATCCTCCTGTCTTTGGCTGCTTGTGTATGTGCACATGAACATATATGAATATGTGTGTGCATGTTTGTATGGTGTGTGTGTGTGTGTGTGTGTGTGTGTGTGTGTGTGTATGTGTGTGTAGGCCAGAGGACAACCACAAGTAATTTTTAATTTTCTTTTAAAATTTATTCTTAGTGTCTTTCACATCATGCATCTCCATCCCATTCATTTCCTTGTTTCTTTGTATCCACCCTCTGCACTTGCAATTCCCCCACCCCATCAATAACATAAAATAGATTTCAGATTAAAAAAAGAAAAAAAAACCTCAATTCTCATCATGAAAGCTGTAGTGTGACACAGTAAACCCTTTTATCCATGTATCTTTACTTGTAAGTGTTCATTGCAAAGTCATTGGTCTGGTTAGAGGCATCCGGTTTCGGCTACACTATGGATGCTGGGCCCTCACTAGACATCCTCTTGGTTGTCCTGTTGTTGCCCTGTGTCGTGGAGATACTATAGCTTTGGGTCTGCAGGGCCACTTCCTTCACTCGCTCCTGCAGATTACAGATGGGGTGGATGTTTGGATGGGTCAACTTATAACTGGTTCTGGGCTTGGGTAGTTGCAGGGCTGGTCAGCCTGCTAGTTCTCCCCTCTCTTTGCCACCAGGGTGGGCTCTCTTACCTTGTCCTGGCAGTTCACCTCTTGCAGCCATGAGCAAGGGGCGGGGCCAGTTCTCCCACTTTCAGTTCTTCAGGGTCAGCTCTCTCACACCTACACCTTCAGGGCCAGCTCAACAGTGTTGCTCAAGCATGGCATAGGGACCATTCTCCCAGTGTTGTAGCTGGTAGGGGGCAGGAGCACTTCTCCTGCTCTTTTGACATCAGGGTCAATTCTCCAACCTACCTCAGGCATTGATGGGAGACATCTCTCCCTTGCCCATGCCACCATATGGCAGATGAGGGGTGGAGTCAGGTTTCCCATGTTCCCATTCTTGGGGAGGTTCACTCACTCCCCAGTCAATGGGGTCAGCTCTACTATAATGTCCAGGCAAACCTCAAGTATCGCTTGCCAGAAAATATCCATACCTGTTTTAGAGACAGGGCCTCCCACTGTCCCAGAGCTTGGCAAGTAGATAAGGCTTGTTGGTCTGTGAGCCCCATGGATCCATTTGTCTCTGCCTCTCTCATGCTGGAGTTACAAGTGTGCACCACTATGCCTGGCTTTCTTACATGGGTTCTGGGGATTGAATTTAGGTCCTTGTGTATGCAAGCCAAACACTTTACCAATTAGGGCATCTCAACAGCTCCTTGGCTTTTTAAAAATGCTACCCTCTCTGCAACAACAGCACCTCTTTTGGTTATACATGCTCTTTTTCTAGAAATGCTGTATGCTTTTCCAAATCCATCTGTTCTGCTTTCTAATCCCAATTCTCACAGCAGAGCTGGCTAGCACTGCAAATCAGCCAGCAATAGCCATGCCACTGCCTGAATGCTTTGCCACCTTAAGTTTCTTCTATCAGATAAACTAGTCTATTCCACAAAGCCTACGGACACGAACAAAATGCAGACAAGTTCTGCCAGAGTGTAACATGAATGGCTTCTAGTCTAGCTCCCAACAGAGTCCTCACTTCCACCCGAAACCTCATAAGCACATCCTTTCCTGTCTCCATCCCTGATAGCATGGTGGTCTCTTGAGTTCCCACCAGGATTTTCTATGAAGCTCCACTGACGACAATATTTGAGGCTTTTCCCACACCTGCTCCCTGAAACATTCCCAAACTCCTTCACAATAATTCCAATGTCTTCTGAACCACACCAAGCCCTATTCCTCATTACCAATAGTCTGTGTTAGCCAGCGTGATGGCTTGAAAGAGAATGGCTCCATAGGCCGAATACTAGGTTCACAGTTGGCGGGACCCTTTGGGAAGGATTAAGGGGTGTTAACTTATTGGAGGTGGTATGTCACTGGCGGCAAGCTCTGAGGTTTCGAAAGCTCAGCCATTCCCAATTAGCTTTCTCTGTCTGGTTCTTGTGGATCAAGAGTCATGCCTACCTGCTGTCATATTCCCAGCCATGATGGTCACGGACTCACCCTCTGAAACTATAAACCCCCAATAAATTATTTCTTCTATAAGCTCTCTTGGTCATAGTGTCTTACCACAGCCAATAGAAAAATAACCAAGACTTTTCTGCTGCTGACAAAACACTTGAGATAAACAGCTTATAAAACAGAAAAATTTCTTTTGGCTCATGGTTTGGGCCTGTCATGAGGCCAAACAACACTACTGAGAGTGCATGGGAAACACAGCTACTCAGATCATGGTGGGCACGGAGATTCAGAATGAGGGGCACAGGTCCCAGTATACACTTTAGGGGCAAGTCCCCAGCCAGAGACCTTACTTTATTCTACAACTCCCACTTACTGAAGGCTGCATCTATTTCCAATAGCACCATGAGCTGGGGACCAAGCCTTCAATCCAGCGCATGTTTAAGTTCCAAACCATAATGAGAAAAACTCTACCCATTTAGTAGTCCCTACTAAATCTCCCCTTCTCTGTCCCTGGAAAACTCTAGTCTGTTTCCTATCTCTATGGATTTGCATGTTCTGGACGTTCCACACAAACAGAACCATACCCAGTAGAGTCTTTTGTGACTGGCATGCGTTTAAAGTTCATCCATGTTGTACCATGTATCAGAACGTCATTCCTTTTTATTACCAAACACTAGCCCGTTGCATGAAGAAACTAAAATGTGCTTAATGGTCACCATCAACTGACAGTTCAGTCGTTTCCCCTTCTCTTGTTATCGTGCTGCTGGGAACATCTGCGTCTAAGTGTTTGATTCTCTTGAACGTCTATCAGGAGAGAATTGCTGGGTGTCTATTGATTTTGTAGGGAGTCACATGATCTTGTTTACACACTGAGCTAGGGAGCCTGGGGAGGTGCCGGGAGCGAGCAAGGCTCGTTCCTTCAGCGTCTCTCACTCTGATTGGCAGGATCCTATCACTCACTCTAACCTTGCTTCACCGGGACACTTGCTGACCAAGGAGAGGATACGAAGTGTGGAGCTGGGCCCCTCCGCCTGACTCGTTTAGGGTCTCCTCTCGTCAGGGATGTCTCTTCATGCAGACTCCTTCACTGCTCCTCCGGTAGTCCAGGGCTCAAAACCAACCTAGCTGAGGAAGATGAGAGGCACCCAGCGCTCAGCTACAGAGCCGCCAGCACTGGTGTAGGCTCTGCCTTCTGAGCTTCCGCGCAAGCGCGGCTTCCCAACCCCCAGCGAGGAGGCGGGGAAGTAGGCGGGGCTAGCGTCCCTCAAGCCAATCGAAAGCGAGTGTCCCCGCCCTCGGCGCTGTGGACCCAGCTTGACCCCGGTCGCGGACCGGGGGGCGTGGCCCAGGAGGGGGCGTGGTTGCGGGCTGGAGGCGGGTCCTGGGGCTGTCAGTCGGCGCCTGCCGCCGCTGCTGCTCGCACGCCGGGCCTCCGGGGCCGCCTCAGCCCAGCACAGGTAAGGCCGCCGCGCTGCAGCGCCATCGCGTCCCTGGGGACCGCTGTCCGCGTCCTCGGGCCATGTCAGCGCCGCGCCGCCCAGGGGGCGGGCCCACGGCCTCCCCTCCCCCACGGCGCCCCTGCGACCCTGACTGTCCGCAGGATGGCAGGGATGCGGGGTGGGGGCTTTGGTCTCACACCTGTCCCCATGTTGCGCTGGCGGGCAGTTATCAGAGTCTCTGCGCAACCCCCGGCGGGGAAAGTTTGTTGACATCCGAACGTGGCGGGGAGCGAGCTGCTGAGCCGCGGGGATGCGCCTTGGGCAGCGCGGCCGTGGCCTGGGTGGCCCGCGTGGCTCGGGTCCAGAAGTCCTGCTGAGAGGCGCGCGGGGTCCGAAGCTGCTGCGGGGCGCGGGTCTCCGCGCTCTGCCACCTCGTAATTTAGTATTGACATTTAGAGGCGGTGGGCGAATTTGCTTAGCTTTTTTCTAACACCTCGTGTTTGTGAGGTGCCTTGCCAGGCCTTATTAGTTAATTAACAAGGTGGGAAAAGCAAAATAGACCCTGATATGATGGCCAGTGCCTTTAGCAACTCCTTAAAATCTACTTAGAGTTACTGTCGGTGAGAGATGTTTCGGCCAAGGACAGCCCTGACGTTTTTTGGTTGCTCCCGAGGCTTAGGTACTCAGTGCAAGGCTGTCCCCCTAGGTATAGAGGCTCTAAGGTCTAAGGAAGGTTCTCTAGTTTTCTAAACATAAGCAGTGGGGGAAATGGACGCCGAGGAAGCAGTTAAGGGAAAAAACAGAGGTTCAAGTTAAGTTTGTCTCTGTGTCTACTACCAGGTTGCCCCTCCTGAGCAGAAAACCCATGCTTTCTTCTGCCTCTCCATCTTCCCAGGAGGGTTGTATCCACATGGGTAGGCACGACTGGTTCCCTTTTCAGTCTGAAGACCTCTTGTTACCTGTAGTCTTACAGACCTGCCTAGGGACATCCTCTCAAAAAGGCGTAATTAGCACTTTCATCTGCCCATTAAGCAGTGGACCTTGAAATCCTTTGTAATCAGGCGCTGTTGTAGTGCCGAATCTTTAATAATACCTAATTCATTTTAATAGTGTTTCTATAATAACCTTTCTATTAGTATGCCAGCCTTGCAACACCAGGACTTTGTGTTAGAAGCAGCAATTTACTAGAAATATTGTCACAGCAAAAACTCTCTAACATATTTGCAACCCACGTTACTTAGATAATTACTGCTAGGGGGCATAAGTTATTTTCTTTTTAATATTTGGTGCAGTAGGTGTTACAGTGGTTTTGATCTCTGAGGTTGTTTGTCTCAGTAGAAATGGTATTAGCTACTATGAAACTTGATTTTTTTTTTGGACAAAAATCACAAGTTCCATAATCCACACTGATATCTTTTTGGGTAAAACTCTGAGCTAATAGTATTTGGCTTTGTTTTGCTGACCTACATCAAAACGAAGATTTAAAAATATATATTTAAAGGGTTATAATGATGCTTATAGCATATTTTATTAATAAAAACTAGCCGGTGCTGCTCTGGGTGCTTTACAGGGGTTCTATGTAATCCCCATGATTTCCCCACTGAGAAGGTTCAACTATCACCCCACATTTCAGACAAAGAGTTTGAGGTCCAGTTGTTTAACTCAGGTCGGACAATGAAACAACAGATTCTAACATTGGTAGCTGAGTTCAGAGTCCAAGTCCGTAACCAGTGTGTGGTCCTGCCTCTGCAGACTCCTCTTCCCACAGGTATTGATTTCTACTTGCTGTTCACATAGTGTTACATTCTCCACCACAGGGAGGAGGTGAGCACTTCATGGTGTCACACGAGCACTGGGGTAGGAGTTCTTATGCCGCTCTCCATTTTGCCACCAGAATTCTGTGATTTGATGACAAAACACCATCTTCTTCCATTCCATCTCTTCACCAATGGGATAGCAGTTAAGGCCACAGATGAGCCAGCTACCCTTAATCCTGGGAGCTGGAGAGATGAGTTAGTGCCCAGAAGAATTGAGTGTCCTCTCCCTTGAGCATAACTTAAAGTACAGTGTGAATAGTTAATACGTACATGTGTGAGGGATGAGAACTGGAAGACAATACAGTGGATGAAAGGCCTCACCTTGTTCAAACATTGTTAATTTTTAAAAATTACAAGTATTTATTTATTGAGAGAGGGGGTAAAGAAAGAGAGAGGGGCCAAGATTCTCTCCTTCCACCATGTGGGTCCTAGGCATTGAACTTAGGTCATCCGGCTCAATGGTAACTGCCTTAGAGCCATCACACTGGCCTACATTGTTACTTTTGTGATGATGATGATGATGATGATGATGATGATGATGATGATAAAAGCCAGAAGAGAGGTGATTCTGTGAAATTGGGATAGTGTGTGTAGTACTGTGTAAGGGGCATCTGTGAGGAACCCTTGGCATTGGCATCATTTTGCAGGAGTCAGATGATGGCAGGACCTAAACTGAAGACCACTGGTTTCCTAGAATTATGATATATAAACTTGGGAGGATGTGCTAAAAGTCATTTAGGGGGGTGGGGAGATGGCTTAATGGGTAAAGTACTTGCTCTACAAACATGAAGACCTGAGTTCAGATGCCCAGCACTCACATAAAAACAGGATGTGTGGCATGAGCCTGTAATCTTAGCACTGCTGGAATGCAGACAGGTGGATCCTGGGTCTTCCTGGCCAGTGGGCTTAGCCAATATGGTGAGCTTCAGCTCCAGTCAGGACTATATCTCAAAAAATAAGGCCGGCAGTGATAAAGATACCAGGCACCAACCTCAGATGTCCACACATGCATGCATGACCACACCTGTACCCATACACATGCATATATAACCCGCCCCCTCCAAATCCATTGAGTTTAGCATTCTTGCCCCTGGTCCCCGTTCTACATCCTTCTTGGACATTTCTGGGGCTAAAAGGGCTTCATAAATCTGTGCATATTCCTAATATGCATTGAGAATATAGCTTAGTGATAGACTGCTTGCCTAGCATGCATGAGGCACCAAGCTCAATTTCCAGTGCCACAAAAGAATGGTGTCTATATCTGCCTGTCTGTCTGTCTGTCCGTCTGACTATATCCAGTGATAGGGATGGGAAATTGTGGTTTGTGCTCTTGAAAGACAGTCTGTCATCAATGTAAATAAAAAGGGGATTAAGAAGAGAGATACTAAGCCAGGAAGACATTAGGAAGCCAAGGCTAGAATCCTGGATGAGGTAATCTAGGCTGACACAGGCGGTGGCAAATGGTGGATCCAGGAAGAAATAGACCCCAAATGACAAGCCATGCACACGGCAGCTGGCTACCCATAATATTAGACAGTCAGCATCTCCTAGGAATATGAGAGGACAAAGGCTTGCCAGAGCCACTGGGATAGCATTGACAAATCCAAGAAACCATTTTGCATGTGTATCCCCAAAGCTATGTGGTGGAATGAGGCTAATGAAAAGCCTCTACAAAAAATAGGTTTTCTTTCTCCACACGAAGGCAGGGTACCATTTAGCTTGAGTGGGAAACTCCCTCTGTGCAATGAAGAAACCTTGGTATCCCCCGTGGGGGCTGCTGTATCTGATGCTGGCTGGCTGTTGTACTTCTTGGCTAAGTTGACGCTGGTTATTCTAGTCTCTAAGGTGCGGAGGTTGTAGAGGGTAGGCCCTGAACCAAAGCAGCGGTCTCACTCCCCCATTTAATAATGGAGGAAGTAGGCGTGAAGAGTCTAGGGTGTAAAAGGCTATTATTTTGATGTTATTGCCCAGAGAAAAGTCCAGATATACCTGTTTTGAAGTGGAACCATTAGAACACATTGGCAATTTCTTTTTTTTCTGATTTGGTTGGAGAATGTTCTTGTGGGGGACTCTGTCCTCCAGCAACCCATTAACCCTGTGCTGGAGAGCTGGAGTGCGTCATGGAGTGCACTGGGAAAATCGCTGGGAGCTTGTGTTTCCAACTGAAACTCAGATTGTGTGGTGCTCTGAGAGGCTGGGTGAGATGTTTGGATGACCACACTGACTGGAAAACAGGATAATGTGGGGGAAGCAAATGAGATTTGCACAGGAAACCGCAAAGACAGAGAGGATACAGTTGGGAATGCTGAGTTCACTTTTCTCTTGGTTCTTTACATACTTCTGGCTTAGAATGCAACGTTTGTTAAATCTTCATATTTATTAATTCATAGGTTGAAAAATATTGTCTAATTATGTGGGAGCAAACTGTATAAATCTCCCTTCCAATCCCCCTACTCTGCCCTCTCCTTCTCCCTCTCCTTCCTATCTCTCTCTGCACAACTTTGGTGTTCCTTTTTCAATCTCTGTTAGGCTGATGTTTCTCAACAACTTCTGATTCCCACCCCCACCTCCCAATTTGGCAATCCCAAGAGACATGGTTGGTTGTTACAGCTAGGGATGGTCTATATGCTTCCTAGCAGTGGGTAGAGACCAGAGATGTTGCTGACCATTCTAGGACTCACAGCACCATGTCTTTCCCACCACAAAGAACCATGCAGCCCAACATGTCATAGTCTGAAAGGTGGAAAGCTTCATGATATGCAATTATGCAAATTCTCACGAGGAGCGAGTTGAAGTTAAGGGAAGAGGAAGGGGAAGAAAACAAAGCGTTCCTTTCCCTCTTTGGAGTGTCACATCTGACATCCAGAAGGAGACCCAGCTAAGTGAGCTGCTGTCTGCCACCGGAGAGCTCTCTTAATAGCTCGATTGCTCAACTCAGTAGTTTGGAACAGGAAGTGGAGGCCCTTGTAGTGGCAAGAGGCTGGAGGGATGATTTGTGCAGAAGATGGGTTTATATGCTGAGAAGGGCAGCTGGGCCCTACCAGAATGATCTTTTAAAGTTTATGGAATTTTTCAAAGGGTGTCTTATTGAGAATATTGAGTGTGGTGCTTAGAAGATACAATCTCTGATTGACAGTGCATGACCTTCTAGAAGGCCATGGATCTGAAGGCCTGCGCACTTTCCAGATTGTCCCAAGAAGACAGCCAGCAGCATTGTTTTGTTTTCAGGTTGCATTTGTCCTTTCCCCACTTCCCTTTCACATACCGTTTTTTAATTACAGAAAATGTTACACAGATATAAAAACTGAGAAAATAGTGTAAATCCTATCTGCATATTGTTCATCTTCAGTGACCATTATGATCTTTCTAATTATGATGTTTATATCATCTCCAACCCCCCCCACCCCTTTCCTGGTGTTGAGAATCAAACCTCGGGCCTTGCACATACAAGACAAGCTGTCCCATTGAGCCATAGCCCTGGACTTTTTACCACCACTGCCCGCCCCCCCTTTTCTTAAATGTGGACATAGAGTAAAAAGCTGCTGGTCCCCTGCTAGGCAGTCAAGAAGATAAGTAGTTTTAGATTCTTCAGTCTCCCTAGAAAAAAAAGCCATGATGGGCATACCACAATTAGAAGAGCCACGAGGGCCTGCCTGTGGGCAGGAATGGGATTGGTATATGGTAAATTAGGTATGGGGCTGTGGGGGTGGAGCCTAGCTCTTCCTGGTGAGTGAGCACAAGCTGTCAGAGACAGTTCATTTCTTTTGAACCCCCTGGCTAGAGAAGCTTACCTGGAATGCTCTCTTGGCAGAATCCCGAGTCAGGAACTAGCCACAGAGGCTTATGTTTCTGGAGACAGCATAGATATGGTCTCCTATCTGTTTCACTCTAGGCATGCATGAGTGGAGAGTGCTGAGTGTTGAGGATAGCCTCTGGCTCCCATCTGATGGCTTTGCACGGAGCAGCTGCTCTCTAGAAGCATAAACTGGAGAGGCAGACACTTCATAGTCTGAGAGGCGCTTTGTGGCAGTCACTCCATCCCAGCATCTGGCAGCAGAGGAAGGCCTCCTTCTGCAGCCTCAGTAGCCCACCCTACACAGTGACAACCAGCTTTGCAGTTTACCTTGCCTTCAAGCTTGCTGTTCCCAGCAGAGTCTCCCTAACCTGAAGAGCCATCGGCTTAGGCCATCAGGGCCTTGGCATGCCTTTACTTGACCCAGTGTTATGTTGTAATCTACATGTAAAAATGGCTTTAAGAGTTGAGAGAGTTCTTGAATAATCATTTAATTAATGTCTATGAATTTTAATTAGCACGGGTTTCTACAGACGTTGACCTCCTAGACCAAGTTCATGAGCAACTATATTGGCATGAATACCTGGGTCCCTGCAGAGCTGTGTTCCCCATTCTTACTCTGTTTACTGAATGCATTTACCCTCTCCTTATTCCAGAGGGTCAGGTGGCATTAGCTTGCCATGAACACTCTGTGTCGTGTGATTGTTAGTGGTTCATGTCTTTCTGGGGGAAAGTGGCTTATCTGCTGAGTTTTTAGTGTCACATGCCAACCTCATTACTTACACTGACTCTATCCTTTAGATGTCTTCTAGGTGGGAATGAATATTCCCATTTTATAGATAAGCAAACTGAGGAGGCTTTGGAAAGGCTCAGGGGGTACCATTGGATGCATTAGATGCTTTGACTATAAAGCCCAGGTGATTTCCACTCAGCCATATTGCCCTCACAGCTCAAGTTGGTGGGAGACTGACAGGTTGGTGGGGGAGATGGAGGCACGTGCTGTGAAGGGGGAATGAAGGTTATGGTTTACTGAGGTAATGAAATCTTCACATAGAGACCCCTGGGAAACTGCTTTTGAGTGTGGTAAATTGCCTGTGTCCTATTTTAGAGCTGACTGTATAAAACAGAAGTTGCACAGGGGTAGCACTGAGTCAGGTTTGGTCAGCAGATGTGTTTTATTTAGTTCATATAGTTTTTCTTACATAATTGGATTAGTTGCCAACGTGTAAAATGTACAGTGGGAGCCACAGCCTTTCTCAAAGCACCAGGCCCACAGTCCTTTACAGCAGCATTTAGCAGCTGCTGTCTTTGGGTATGTCAAGGTCTTCCTAGTAGCTGTATTTTCCACCCTGCCCTCTTCACCTATTTGTACTATCTGTCAGGACTCTCAAGGTGTCTGAATGGGGCCACCATGACACAAATTACACCCTCTCTCAGCCATGGCAGAGATCTACTGGAGGCTTGTTTTGTATTTGAGTTGGAGTCTAAAGACTGCAGAGATGGTGCCTGACCTCAGCAGCACTTGGTCTTAGAAAGCAGCATGGGAATTGTATTTGTTGAGGTAGAGAGTACACACTGACATGAAAAGCTTTATCCCATTGCTTGCAACACTGAGAACTGAGCATACAGATAGCTTGAAGAAGAAACCCTCTGTGTAAGGAGTGGCAGAGACATGCCACCATGTTTGTAGGAAGTACTGTATTTGTGGTAGAGGGGAAGCCTTTGGGCTCTGAAGAAGCTCATCTGGAAGTGTCCTGGACATTCACATGCCAAGAAGAACCTCATCCTATTGCCATGGCTGGGTGGGAGAACAGTTTGTTCAGTAACAATGAAGAAAACAAATAGGAGACTTATGATTCTGAGGGAGGTAGGCCGGGCTGTTTGAATCAAAGCTCCAATGAAAACATTAAAATGCTACATGAACCATTAAAAACAAACAAACAAACAAACAAACAAACAAAAAACAAAAAACCCTCCCCCCAAAAAAAAACCGATTTGATGAAAGCACCAATAAGCCAAGAAGATGAAGAAGAGCAACTAGGCCGAAGCCTGGGGTAGAGTGAGGACTTAGAGAGCTGGGTGTGCATGAGCATAGTCGTGTTACTTTTGCCCTCAGAACCATTGTGGATCTGCTTACATCCTTGGTTTTCCCAGTCTTGAAGGACAATGAACTCAGTAGTTAAAGGACATGGCTTGCCTAAGGTAGAGAGACTCACTAAGATACCAGCTGCATTTGAGTGGAACTCCTGAGGACAAAGGTGAACCAAGAGCTGAAACCATGTCACCCCATTCCCTAGGGACAGATGAGAAGATTGCCTTGGTAATGAGCAGAGCTATGGAGACACAAGAAGGTGCCCTGGGGTCACTGGGCAGCTTTTCCACAGACTTCAAGGAGGTTTAGACTTGTCCCAACTGGATAGAAGCCTAGACACCTGGAAGAATGAATGGTCACTGTCCTCTAGAGGAAGGTATCTTTCCTTTCTTTTTAAAACTTTCTGGGGCTACTGAGCTATATAATCAGAAATAATAAGACCTAAAAAATCCCATACATAATGAGAAGATTAAAAAAACAACTGATAGGAGCAAGTAGACCCACAGCTTCTTTATGTCTTATAAATACATAGAGAAAGAAGAACTTGGACTTACACTTTGGGCAGCTTATTAATGTCTTCAGTAAATGGGGAGCAGTTGAAAATGGTTTGGGATCAATAAATAGGCCAATGCATTGAAAAGAGTTCTCTGAAGAAGAAATACAAATGGTCTAGAAATATTTTTTAAAATGTTTAACATTCTTAGGCATAGGGTAAATGTAAACTAGTAGTACTTTGAGATTCTTTCTCACCCCAGTTAGAATGGTCATCAGCAAGCAAATGTGACAACAAATGTTGGTGAAGATGTGGGAGAAAGGAGAAGCCTACTCACTATTTGTGGGAGTGTAAATCAGTGGTTCTCAAGCTGTGGGTCACAACCCCTTTGGGGGAGTTGAGTGACCCTTTCACAAGGGTCACCTAAGACCATCAGAAAACACAGATATTTCTATTTTGATTCATAACAGTAGCAAAATTATGGTTATAAAGTAGCAATGAAAATAATTTTATAGTTGGGGTCACCACAACATGAGGAACTGGATTAAAGGGTTAGGAAGCATTAGGAAGGTTGAGAGCCTCTGGTGTAAATGATGTAGCCACTATAGAAACTAGTATGGAGGCTCTTTTTAAAACATCTGAAAATAGTCGGGCGTACGCCTTTAGTCCTAGCACTTGGGAGGCAGGGGCAGGTGGATCTCTGTGAGTTTGAGGCCAGCCTTATCTACAGAGTGAGTGCCAGGATAGGCTCCAAAGCTACACAGAGAAACCCTGTCTTGAAAAAACCAAAAAAAAAAATCTGCAAATAGAACTACCATATGACACAGCTATGCCCTTCTTGGGATACACTTGAAGGACTCTGTGTCCTGCCATAGGATGCCTGCTCATCCATGTTTATTGCTGCTCTGTTCACAATAAGGGAAGAGAGTTAGCATTTTACGTACATGGAGCCTACAACACAGTAGAATGATATCTACAACTGAAATAGCTGACAGGGTAGAAATCTACCTGTCTGCAGAGAAGACACTTTTGAAGAAAGATGGGAACACTTCCCACCATGGTGCTGAAGGCAACCTGATTGAAAGATTCCAGACATCAATGCTAAGGATTTTTAAAGGAGCTAAATATGTTGAGAGCCTATCCCACGTGAACGGTTACACTCTGGCCCTGGACACATGGGGAAGGGCCCAGGACCAGCACAGGAAAATTTGGTAGACTTTGCAGAGCTCCTGTTGAGGGCCCTACCCTGCCTGGGGAGTCGTGGGTGGATGGGGTGGGGGGTAGGCTGGGGGTGGGGGAGGAGGGATGGGGGTGAGGGCAGGGAGAGGGAGAAGGGACTTACATGTGAAACAAGCTTGTTCCCTAACTAGAACTAATAAAGAAAAAAGAAAAAAGAAAAAAAGAAAAGATAAAAAAGGAGCTAAATATATGGGTTAGTGTTGATGTAGATGAACAATTAAAACGAAAAAAGGAATTTTATATTTTATAGCCTAAGTAAGTAAAAAACAGCAGGGAAGGGGCTTAGGATCCAGAAAATTCTGAGAAGACTGAATAGAAATAGGCAACATTTACCCTGAAGATGGTGACAAATAGGAAACAGTTCTGAATTGCTTGAAAATACTTTTTGTGTAGCATACACATGAACACAGGGTCACACTTTAAAGCATCAGTGGAAAACTGTCAGGGGGAAAGACTTGATGTGGATGATTGAGTAGGGTAACTTCATGAAGAGGAGGAGAAAGAGGAAGGGAGATTCTAGGTGAGGCACAAGGAGCAAGCATGGCTTCTAGGTGAATAAGGTGTTAGGGATCCAGGCAGTACGACCAGAGTGAGAGGAGACAGATTAGTAGAATTTTTAAGGATAAATATGAGGGACAGAGTGATGGTTCCATGGTTAAGAGTGTGTACTGATCTTGCAGAGGACTCAAGTTTGACTCCCCGTAGCCATATTAGGGGTAGGGCTAACTCCAGCTCCAGGAGATCTTACACCCTCATTTAGTCTCCACAGGCACTGCATTCATGTACACACACACCCACAGTCATATACATATGCACATCTTTAAAAATAAAATATTTTAGAAAGAATAAATATGGACAGATATCTTGGAATTATCTGGGAAAGAACAGTAGTGGTGTTAACACAAATGCCTGCCTAGTTTTCAACACCCTGTCCTCAGGAAAGGTAACTAAGCCCAGGTGGTCTTGATTCAGGATTCTGTTAGGTGTCTGGATTTTACTGCCCAGCAGAAACCATTGTTCTCCCAGCTGAAGGACCTACCATTGTCATTTGGACCAAGGGTAAAGAATACACCACAGAAGAAACTATATGCAGATGACATCATTTGGGTCACATCTGGTTTTCCTTTCATGTCATTTAGAAATAAAGAACCAAAAGTGATGCAAGAATAGACAGAAATATTGGGAGAACCAAGAATTCAAAGACTGATATAGACATGGGCATCTCATCTTTTTAGATGCTCCCCCAGGTTTTGCTCTGGATTTCTAACCAGCTTCTAAAATTGAGCCACCCCAATACTTGAGTTTTGGATATCTTATTCATTCCAAGTGAGTACACCCAGTCTGTGCTGTGGACTATCTTCTTGAACATGGCTCTTAAGTTTGCATCTTTCTTATTCTTCTGGTTTTCAGACCCATCTGTCAGGCTGCCGCATAAGATTCCCACTGGGATGTCTAGGACGATCTGAAATGTTCTCTATCAAACCCCTAATCTGAACTGCATCTATCTGAGACCTTCTTTCTGTTTCAAATTCTCAGGCTCATAAATACCACCATCTACCCAGCCATTCAGACCCCTGACCTGGGAGTTAGCCTCCTTTAGTCTTCTCTTTCCTGTACCCCCACATTTAAACAATAACCAGTCCTGTAGCTGATCACTTCTCCTTACCATTCTCAGCATAGCCAAGCAGTACCAATGCTGGCTTGGACTGTTGCTATAGCTCCCTAACTGACCTCTTCATGTCCTCAAACAGTTGATTTTACATTTATGTTAAAGTAGCATTTAAAAACATGTATCAGATCATGTTATTTTCCTGCTCAAAATGAATGTGTTTGTTTTCTTAAAAACAACAGTCAGTGTTCTCCTAATATGCTTGGGATGACCTAAATCTCTAATGCAGTTAGAAGACCCCATACAATCCAACCCTGCCTGAATTCCGAGTTCTCTTCTATTTCTCTTCTCTGCTTTGCAGCTGTCTGTCACACCTCTGCTGCCTTTGCTCTTCCTAGAATGCGAGTCTGTCTGCCTCAGGGGCTATGTGCTTCCCTTTTCTGTCCTTTTTTGATTTCTGTCACTCAAGTCTCTGATCAGATTAGACTTTCTCAAAGTGGCCTCCTCTAACTATTTTGTCTCCAGCATCCCTTGCTTCTTCCACACTCTCCAGCCTGCCATGCTTCTTCCTTCAGAGCACTTGTTACTACTTTGTTGACTCCATGAAGCAAGAACCTTGACTTATTTAATGCTGTACCACTGGAATATTGCTTGCATTGTAGTTTAAGCCGATGTATTTTTGAATGCCTGAGATAATTATATCATTTTATAAGAGATTTATTATTCAGTGAGTGGTTCTGAGGAAACTGGCTGGACTTATAGAAGGTGTACCCTTAATTTACAAGATGAGTTTTGGGCTGACAGATTTGACAATTGACAATTTAGATGGAGTACACTAACTTTTTGAAAAACTTATTATGCCAAAACCAGCACATGAAGAAAGAATGAATAGCAATATTAAAGAACTGATTTCATTGTTAAAGATTTTCCCAGCTAATATCAGATAGACAAATATACAGGTGATCTCCCATGAAGTCATCTAGGCATTGGAAAGAATGACTGACATCAGTCTTGAGTATCTTCCAGAGGGGAGATGGGAAGGGAGCATTTCACTGCCCATTCTCTCAAACAAACAAAAAAAAACCAAACAAACCCCACTCGAAAACCTGGCAGGAACATCACAGTAAAAGGAAGTTGAAGGGGGTGTCAGTGAGATGGCTCAGTGGTTAAGAGTGCTTGCTGCCCTTACAGAGGACCTGAGTTCATTCTACATCAGGCATCTAACAGCTCCAGGAGGTCCCCCTTATGTGTTCTTCCCTACTCTTCAGGTACCTGTGTGTGTATGTGCACACGCGCACACACACACCATCTTTTTTAAGAAGAAGAAAACTGAAGATCAAACTTTCATGGGCCTATATTTATAAATCTTAAAATATAACCAAATGAATTCAGCAGTATATAAAAGGCCAGTAAATCATAACCAAGGGGATAGGTTTCAGGAATTCAGGAATTGAAAACAAATAAAGGTAATTTCCTCTAGTAATAGAATATAGTAGGAAAATATAATCATCTCAGCATACATAAAAAGATTTGATGAAATTCAATATTATTCATGATTTTTGTCTGAACCAAGGAATCTTAATCTGGTAATGGGCACATAAAAATAAGCATCCTGTGATAATTTGAAATATTGAAAATTCTTCATTCTGAGATGTCTGATAGCCTCATTTTTTTTGAACATTGCATTTGAAATCTTAGTCGCTGTCCTATGACCAGACTAGAAGTGAAGGCCCAGGGATTGGAAAACTTATTGCAGAGACAAACATGATTGTATACATAGAAAATCTAAAATAATCTATAGATAAATTATTGAACTTAACATAGGTTTAGCAAGGTATCTGGATGCAAGGTCACTCATTTGTAGTTTGCCAGCCTTAGTGGCACATGCTTATAGTCCTAGCTGCTCAAGAGGCTGGTACAGGAAGGCCACTTGAGCTTGAGATTTCAAGGCCAGTTTGGGCAGCACAACGAGACTCTTTCTCAAAAACAAAGTAAAGCAATAATAGTAAGAAACTAACATACAGGGGCTGGAGAGATGGCTCAGCAGTTAAGAGCACTGACTACTCTTCTAGAGGATCCAGGTTTAATTTTTAGCACCTCCATGGTGGCTCAACTGTCTGTAACTCTACTTCCAGGGGACCCAGCACCCTTTTCTAGCCTGTGCAGGCACCGCACTCGTGTGTTATACAGACACATGCAGGCAAAGCACCTGGACACATAAAATACAAATGAATTTTTAAATGAACCAACTATATAATCACACATACTAATGACAAAAACAAAATGAAACTTAAAACATAGCATTTACAGGAGCCTAAAAAACACCATCAAATTCATGGGAACATGTGCGGTAAAGATGGGCAAGATCTCTATGCTGAAATTTCTATTACTCTGTGATGAGAGTGACATAAGAAAATCTGAGGAGACAGATATGCAATGTTCATAGATTGACTGTAAAATCTGTGTGGTGAGAGAAAGCTGAGATGGAGTTGATCATGAAGAGTAAGAAAGCTGGGAGAATCATACTCGGAGGTGTCGGGCTGATTTAAAGCTATTGTAATGAGGCCGGTGCAGTGCTCACGATTGGATAGACACATGGCCCCTACCGAGGAGCACTCAGTTGTTCCTCGACTCCCTGTTGGGATGGATCCCTCTAGCAAAAACCAGATTAACAAGAGAAAAGATACAAGTTTATAGTGTATGCTAACACAGTTCACACAGGAGAACCTCAATGAAGAACAACTCAGAGCTGTGACTTACAGTGCTGGCTCGCACAGGTGGCATCATTGACAAGAACAGCGTATTTGTAGAAAAACAAAAGGACAGGGACCAGGGTTTCAGGCTTCTGAGGGGAAGCAGGGAAATTGATGGAATTTTCCCTTTGTTTATTGCTTCTTTGTTTCTTTTAGTGAAAAAAATATTTTTGTGTCTGTTTAAGAGGTACATTTTGGGGCACGGGTCTCATTTCATTTACGCAAATGAAGTAAAATTGACAGAGATCTTTATGTAATCACTCAATTTACAATAAATGTAACGCTGGAATGTGCTAGACAAAGAATGTATTTAAAACAAACAATGCTGGTTTAGTTTGATACTCATGGCACATCTCCCTCAAACTATTCAGAAAAATCAATTCTAGTTGCATCGTAGACATATAAACAATGGTAAAAATAAGTCTTTTGGAAGGAAATGAGAATTTTTGTATAATTTTAGGCAAACATGTCTTAAATAAGATAAACACAGACACACACACACACACATATACATACACATACATACACCCCAACACATGTGCACATACACATACTAACTATAAAGGAAAACATGATAAGATAAAATTTCTGGTCAACAAAATACACTATTAAAAGTGAAAAGTCAGGACACACAGCGTAAGAGAAGATATAAAGAAGTTCCAAGAATCAACTAACATTAAATAACGCAGAGGAGCACAGACAAATACCTCCAACAAACTTTTCCTACAGGGGGTGTCCACATGGCCAATGAATTCACTAAAAGTAAAAGTTATTTTATTGTACCAGTCTTCATATAAATGCAAATCAAGCCTACAATAAAACATCTCTGTCTACATGCCCACCAGATGGTTAAACCTAAAAGGTCAGACATTACTAAGTGTTGCCAAGAACATGGGACAGTTACACTGTCATACTTTGTTGTCCTGGCACAGTTTCTGCCAGATACCCAAAGAAGCACTGCTGAGCTGTAGTGATTGAGAGCAGGGTGAACTGTGGAAGTAATGATGGCAAAGAGAAATTAATGGAGCCTTCAGGGCGTGGGGTCATGGTCTCTTGCTTGATCTGGATAGTGTGGGGAGTTTATGGTGTGAAAGTTCATCTGTTGTATGTTTATGTTTTGTGCCCTTTCTGTAAATGTCTTTTATTTTTTACTTTACAATTTTATTTTAAAAAGTACAGACCCTTTGGTTCTTAAACCAACGGAAGTTAGAGAAAAGTTTCATATTTAAATATAAAATGAAAGGTTCTCAATTAAACAGGTAGATATTTTATAATATTGGAACTATGAATTAGTTTGTATACAATTAATGTTTTCTTTGAAAAGCAAAATTAAAATAGTAACAAAACCAACATAAATGTCAGCCTGAAAAAATATTAGTAAAATACTAATATGTTATATACTGTCAGTTGGTTCATCATATATTAGAAGATTGATGGTACCCAGTGGTTTGGTTTATATGTGAGATGTCCACCATCGGCTCATATGTTTGAACAATCAGGCCCTGGCTGGTGATGCTACATAGAAATGTAGGAACATCAGAATGAGTAGCACTGAAAAAGTTGGTTACCATAGAGGGAACTTGGAGGCTTTACAGCCTGGGCTCACTACCTGTCCACCCTCTGCTTCTGACTATGACTGCCGTGTAATCAGCTGCCCATCCTCTTGCTGTCATGCTTTCCTTTCCATGACAGACTGTGTCCCCTCAGACTGTAAGCCAAAATAAATGTTTCTGAACTTAAATTGCTTCCTGTTAAGTATTTTTGTCATAGCAACAAGAAATATATTCAATACAGGTACCAAGGAATGAGGCTGATGCTATGATCAATCCATTTGTGCCCTTTTTTGTTGTTGTTTGTTTGTTTTTGTTTTTGGAGAGACAGGATTTCTCTGTGGCTTTGGAGGCTGTGCTGGAACTCATTCTAGGCTGGCCTTAAATTCACAGAGATCCGCCTGCCTTTGCCTCCTGAGTTCTGGGATTAAAGGTATGTACCACTAACGCCTGGCCGTTTGGGCTTTTGAACAGTATTGGGACTGTGAAAGACTATGTGGACTTAAATGTTTGGATTAGATGCGTGTTGTATTATGAGATGACCGGGGCTCTGCAGTGGCCAGGGCCAGAATGTTGTGTTTTGGAAGTGAAATGTCTTCCACAGGCTTATGTGGGGATGTTTTAACCTTTATGATATGGGACCTTGCTGGAGGAAGTGATTCACTGGAGGTGGGCCTTGAGGTTACATAGCTTATCTCTACTTCCTGTCCACTGTCTGCTTCTTGACTGCAGAGACAGTATCATTAGACTGAAATGCCTCCCATTTCAGTCACCATGACAGCTTGCATCACCAACAAAATAAAACCTTCCTCTCTTAGGTTGTTTTGTTTTGGCAGAGGAGTATTCTAATGTCCCGTTTGTACTGCTCGGCTTTCTACTGCTGTAATGAATACCTGAGCCCACCAGCCTGTGGAGAGGAAAGGGGTATCTTGGCTCACAGTTTTGAAGGTTTTGCTCCATGATTATTTTGTTCTGTTGCTTTGGGCCAGTGGTGAGGCAGCTTATCATGATAAGAGTGTGACTGAGCTTCATGACTCCAAAACAAGGGTGGGGCTCATGCTCAATGACTTCCAGGGACCTTTCACTAAACCTCATTTTCTAATGGTTACACTCTCTCTCATTAGTGTTACTCTGGGAACTCAGACTATAAGTGCTAGATCCTTGAAAGATATTCAAGATCCAAACAATAATGTTCTGCCTCTGCAGAAAGGCAGAGGCAGAGAGGCAGAGGCAGAGAGGCAGAGAGGCAGAGGCAGAGAGGCAGAGGCAGAGAGGCAGAGGCAGAGAGGCAGAGAGGCAGAGGCAGAGAGGCAGAGGCAGAGGCAGGCAGAGAGAGGCAGAGAGGCAGAGAGGCAGAGAGCAGAGGCAGAGAGGCAGAGGCAGAGAGGCAGAGGCAGAGAGGCAGAGGCAGAGAGGCAGAGAGGCAGAGGCAGAGAGGCAGAGGCAGACAAATCTCTGAGTTTGAGGCCAGCCTAGTCTACAGAACGAATTCCAGGACAGCCAGAGCAACACAGAGAAACTCTGTCTTGAAAAACAACAACAAAATGGTGATATTGTGAGATTTGTTAGATTAGGACTAGCCTGTCTAAACTGTCCCATATGGAAAGTTGACAGTTGATCTGTCTTAACTGCTGAATTCAGAGGCTCAGGTGAACATTTATGTAGTGTGACCCCAGCTAAAGAATTATGTATTTTATTAGGAAATCATGGGATACTACATACCTTTAACTATTGATAATGGTGCAATTATGAAAAATTCTACTTTCTAAGTTACATGTTTGAATTTTTGTAGTGATACAAGTAGAAAATCAATGCAAATTAAATGAAAACAAAATAAAAATTATTTCCACAAAAATCATCTTATTTAATTAAAAGTTTTCATATTTTCTGTATTAAAACCTGATGACAGAGTTTCTGTTCCACCTGGTCCTGCTGCTCTTCAGTCCCAAATAAATACACAGACGCTTATATTAATTATAAACTCTATGACCAATGACTCAGGCTTCTTATTGGCTAGCTCTCTCTTAATTATTAGCCCATTTCTATTAATCTATATATTGCCATGAGGATGTGGCTTACCCATAATGCTCTGGTATGTTATTCCTTCAGCAGCTACATGGCCTCTCTCTGGAATTTCTTCTCTGCCTTCCTCTTCCTCACATTCTCCTAGTCTGGCAGCCCCGCCTTTACTTCCAGCCTGGCTACTGGCCAGTCAGCATTTATTCATCAACCAATAAGAGGAACATATTCATAACATACAGAAGGATATCCCCCATCAAAAACCAGTAGAAACTATACCAAAATATCAGGCTGTCTGTGGTGGTTTGATGAGAAATGCCCTCCATAGACTCAGGTATTTGGGCTTTTGGTCCCTGGTTGGTGGAGCTGTTTGGGGAGCACAGCCTTTAGGAGGTTCTGGAAGAAGCACATCACTGAAGGTAGGTGCTGGGAGTTCATCACTCCACCTCCCTCTTGGCTTTATGTTTACAGTTGGAAATGTGCCTTCTCAGTTTTCTGCTTAGGCCTCCCCTGCCATTATAGACTCTTTCTCTGGAACCATTAAGGCAAAATAAACTTCCTTAAGTCACTTTTGGTCATGGTGTTATTTATCACAGTAACAAAAAGTAACTAGAACACCAGCTATCTCTTGGGTCATTACTGATGATTTTATTTATTTATTTATTTATTTATTTATTTATTTATTTATTTATTACACTGTATTATCAGGCAGTCATGCCTGTCATTCAAGCTGCCATTCTACTGCCTTAGCCTCCCAGGCTCTGGGACCACAGGTGTGTATTCCAGGACTCACATGACTGATATCCACTGTGTATTCTTTATTTTTGCTGTGTTTTTTTTAACAATATGTGTGCATTGATTTAATCACCAGATGGTGCTAACCAGGACTCTTAAATTTTGTCTATGTTTTACCAGCTCTACAGTAAGGACTGAATCCCTAGTGAGGTGTGCCTTTCTCTTGCTTCTTGTCTCCCTGCTTTAATCTCCTGCTCATCTGCATGTATATGCATTTCATTTTTATATAGAACACAGATACTTTCCCACTGTAAATAACTTAAACAACATAGAGCACATAGAAGACAAAACCCCATGGAAATCCCAATTTAAATTTGAAATATTTATTTATAATCAAAGCATCACTCTGTAGTCCTGACTGGCCTGGAATTGGCTGTGTATACCAGGTTGGCCTTGAACTCAGAGAGATCTGCTATTTCCTGAGTATTGGGACTATAGACATGCTACCATGCCTGGCTTTAATTCTTTAAAATTTTTTTATTACTGTGTATGTGTTGTGGGCATGAGAGAGCAACACCATGAATATTTGGGTCAGAAGACAATTTTATGTAGCTTTTGGGGCTCCAACTCAGGTGGTCATCTTTGTGCTACAAACGCTTTTACTCTCTGAGCCAGAAGTTCCAATCTTTTCTCAGAAATTTTCTCTCTCTCTTACTTCCTTCTTTCCCTCACTCCCTTCCTCATCCCTCCCTCCCTCTCTCCCTCCCTCCCCCTCCTCATCTCTCTCTCTCTCGCTCTCTCTTTCTCTCTCTCTCTCTCTCTCTCTCTCTCTCTCTCACACACACACACACACACACAGGTATTTAAAAACACAAATGGAGGCTCACTCCTACATCTCAGCACCTTATGTGACTTGGTCTTTGAACAGCTGTCTCATCCAACATGACTAGCCCAAAGCCCCTTTGCCCTTTCTTTCAGTCTCCATGCAACAAACAATTTGGCATCTCATTATTGGATAATTTTCCTAGGGACTTTAGATGGGAATGGTTCAAAGGGACAAAACATGAAAGGAAAACATATGCAGCTATAGTCACAGAGGTGGCCCAGGGAAGATGGAGAACATGGCCAATGCTGTTTCCAGTTACTCTCCAGGCTTTTTCACTCCTGTTTTCTTTCATCATGCCTTCTCACCTACATGCAGCTAGGACATTCCACATTTATCATCTCATTGTCTCAGGGACAAGTGACATAGCAGAATTCAGAAATCAATGCTTGGCATTAGATTCCCATGGCCTGGTCCTTATGGGGACACCCAAGGACTCAATGCACGGGCACAATAGGATGCCTGAAGAGAAAGAGCTTGCCTCCTCTGTGCTATTAACCCCCTTCCAATGGGATGACGATGTCTTTGATGAGGAGAGAAGATCATTAGAGGGAAAGGAAGAGGCACAGCTTTTTGTGACCTCTGAGGAGGCAGGCCGTGCCTTGTGTCTAGACTGCCTCATGGATTGTGACTATTCAAACTCCTGGTAGGTCTGAAAAGCCAGAGAGCAAAACAACCAGGGCATCTGTATTTAGGCAAAGTCCAGAAATCATGACATTACCAAGGAATGGCCTGGCTTTAGACTTTGCTTTGGGTTGATGGGCCTGGAGGAGAGGTATTAAGTTGCACAGTGTTCATCTCTGTCAGGGGAGGACTGAATGATGACTGGGATGGTGTCTTAGGGTTCTATTGCTGTGAAGAGACACCATGGTCACAGCAACTCTTACAAAAGAAAACATTAAATTGGGGCTGGATTATGGTTTCAGAGGTTTAGTCCATTGTTGCCATGGTGAGAAGTATGGCAGCATATAGGCAGACATGGTGCTGGAGAAGGAGCTGAGAGTTCCATGTCTTGATCTGTTGGCAACAGGAGGTGAACTGTCACACTGGGTGTGGCTTAAACATGTATGAGACCTTAAAGCCTGCCTCTACAGTGACATACTTCCTCCAACAAGGCCACACCTACTCCAACAAGGTCACACCTCCTAGTAGTACCACTCCCTGTGTGTCAAGCATTCAAACACATGGGGGCAATTTCTAGTCAAACCACCACAAATGGGTAGGCATCAGTAAGGCTCTGTGCCATGCGTACCTGAGCTCCAGTCCTGAGCAGTGCCCAACTCCAAGGAGAATCCAGGTTTGCTTTGATGGTGGTGCTGGCTAGACTACCCTGTGATTGGCCATGAGCTCTGGGGATTCCCTCCAGAGATCCCCATAGCATGGACCCACAGAGGCAGGCTCACTTTCTGCCAGGCTTGTTGCCTTGTGGGGTCTCCAGCAGCAGCAGCAGCAGCAGCAGCAGCAGCACAGGCCTTTGTAGAGAGACACAGGCCTGGTGGTCACAGATATGTAACTTTTTACCATTTCTTGGCCATATTGTGCAAGCAGGGTAAGGGAAAATCCAGACCTTTCTGGACAGGGCTGAATGGGAGTCCAGCCAGGGATGCTGTTAGTTGATGCTGAATAAATAAAAGCCTCAAATTAAGACCAACAGAAAACCATTTTTTTTCCCAACGTACTGAACTTGAGACACTGACTTAATTCAAGGGTTGGTTAGGTAGTTTCCAAACTTAAATTGTGAATTCTAATGATTTTGAGTGAGTTTTGGAAATCACCTGGAAACAACAGCTTCGTCAGTGCCTAGGGATGTCATTGAAGTTGGTTACACTAACACAAGCTGATGGAAATGTCAGGGCAGGATGGTATCACTGGACCTGGAATGGAGGAAACCCTTTCTGCATGGCTGTCCTGGGGCTTCTGCAAAGCTCAGGAGGGGGAATAGATGGGATGGGATAAAAAGGTAGATTAGTGTATCTACTTGTGAACTATTTTAGCAATTAGTTTTAGACAATTTGCATTGATATGAATTCTTGTATATTGACACATATGTAAAATTGTTTTTGCATTCCTAAGATAATTTGTATATTGATACAAATTCAAAATTATATTTGTCTTATTGTGTATGTTCTTTTTTCTATTTACGATGTTTTGTACTCAAATATAAAATTGTTTTTGTCATACTGTATGTATATTTCTACTTCTGCTTAAGATATTTGTATATGATGCAAATATAGGATATTTTTGTCATATTGCACTATACATTTCTACCTCTGATCAAGATATTTTTATGTATTTTTACAATATCGAGGTCATTGTCCTCATGCTGCCCATCTATTTAAAGACTAGTTTTTAATGTGAAGCTTCAGTCTTTAAATTATATAGGTTATTAAGAATTACAGGCTAATAGTCACCCATGTTTGTTATAATTATAGTTATGTTAGTTAGGTTCTCTAGATACACAGAGATGTATTTTTCATAGATAGGTAATTTTTAAACACTTCAAAGACCAACAGAATATGGCATTTAAATGTTTTAATAATTTAGAATTCTGTTGACTTGAAACACAACTGCTTCTGGCAACACCCATCTACTCCTGAGAGGATGCTGGGCATCAGAGACACTCCATATGGAGCTTGTTTCCTTTTTGGCAAAACTGGCCTATTGGGCAAAAAACTGTCCTTGCCTCAACTGCTGACAGTAAGTATGCTGTCCAAGCAGGTTACAAAGAAAAGCAACTGCCAAACCTTGTCATGAAAGAGTAGGACAGTCTTTTGATTTTTCTTGCTTCTGAAAATGGTCTGTCAGATATTCTAAGCCTATAGCCTAGGTTGGTTGCTCCAACATTGGGTGCAGAGAGACATTGGGTGACTGTCCAGGTAGCCAAATGCTTCTGTTATTTCTTGTATCTTTTGGAAGTCACTTGGTTCAACTTCCTGCTTACTCAGGTAATAATATTTTCCTTCTTAGGTCTTTGATGGGGTTGAAGACTATATAGTCATGTTACTATCCTCTCAAATCTTAGCTAAGGCATTTTATGTACAAGACATAGACTCCTTAGGATAGGACAGCTATTGGAATAATCTGATTTTTTTGCCAATTACCTATAGCCTGGACATTTAGTCTGTGTTTTTTGCTTGATGTTCTTGTTGGTTGTAGTTCCATTTTTGTGTATGCTATTACCCTTTCTTTCTCATGGACAATACCTGATAATTGTTCTTATTCTAAATGGTTTTATGTTAGGATTAGTACTTCCTTATTTAGACAAAAAGGGGAAGTATTGTGGGAATTAATTCCCCAATAGATTTGGGATACCAGCCTTAGGGTGTGGCTTCTTGTTTGTGGATGTGACCTCTTATAAGGAAAGAGGAGGGGTTACTCGCTCTTTCATGTAGTGGTTGGAGACTGGATTGCTGCTTCCCTGGACCCTAGGGAGAACGGAAGACTGTGGTAGCTCCCTACCTTGTTTTTATTCGTGTTTCCTAATAAATCTTTGGTATCCTTTTATTCGGGTTCTCGTGCATTCACATATTTTTGCCATTAAAGGTTTCTGGTTAACACTGCTCAGCTGGTACTTGGCTGACCTACCATAATTTCAGACTGTGGTGACCTTGGAGCAATTCTTGGTTCTTACATCCCTTCCCTGCCTCTTTCCTCTGTCTTCCTGCAGGAGCCCTGACACCCAGTCACTCCCTTGCTCTGCTCCCATCCCTGAACTCTCCACCTTTGCCATTGGTCCCTGTCTTCGGTCTGTGCATTCTCACTCAGGCAGCTCCATTGTTAATTTTGTGGGGTGCCTTTTTCTTTGCACCTCTCAGACTGTCTCCTACCTGGGGAGGAGAAAGAACCTACTCTTTAAAAATGCTTTTCTTTGACCTATTGGCTTATGTGGCTTGAGGAATGTGGTGGCTGTAAAATTCGTCTGACAGCCAGCTTTGCAAACATGGCTTATTTTTGGTTAGCTGCTTTTGGCCATCACATCAAAATTTGCCATGTTTTGTCCTTCCTCTGATGCTAGGATGCCTTTCAGTGGAGAATCCATTTCCTGTAAGTGGAAGGCTGCTACTGGCATAGCTGAGTTAATGGAATTGGACATAGTTTTGAGGTTTTTTTTTGAGGTGTGGGGTATTGAGCCCAGGGTCTTGCATGCACCAATTGAGCTCTCTGCCATTGCAGCAGAGAACCCTCTCTCTTGTGATGGCTTCATTATGATCCTAGTCTGACCTTGATTTCCCACACCTCTTTCCTTTGCCTCCCCATTGATGGCATTAAAAGTGTGGACCACCACATTTTAGCAAAAACAAAACAAAACAAAACAAAAAAACAAAAACAAAAACAAAAACAAAAAACAAAAAAAACCCCCCAAAAACAAAAAAAACCCAAAAAAACCTCTAAAACCAAAAAACAACAACAACCAACCAAACAAAACAAAACAAAACAAAACCAAAACCAAACAAATAAACAAGAAACCAACCCCCCCCCCAAAAAAAACCCACTATAGTTTTGTTTTGTTTCATTTTTGAGAACAGGGTCTCTTATAGCCTAGGTTGGCCTCAGTTTCTTTGTGTAGCTAAAGATGATTGTGAACTTCTAATCCTTCTGCTTCTGCCTCCCAAGTGCTGATATTCCAGGCATGTAACATTACGCCCAGAAAAATACTGAAGTATTAATAGTATTTTCTTTCATCTTCACCTCTTAAAATTTTCCTCTGACTTTCCCTTACCCTGAATTAATTTATTGCTGGGATTGTTATAACAGGGCTAATAAAGAATGGTCAGGGATCCTCTGAGGTTTTGTTTATTTATTTATTTTACTTCATAGCAGAAATAGCAAGATTACACTTAAAAGAGTTTGAGTTCTAGGCCCTCTTCAAAGCTCAGGATATGGAAATCAAATTTCCGAAGCCACTGAGGTAAATGGGTTGAATTATGCCCATAAGTTCAGATGCTGAAGTCTTACTCCTCAGGATCTCAGAATGGGACCTTATTAGGAGATGAAGGTCTTTGCATGGTAATCGTGTTAAGTAAAGTTCATTAGGATGAGCTTCAGTCAAGGAGAACTGGTGTTCTTTGATGATGGAGTTTCTGTTCTGCCTTGTCCCACAGCTGTTAAGTTCCCAAAAAAAAGACACAGAAGCTTCTCTATTAATTGTAAACTGTTGGCTCAGGCTTCTTATTGGCTAGCTCTCTCTTAATTATTAATCCATTTCTATTAAACTATGTATTGCCACGAGGCTGTGGCTTACCTGTAATGTTCTGGCATGTTACTCCTTCAGTAGCTACATGGTGTCTCTCTGGTGGCTCCTCTCTGCCTTCCTCTTCCTCCCATTCTACTGGTCTGGTAGCCCCACCTATACTTCCTGCCTGGCTACTGGACAGTTAGTATTTATTCACCAACCAATAAGAGAAACATATATCCCCCGCATGCAGAAGAGCATCCCCCACAAGTTCTTAGAAAAAAAAAAAAAACGGAATTTGGACACACCTTCTCAAAGGGAAGTGCTATACAGGAATACAGGGAATACAGGGAGAAGTTGATTTGTGTTAACAGAGATATAATAAACATTCTAGTTCAAAATGTTAGAGGGAGTATATTGATTTGCCTTTGTAGAACTCACTGGACTAAGAAAGATGATGTAGAAAAGGAATGACTGCTCTATGGCAGCTCTAAAAACAGGTGGCACTGCTCCTTGGAGACATTGATTAGATTTCCACAAGGTGGAGACTAGATGGGTGTTCAGGATGTTTCCACGGTGTAATATACAATACAAGTCAGCTATAACTCAATAGAGAATGGTGTCTGAGGTGGGGAACTTCAGAGAGGCTCCAAGCTTGGAATACACACACACACACACACACACACACACACACACACACACACACACACACACACACACACACACACGAGGATGAGGAGTTGGCCTGGAGGCAGTGTGTGGGCAGTGAAGTAGAAAGGTGCCCTGGGACAGCTTGGCTGTGAAGCTCCTTCCTTTCTAAGAATTGTGAAGAGCAATTTGAATTCTAAGAAATCTTCTCTGAACTCGTGAAAGACTTGCTAAAGGGCAGCCCAAGGAATGCAGCTGGGGCAAGGGAGCAATGCAATATCTGAAGACTCAGCAGATAAAAAGAATTCCTGGGGGAGAGCCAGAGGGAAAGACGAAGGCCATCTAAAGTTGGCTCAGAATTGAAGGGAAGTACATTGAAGTGCTTTTCCCTTTGACAGTGCTGGGAACTCCAAATCTACCTCCCTGCTCCCACTGATATACACTAAAGTAAAAAAGACTCTCATGGAGAGGAAACACACATAAACCACTTGTTGCAGTCTAGGAGTCTTTCACCAATAAATATAAATCATCAACTAAGACTGCCAGATATCTGAGGGAAATTTGTATCAGGAAGGACAAAGACCTACAAATAGGAAGTCACTTGAAGAGACATGGGGCAATCAAAAGCAATTTTGAGATTTATGCACAGATAAAACAGCAACTACTGTAATAAAATATGAAACAAGAACTACTGGAAATTAAAAATGATTGTTAGAATTTTTTAAATGCACTACAATGTCAGAGTAACAGGAAGGACACTAATAAATTCCAAATACATAAACAAGAAGATAAAGCTTGGAAAAGTCTTTCAGAACTTAGCGTAATAATGCACTAAGTTCAGGGGTAGAGAGATGGCTCAGCACTTAGGAGCACTGACTGTACTTCCAGGGGACCTGGGTTCAGTTCCCAGTACCCACATGATAGCTCACAACTAATGTCCTTTTTTTGGCCTCAGCCAGTACTGCACATGTGTGGTGCTTAGATGTGCACAAAGGCAAATCCATATGTATTAACTAAAATAAAAAACGTGCTAAGTGTAAAAGATATATAAAAAGACAATATATGGTTTGACAGGTCTACTGTCCATATGATAGATATAGAGGAAGAAAAGAAACAATGCAATAAACTCTTGTTGAACTAAAGAAAGATATGAATTGAAAAGCAGAAAAATGAAATCTAAGTCAAACATATTCTGATGAATTTCAGTATTTTGGAAAAATGCATTCTTTATTAGGAAATAGATTCACATATGGATGCTGTCATCAATGGCAGTATATAATAGTAACAATGAAATGATGCTTTCAAAGATCTAAAGGACAGGATATGAACAATTTTATCCCCAGCTGTACTAACTAGGACTCTTTTGGCTGTAAGGAGCATAGGTCTTGAAGTGGCTCCAACAAGAAGGAACTGTGTTGTATCTCATCATAGAAATTCAGATTTGAAAATCACTGGCATTGATGACTCTTGCATTGATCTATGGTGTCATCTTCAAGTTGTTGGCCTTGCCCATAGAGTAGCTCTGTCTGGTGACAAGATACCCACAGTAGCTCCAGGCGGTCCATCTGGAAACAACACTCTTACAATGAAGGTGGGAATACTTGCTAGTCACAAGTCTATGAAGATTTTTCTACTGTGTTTTCTAACCAAAATTTTGCACATGTTTATTTTTAACCAATATGGGGTAATAGTTATAGATCAACCAATAAAATACCATCTTCTTATGGACACATAAAAATGAGGAAGACTTGTCTATAAAGCATCCCACTGTAAGAAGTATGTGGGTGAGAATAGACAGATATTTATCCAACAGTGCCTGCTGAACAAACCACATCAACAGTTAAAAAACAGACCAAAACATTTCAAATATGCAAGGATGTTGGATACTTACTTACATGTAGCTTTTCCAGAATAGAGCAGTTACTGAATGATATTCTTCATCCAGACAATTACCCAGTAGAACAATGAAAAGAAATCCCAGATAGCTACTCTGGAGCAGATTCGGAAAGCAATTAGTAGTAATTAGAAGTCTCTCTTCCTTTCTCCCTCTCTTGCCATTCTTCCCCTTCCCCCTCCCCCACCTCTTGAATGCTGGAATTACCACACCCAATTTAAAGAGTGTTTTCAAGGAGAGCAGACTCCTTTATAGGAACTGGATAACCAGGAACTCCTGGCTTTATGACACGGTGCTTGTAGATGCCACCACTTTACTCACTTTTCACTTCCCTGGAGTTCTGCAAAAAGTGCAAAGTCACACTCCCACTGTGAAGGAAGCAGAAATGTGTCTTGGTGCCCATAGTTCATGGAGGGAGGAGTAAGAGTTCTCTCTCTCTAGATGCTAGGAACACTGTTATTTGAGTCTTGTCCTGTTAGCTGTGTTTTCCAGTTTTGAGTCTTTAGAATCCACTGAAAGACAATGCACAGGACATATTGTTATTGAGTAGAATGTGCATTTATCTATCAACCCTGTTTGGAGTATAGGACATGAAATGGAAGGATTCTAAGTGAGAATCCTTTACTGGGAGTTAGTGTTTTCTAATGGATAACATAAGAGGGAGAGATGTGAATTGCATTGAAGTTATGAAGGAAACCAAAGAACCAGAGAAAAGCAGCTTACTGCTTTGGGGATAAAGGACTATCAGTGTATGGAGTGGGCACAAGACATAGTCTACTCTTAGTGCTAGCTTTTTGTTTCCTTTGCCCTTAAAAGGTACAGATGAAATATATATTAAATGCAATGATTAAGGAAACCCCCGGTGGAAGGACTGTGCATTCCCAGTGGGTGGAATACAGCTCATTTCCACTATGTTCATATCTTTCTGCATCATTGCCTTCTCCCTTTACTCTTGACCCCATTATGAAGGTAGTGCCTTCTTGATAGAGCTTTCCTCCACGGGGAGATTTGTCCTGAGATAAGGGTAATGTTTCAGAGTTGACAAAGATCAGTATTATCCCTGAATGTCCACAAATGGCCTTGAAATATCTTCAGTGCCAGACTCACTCCTTTCAAATTCTGTGACTCTGCCATTTACCCCTTTCAGCTGACCAGACACTAAATGAAATGCCTGGATGTTGTATCCAACCCATGTTTTCCCAAACCAAGCCAAGCCAAGCCAAGCCACGCTACGCCACACCACGCCACACCACACCACACTCAACATGTACTCCTTATCTTCTAAACTGAACCCAACAAAGTGGCTGGAGAGATGGCTCAGTGGTGAAGAGCACTGGCTGCTCTTTCAGAGGACCTGGGTTCAATTCTCAGCACTCATACGGCAGTTTACAACTGTCTGTAACTTCACTTTCAGGGGATCTGACACTCTCTTCTGGCTTTTACAGGCATCAGGCATGCACACATGGCCATACATGCAGATAAAACACCCAAACACATTTTATAAAATAATGAAATAAAATTCCTCTAAATATGGAAAGGTGCTTGTATTTGGAAGCAGCTGTGGTGCCTGAATGGTGAAGAGCTAGCACACTCATCCTCTGCCTCATCGTCACTTAGGGGAGGGGTTTTTGGAGTAAAATGGCATATGGAATTCTTCAGCTTTGAAAAGGCCTCTCTCAACTAGTAAACAAAAAGGACCCTAAAAGACACAAACATTGCCCCCTGGAGAAGGGGAAAGGGTCCCCTGAGCATGGGAAGAGGGGGGAGGGAGCTACGAGAATGGGAAGAGAAGAGGAAGGATGCAGAGGTCATGAGGGAGCAGAAAGGTTGAGTCAGGTGAAGAATAGAAGAAAGGGTTTGTGATAGGTAGGGTTTTAGTTGGGGGGGTGGTAGGGGAGGACGGGAGGGAGAAGGGAACTGGGATTGTCATGTAAATTAATTTTGTTTCTAATTCAAATAAAAAAATGAAAAAACAAAAACAAAACCGAGAAAAGTCCTCTCTCTTCCTTTCCCCTGCTCTTCCTGAATGTTGACTGCAAAACAAGATTGTCAACCATTTGGGTAGCTGCAGAAGGGTGCAGTGTCCTTCTGTGGGAGATGGAGACAACTGTTTGTAAAGGAAACCCCTTTACATGGAATAAATGGTGGACCTAAAATTTGGCTGACTCATTCTTCTGTTCATTTGACAGTTGTGCATAAGAGCTGAATATGCGCTAGTCACTGTAGACTGCCTCGAGAGCAACTTATTTGCTATTGGAGAGACACCGAGAAAAGATTGTACATTACATAGTTCCTCAGAAGGGGATGAAGACTTTGGGAACAATGGAGCAGAGGACAGGGATTCAAGGATACAGAATGAGCCTCATTGAACATGTGACATTTGAACCAAGTCATCCTTGGGACTGAGTAAGATAAATGGAGCAGTGCTTCATACAGAGAGAATGGCTAGGACAAAGGCCCCATTTGAACAAAGGCTCTAGAACTATGGGGCAGGTATGTTCTCAGATGAATCTTATGTCTGTGACCCATCCACAGGAGCTGTCTGTTTACTGTAGCATGCATCAGATCCCAGGGATGATTGGTTAAGATATTTCTCCTGGGCTGCACAATGAGTTCTTCATTCATTGGTCTAGGATAGGTTTGCTTGTCTACAAGGTCCTAAGGTGCTGCTGATGTTGTTTTGTGTGGCCCTATAGTTAGAAACAGTACTCTGCAGACTTTAGGTTTTCTCTAATGGTGAACAGTACTGTGCACTTTCAAGATGATTTAAGGTACATATCATTTGCATAAATTCAGAGTCCCTGATAGTTCCTACACTGTTGCATTATAGGGCTAAATCCATCCCTTCGTTTTTTGGGCATTCATTGTACCCAGAGAGGCTATAGCCACATGTCACTTGGTTACTAAATTCTGCTGCCATGGATTTAAAGTTCTGCTTCTCTCTTGTTTCTAGAACATTTAAACCTTTTTTTGTTTTGTTTTTTGTTTTTTGAGACAGGGTTTCTCTGTGTAGCTTTGGAGCCTATCCTGGCACTCGCTCTGGAGACCAGGCTGGCCTCGAACTCACAGAGATCCACCTGCCTCTGCCTCCTGAGTGCTGGGATTAAAGGTGTGCACCACCAACGAGCCTGGCTTAAACCTTATTTTTAAAGTCTTTTTTTTCCAGTTAGGGTAGAGGTATCTTTTAGGTTTTACTGAGAAGACTGGAAGTTGTAAGTATCTCTGCCACAGATCCAGGCTTTGAGGACTCAGGATGGATGTTTTGAACTGGAGTGTTCCTGATTCCTTCCTTGACTCTCTTATTTACTTCCTTGTTTTGTCTCCCCCCATTTTGCGCCCCCCCACCCCGTCATGCAGGAAGCCTATTGTAGACCTGCTTAGAGTCTGTTCTGTGGCTGGGGAAGGTGTTGGTGAGGCTGCACTCCCCTTTAATACAGCAGTGTGGAGAGGAACAGAGCATGCTTTCTCTCCCCACCTAAATTTAGTACTGAAACTGAGATCATCAATACATGGATTGTTCCTTTATTGGTGGCAAGATCTTTTTTTGAGAAAAAAAAGAACCTTAACACATTGAACAGCTGCTTCATTTAACTAACCCATGAAGCTTCTGCCCCCTGAATTATTTCAGGGATTTCAGAATAATTTCAGAATTATTTCTGAGCTTTCCCCCTTTACAGCATCACAGGTGTTGAGAAGTGACTATTTGACTATTTTTTTCCCCTCAAAAGACATTTGGCCATTGAATTGGCCACTATGCCTGCCTGCACCTTGATTTCCATGTCAGCCACACAAAAAACATTTACAAGGAGCCCTTTGCAGATTTTTGGCTTACTCTCCTAGTTTTTTGCCAATCTGACAGCCTCATGGGAGGGGTGGGACTTCCAGATCTATGCCTGTCTGGATGGTTGAAGGACTCTTCTCCCAAGATCTTTATCATTTCGCCGTTGTCACCTCTGCAGGCTGACTGGCTAAGAAGTCATGTGGATGAATGACCCCTTTGCTGAATTAAGGATGGATCACTTAGTAAAAGGCTCGGGAAATGACAAAAGTTCATTTATATTATGGGGTTTTCCTCTTGCATGATATTATTGTTGCAACCAATCCATTTTATTTTATTTTATGAGTCTTGATACATACATAGACCATTCTGATTTCAAATTCTCTGGAATAGCCTCGTCTCTATCCCTGAACTCATGCTTCTGTTGCCTGGCTCCCAGAATACAAAGATCATCTTAACTCAACAGAAATCAGCTTTAAAGTTTTCATTTCCATTCACTCACTGATATGTAAAAATATTAGCAGACTCCTTCTTCCAGGAATCTCTAGAAGGAAATGCCTAATGGTGCCATTAAAACCCAAGACCTCAGCTTAGGAACTGAATGAATGTCTTTGGTACCTGTGTGTGGCACACCAGAGCCCTCATCCCGTGGTGGAAGGGGCACCTCTCACTGATTAGTTTGCCCTGTGAGCATTTGGACAGTGTGGGTGGAGGAACCTGGGCATTCCCATTCTGGGTTGTAGACTTATGGGGTTCTAGAGTGGAACTCCAGGGGTTCCTCTGACTGTTCCATGGAGATGGTTCATGGATCTGGAGTCTTCATGATGCCTGGGCCCTACTGGATGGGTAGGATCAGCTGAAAGAAGTGGCCAGGGCTGGCATATGTATTTTATTTGTGTATGCATATATAGCACCAGGGGATTGTGTATGCACATGTGTGCAGAATGTAGAGGCTAGAAGTCAAGGTTGAGTGTTTTCTTCAATTGAGCTCAACTTTATTTTTTGAGATTGGGCCCCTCGGGCTTAGAGTTTACCAATTCTTTGGCCAGAACAGTTAGCCAGTGAGCCCCAGGGATCCTCTTATCTCTGCCTCCCTAGTGCTGAGATTACAAGGCACCCATAGCCATGTGTGGCTTTAGAACCTTTTAAAAGAAAAGAAAATGAACAAACCATGGGTGCTGGAGATCTGAGCCCAGGTCCTTATGTTTGCATGGTACGCTGCTTACTAACAGCCATTTTTATAGACAGGCATCTGTAGTTTTAAAAGCCCCCTCAGTGGTGTAGAGATTTACCTGGGATTGAGGGTATTGTGAAGACAGGGGTCCTTTGCCGCTAAGTCTGTTTCATAGATGTGTTTCAGAACCAGTCTGTCGTTCCTGTCACCTGGGGGGCCACAGAGATTTCCTAAGGGCATATTGGTGAGACTTCATGACTGATGTTATTTACTTCTGATATGAGCCTCTGTGAGGCCTGGGGAAGTTATTCCAGTATCCTTGGCTGATGGGCCACTTGAAGGTGCCTTTTGAGAAGAACTGGAGTGGGCAGCAGATGGTGGGGGGAGGCATCTGGTCCTGTCTTGGTGTGATGTCTTCTGTGTTATTGAGCCAGGCTCAGACGGTTGCTGACTGTCACATTGTGTGTCTGAGGCTTTTTTTTTTTAAATTAAAATAAAGACCTACTGTTTTAAAAGAAAATTGGCAGTAGCCCAGAGAAAATATAAGTTTAAACTTGTTTAAAGAGAACAGATACTTTTTGCCTCTTGGCTACTTTTAGTACTTAGGAACTCACCAGTTAGTACTCACCAGGCATAGCAGAGGGAAACCATGTGCCCATAATGGGCCTGGATTGCCTCTCTAGCTGATGAATGGATCATGAGTATATTTTGGGGAGTCCTTGGTTAGGCCTAGGGCAGGATGGAACACTCAAGGGATTTAGGTAGGCAAAACCAATTTACAAAATGGTTAAAAATTATATCAGTGTTTTGTCAAACAGGTATGACTGATGGGTGTGTACTGTTGAGACATCAGCTGTGGAGGCATGGCTATATCTGTCTTGTCATTGCTGTGTCCACTGGGCCAGACTCACAGTAGGTGCTCAGTAACTATTTGCTTGATGTCCTGTTTTTTTTCCCGTGTGTGTGTGTGTGTGTGTGTGTGTGTGTGTGTGTGTGTGTGTGTGTGTGATAGAGATAGATAGATAGAGAGAGAGAGAGAGAGAGAGAGAGAGAGAGAGAGAGAGAGAGAATTTGACACAAGCTAGAGCTGTCTGAGGAAAGGGAGCTCCATGTGAGAAGATGTCTCCCTAAGACTGGCTTTTGGGAAGGCCTGTGGTGCATTTTTAAGTTAGTATTGGTGTGTGAGGACCCAGTACATTGTGGGTGGGGCCACCCCTTAGCAGTTGGTCCTGAGATAGTTAAGAAAGCAGAATGAACACACCATGAGCACCCTTATGTGATTCCTGCTTCAGTTTCTGTCTTACATTTCTGACTTGATTTCCCACAGTGATTGAGTATGACCTGGGAGTTATAGGATGAGATAAACCCTTCCCTCCCCAAGTTACTTTTTGCCCATGATGTGCTTATCACAGCTGTAGAAATCCCAGTGAAGACACTTGACTATCAGTCTAGCCTGTTACTGTTAGAACCCTCTGGGAACAGCTGGTCACAGAAGCCTCTGGCTAAAGAAGCACCTGGGCATGGTTAATGCAGAGGCTCATCACTGGTCCAAGTGCTAGGTGAGCCACTGCTGAGGGCTCAGCTCTGGATATGACATGTTTATCATCCCCCTCACCTCAAAATGCAGAGAACATCCAGAAGAGGGAGCAGGAAGAATGTAGGAGCTAGTGGATGGGAGCTGTGCTCTGAATGCCGTTTTCTGGACCTGACGTGGCCATTGAACTCATAAACTCACCGCAGCTGAGATTACCTGCACAAGATCTAGCTAGTCAACATTCCAGCATGGCTTAAGAGAGACAAGTGAGGTCCCACACCTAGCTGAGGAATTGTTAGCAGTGAATGGTTTCTGGGAGAGAAGCGTTCAGTTTTCTTCAATGATGCACTGTCAGTTACCCATGACCCTGTGAATAGCCCTATATTCACCCATGTTCACGCAAGCAACTCTAATTAAACTTCTGGGTTATTGAACAGTAAAAGACATGAAGATAGGAGTGGGGTGTGTTGGGAAGAAGAAAAATTCCAGAGGGAGTAGAAGGGGAATAAGAGAACACACACACACACACACACACACACACACACACACACACACACACACACACACGGGATTGTCAAAGAATGATTAAAAACTTATATTAAGAAAAGTGCTGTCCAGCATGACAATGTGCCAGACACAGCAGTGATACTGCTCTTTGTGCCCATGGCAGCTTCAGAAAAGGAGATGTTTTCATGCCGGTGGAATATAATGTGTCTTTAACCTGGATTTGTGACACCAGACAGTGTTGGGGCTACGCTGACAAGCGTGTGCTTCTGAGCTGACAGTTCAGCATCTCGATTATGTTATTGCATCTGTTTGTTTATTCTGTTGCATCTCACTCTGGTCCAAAGAGTCACTTATTTTCAGTTCCCTAGCTCACCATTTTTATGATCCATTCTGAGCTGAGACACCGAGCCTAGCCTTGGGGTGGGCCATGCAGGCTCTAGAGTTCAAGTCTGGCCTGGTTTGGGTGTGCCTTCCTTGCACTCTGGCTTCCTTGGCACAAATGGAAATAGCCATAGGTCTTGAGAGTGTTACTATAGGGAACACACTCAGGGACAATGCCTGGCACATTGTTGATGCCATATGGACGCTCGTTCCACTTAGGATCTAATTTTAAATGACCAGATTTCAAGTATGCTAATGTAAGACATGTGAGCTCAACCAGGTGACATTCATACTTGGGGCTGAGGCTGGCACCTCTGCTCAGTTTCAGAATATTCCAGTGGAGTTTGTCTTATAAACATGTTGGGACATCCTTGACTGTCAGGGGCTCTTTAAGGACTGGCTTGAACATATTTTGTGTACTTCTCAGCACTGGGAATCACAGGAGACCGGCCATCTACCTATATAGTCCTGGCTGGAGACTGACTGGGGGACTTCATTGCAGCCTCACAGATGAGATGGAGGGGTTCTGTGAGAGAAACTGGAGTAGTTCCAGATGCTGTGAGTCAAAAGTCATTCTTCCATCCTCCTCCTCTTCTTTTGGGAGGCTGCTCCTTACTTTATGTGGTTCTGATGGGTTACCATTAAGGTGAATTTTACTTCATCCTGCTCTCAGAAGAGGACACGTGATCTAACGTGGGCTATCCTGGTATCACATCCTTCTTGTCACCTAGACTGGTTTGAGGATATGTTTTCCCAAACTGGGGTTCAAAGAGACCTCTATGGGGATCTTCTATTAGACACATGCTGGTAACCCTGAGACGAAATGTCAAAGCCTTCCCTGTATATAGAGGGAGTCTATCTATAACCAAAGAATGAGGCTAATGTGTGAGGAGAAGTGGATATATGCAGGGAGAACAAGACAAAGCCAGGACACAAGCACGTCACTTGAGCACCAAGACCAACCATGGCTAAACAGTCTTGCTGAGTGGAGTCCAAAAATGTTTTATGCATTGAATTTCCTAGAATTCTTTGATATGGCCTCATAAGAAAAGGTCAAGGAAGATCCATTTGGTACTCTGTGTGTTCGAGTGCACACACACACACACACACACACACACACACACACACACACCCCACACACACACAGGTTCAAATGGAAGTCACAGGTCAACTTCAGATGCCCTTCCTCAGGGGCACTGTCCACCTTGTTTTTTTGAGACAGGGTCTCTCATTGGCCTACAAGCTGTTGATTAGGCTAAGGTGACTGGCCATCAAGGTCCATGGCTCCTCCTATCTCCATCTCTTCAGAGCTGGAGTTAGTACAATGCATGTCACCACAACCTGCCTTAAAAAAAACAAAACATGGGCTCTGGAGGTTGAACTCAAGACTCACTGCTTGGAAGGCAAGGACTTTACAAACTGAGCTGTCTCCCTGCCCTGGTTTGACTCTTGCTCTTCTGCAGCTGATCATGGAACCAGCCTCTACTCTCTGTGCCTTCCTTCAGGGTTCCCTGTCTTTGAGATGCTGCTGCCATTGGCTTCGTCGTCCACTCAGATGGACGAGGCCCCTCTAATCAGAAAAGTCTTTCTCATCCTTCACTGGGCTCACACATTGCTTTATTCTCTCCTCATTTGGCTTTTCACTGTCACCATCAGTCATTACTGTGTTTTATTTGTCACCCAGAGTTATCCTGACTTTGAGATCCTGGTGTCAGTGGTTTGAGTACATGCTGGCTGAGGTGCAGGCCTGGTTGGGATCCCAGGGGTGGGGCTGGTGAGCATATGCTTCTCAGAGAAATCACTGAGATGTTGCTCCAGCAATTAATGGCTTTATTTTTATTGTTGCTCCAACTCTGTCTTCTGGTTTAAGAAATAAGAATTGATGTTGACTCAGGTGGGAGACTTAAATGAATTCTTCTGGAGAATTTTCACCTTTTCATTTAATTGATTTGTATTTTCTAATATTCCTATAATGAGCACATATTGCTCTTATAATTAGAAAAATATTAAGATAGTGAAAATAATTTCCTGTTATGTAGAAGGGATCAGAATAAGAATGGAACAGAGCACGAAGGAGGTGATTACCTCCTAGTAATCTTGTCATATAGAGTAAACAAACAAACCATTTGCTAATGAATGCTTCATTAATTCTAATTATTTCAAGTAGCCAGACTCAATCAAGAGTTTGTGATCTGAGTCACACTAGTCAGTATTAACGTCCAATGCTGTTCAAGCTACTTACTCTCAGGAGGCTAAGCAGCATCCGTGTGTGGCATTACAAATATTCTATGGAAGGTAGCTTCAGGGTTGAGGAGATGGATCTGTGAGCAAAGTGCTTGCCACACAAACACAAGGACCTGAGTTCAGATTCTTAGCATCACTGGAAAAGGCCGGACACCGGAGTGTATGTGATCCCAGTCCTGCAAGGTCAGACAGTGGCAGTGTGTGTAATTGAAGTACTGAGGAGATGGAGACAAGAGGACTCTGGAGTTTACTGGCCACCACTTTAACCAAATGGGCAAGCTCCAGCTTTAATGAGACCCTATCTCAAAGAACAGGTTGGAGGGGCATTGAGAAAGACACCTGACATTAACTTCTGACTTCTACATGCACACTCATACATGTGCACATGCAAACACACACAGAGAACCATATGATCGCATGCACCTACACATGCAACTCCCCAAACACACAGAGACATGTGCACACACCCACTCTTGCACACATATAGCCACACATGAAAAGATAGTCCCAGCCAGAAGTTCTCAGTAAGGTTCTCTATAAAATTTAGCAAAAATTATGACAGTTTTTCCCACTTTCTCCAATTTAATAAAACTTTCCAAACACTCAAAGTCAAAAAAGAATGGGAAAAAAACCTGATTGTCAGTTAAACTTGGTCAAACTCAGTGTCCAAGTCTTCTAAATAATAGTCCAATGACAAGGTAAAAATTACTGAATAAGCTGGGCAGTGGTGGCACATGACTTTAATCCCAGCACACAGGAGGCAGGTGGATCTCTGTGAGTTCGAGGCCAGCCTGGTCTACAGAGCCAGTTCCAGGACAAGCTCCAAAGCTATACAGAGAAACCCTCCCTCCGAAAAAAATTATTGAATAAACAATTGAGAAACAATGGAGACAGAATATAGCTACTTACCTGCAACCTGCAATGTGTTAGCTCCTTTCCACAGTATTTTGGTTTTCTTTTAAAAAATTAGTCTTATGTTTACTCCTTTGTTGATCCTTCTTTTTAATAGAAGCCTTTTAACACTGTAAGGGGTGTTTTGCTTCTTGATGTTAAGCCAGAATACCTCCGGATATTTTATAAACATGTCCATTAGACTGCTGGCTCCCCCAAATTTGATGATTTACTCAACTGATATAACAGGTAGTTGAATTTAGCCACTGTGTAAAGAGCTATCGTTTAGCACAGTTTGACATTTAACAGCTTAACCATAAAAAATACAATTGATGTTAATACGCTCCATTCAGGCCTGTTCCCAAAGAAGCCTGCAATTTAGCCATGTCGAGTTCCCTCAGTTGGTGTTTACTAATAACGCCTGATTTCAACAGAAGAAACATTCCTTCAACTCAACCAGCACAGGGAGTGTGCATGGTGTCGGAGGTGGGGGTGGGGCTTGCAATCATTCAGTGATTCTTTCACTCATGTGCTAACAGCTGGATGAAATTTTCATGTCCTTGGTTTCTTTTCCTGTGCTGAACTGATTTGGGTGTTACAGACTTAAAATAGGTATGGGAAATTTGTATACTGTGACAAGAGGTGTTCCTGAAGGAGTCATTGAGAAACTTGGCCGGCTCAAGCCTAACTTTCACTTAGGGATACAGATACATACAAAGTGGAGTTTGCTTGATGTCATCCACACATAACAAGAAGATTAATATTTTAGATGGTGTTAACATTTGCATAAAGGCTACACAGAGTGAGTCTTTTTGCTTCCTCTCAGATGTCTCTGGAGTCACTAGGTTATCTGCTTCCCTGCCTTCATGCTCAAGGATAGCAGTGCAGCTACCAGCCACGGGAAGAGGGTTAGTCTGAGAGCTGCAAACCATGCACACATCGCTCCCTTCCACTGAGTTAATTTACAGCCTTCAATTGAGCTCCACAGTCTATGCCCCTCCTCTCAGGTCAGGGCTGACTGTGATAGGTTGGCAGTAAGTAGAAGTGATACCCTGTGGCTTCCAAGATGTGCTCGGTAGCATAAGGTCCTCTCCCCTGCCACAGATGTTTGACTTGTAACATATGACTACCTTGAGTTACATAGCAAAGGGGTTTGTAAAGCAGCTGTGAAGAAATTAAGATGGAGGCTGGAGAGATGGCTCAGCTAGGTTCACAATGAAAAAGACAATTTAAGATGGGAAAATAACTGGAGTTTTTTCAAGAAAGCCCAACATAATCCCTTTTAAGAGGGAGCCAAGAAGTCAGTGAGGCACAGATTTGAAGATGCTCTGCTTCTAGCTTTGAAGGGCATGGAAGGGGCTATGGGGCCAAGGAAGGCAGGCAGCCTCTTGATCTTGAAGAGACAAGGGGTCAAGTTCCCCTTTAGTCTCTTGAAGCAAAGCAGATCGGCTAATTTGGTTTTAGCCCAGTGAAACTTGTAGCATTGATAATTAAAACCCATATTGGGGTTCAAGCTGAAGATCAGCGAAACAAAGCAGCCAGCCACTAGCTCTTACCTCTACCTCAGACTTGAAATGGCTAATCTTGTCTCTACGAATCCTCAGAGTACACTGCACTCCACAGTCCTCAGAGGCAAAAAGCTTGAGTTCCTGTCTCCTCCCACCTTATATTCCTTTTTCTGCCTAGCCATATCACTCCTGTCTCCACGTACCTAGTGCTGGGATTAAAGGCATGTGATCCCAAGTGCTGAGATCACCCATGTGTGGACTCTGTTTCTCTTTTAGACTGGGTCAATTTCGTACAGCTTCATGTGGCCTTGAACTAACAGATCCACCTGCCTCTGTCTCCTAAGTCCTGGGATTAAAGGTGTGTACCACCACTTCCTGGCCTCTATGGCATGTAGCTGGCTTTGCATTCTGAACCCTCAGGCAAACTTTATTAAATCATAAAAAATATATCACCACAGAAACCCACTTGAGACATCTGATCTGCAATACTATAAGATAATGGGTTTGTATTGTCTTGAGGTCAGGTTTAAGGATGATTGTTAAGGGCAGCAAGAGACTAATATACAACATTAGGTCAATAAGGCTTTGTTCCTTTCTATTATTGTGTGTGCCCATGTATGAGGGTGCATGTCCACATATGTATGTAGAGGATAGTGGTTTGCATCAAATGTCTTCCTTAGTTGTTTTCTGCTTTTTTTTTTTAAAGACAGAGTCTCTCACTCAACCTGGAGCTCCTTGCTTTAGCTAGACAGTCTGATTAGCAAGCCATAGGAATCCTCCTGTTTCCATCTCCCAGTACTGGGATCACAGGTATATTTTGTAGCACTTGGGTTTTTAAGTGGTTGGCCAGTGTTCTGAACTCAGGTAGTCCTCATGTTTGTGCCTGACAAGCATTTTCTCTACTGAACCATCTTTCCAACAACCCAAGACACACCCTATTGTGAACCAGCCACCAGCTGCTAGGGTTGTCCTCAACTTCCTGTCTTCCAGTCTGGAAGTATGCCTCTCTGTCCAAATTCCAGACTCACAAAATCACAAGCTTGGTAAAATGGCTTGTTTCATACCAGGAAGTTCAGGTGATTTGCTGAAGCCAAGGTGTCATCTAGGCTCTGTGAGCCATGGTGTAGTCTCTTACTCACTGCCAAGGTGTCATCTAGGATCTGTGAGCCACGGCGTGGTCTCCCACTCACTACCCAGAAGCCTCTGTGGTTTGGCTTCTGTGGATGGGCTCATGTAACAAGCTAATTTGGGCTGAGAGTGTGATGAGGTTGGAAGACACAGATGTGTTCTCAGCAATGTGAGTCCTCAGGAGCTTTGTGTGGACTTTATGTCCTAGAGAGAGATGATAGAAGTTGCTTTGTTGAAACCCCTGGGCTTGCCTTATGTAACAGCTGTATCAGAATGGTCCTACAGGAAGCCCGGGGACCCTGATGAGCAGTGACTGAAAACAAGAAGATGGTTACTGTGTGTGCATGAAGCCAAGAGAAGGTGAATCCAGTCTTTTAACATATTCTTCAACTTCTTCATCCTTAGAGTGCACACATGGTCATCTCATGATAATAAACCCAAAGGAGGGTGTCTGGAGGAAAGCAGGCAGCCTCCTTAACCTCATGATTGTTCATTGTGGGTGGATCCTATTTTCTCTCCCAGTTCCTTGTGCGTGCATTCATTCCCTCCCAAATGCTGACCAGGATACTAGAGGATACCAGAGAGTCTGTCTCTCATGGCCTCCTCTCCACGCATTCCCAGCATGTCCTTTCTTCCCTTGCTTTCAAAAGATAATTGTGATTTCTATTTTTTAAGAACACAGAAGCTACCAGAAGGGAGTTTCCTCAGACCTCAGTGTCAGACCTAGAAGGCATCAGCACCCATTTGGATGCTTGCCCTCTTGTCTATGGATGAACTGGCCAGACCCTCCATTTGGACACTCATCCCATGCCTCTTGCCTGCCTGAGAGCAGTGTTCCAGCTGTTGCTTCCCCCTACTGCTTTTCCTTTTCTACCATTTTGCAAATGGCATAAATTCTGTGTTATGTTTATTCTGACAAGATGATTTTTAACTGAGATATTTAGTTCATTCATAGTTAATGTTATCTGTGTTAGATTTGGGTTGAAATCTGTTACTCTTCCCAAGAAACTGTTTACTCTGCTTATCCTGTTTTATTTTTCTTCCACTTCTTGCCTTTTTGGTTATTCTATGTAATTATTTTTCCTCTACTGTATCTATGCTCTTTGTGTTCTTTTAATGGCTTCTCTGGAAGTTAGAGCACATACATTTCACTCACCAAAGTTTAAATTTGCTTAATGAACACCTGTGCACCCTTCCTGAATGATGCAAAGACCTCAGCTGTCACCCATTTTGCTCTTGAGTTTTAAACCTCCAGGTCTATGTGTCAGGCATTATGGACATGTGGATAGATAGTCACTTTCTCTGTTCTTTTTGTCACTTATCATTCATCTGGGCTTCCTATTCTGTTTCCCAAGGAGCATTCTTTAGAATTTTTAGAATTGTCTTTAGCAAGTGTCTGCTTGTTGCAAGGTCAGTTTTTGTTGGAAAACACAATTATTTTGCTTCCATTAAAAAAGTTTTCACTGACAATGTAATCCTAGATGTGGAATGGTTTTCTTTGAATACATTGAAGATGGGGCTAGAGAGATGGTTCAGTGGTTAAGAGCACTTTTTGTTCTTGCAGAGGACCCAGGTTCAATTCCCAGCACCCACATGGCAGTTCACATCTGTCTGTTGATGTCCACTTCTCATATCTGAAGGTACCAGCCACACATGTGTTGCATAGACATAAGTGCAGCCAAAACACCCATACACAAAAAAATAAATACATTGAAAATGATATGCCTTTGACTTTGTGGCTGTCAGGAAGCCAAATGCTAGTCTTTGAAGGTAATGTCCTCTCCTTGGCTACTTTTAGGATGTTTTCCCTGTGGTTATTTTATGAAGATTCACTGTGATGTGAGTTGTTTTCTAGGGTGTGTGGGCATTTTCTCTGTGAGTTTATCACTGTTAAAAAGATAGGTGATGGGAATGCACTGACTTTTCACAATGATGAGTTTTCACTGAGCCCTTTTTTTGGGTGTCTGTGGTCAGCTTTGTTGATTCTGGGAAAAATCTTCTCTGAGGATTGCTTGCTTCTGTCCATTCTCTTGTTCTCCTCTTTCTAGGACTTTGAACAAATTTGGCCAGACCTCATCTTCCCTATTATATAATCTCTTTTATATTTTCTCTCTTGTTTTCTTAGCTGTATTTTGGGTAATTTTTTGGATCTTTCTATTAATTCTTTCTTCAGCATGGTCTAAACTTTTATTAAACCAGGCTGTCTAATCTTTTGTGTCTTGTTTTCAAATTGTTTCTGGAGCTTCTTCTTGTCTACTTTTCAAGTCATTAGTGTTATTTCCAGATTCTGGTTCCCTGTAGGTATTGTGAGATTGTAACTTTGCCCCAGTGACACACCTGCCCCTCCAAGGCCACACCTCCTAATCCTTCCCAAATTGTTCCACCAACTGGGACCAAGAATTCAAACATATGAGCCTATGGGGGTCATTCTCATTCAAACAGCTACAGTCTATATTTCTGTTTATGGGCAATGCCATGCTGTTTTGATCACTATAGCTTTGTGTGGTAGATATTGTGATACATCCAGCATTGTTCTATACAATATTACATTAGTTTTTGGGGTCTTTTGTGGTACCATATTAATTTTGGGATTATCTTTCTATTTCTGTGACACATATTACTGAAATTTTTATAGAAATTGCATTAAGCTATAGGTTTCATTGGACAATGTAGATGTTTTAATAGTATTAATTCCTCTATGAGTACTATTTACTATATGACAGGATTAGTGGGTAATTTGCAGAGTTATGAATGAATGAATATTATCTCTTACTCAGAATCCTTTAGAGACAATTCAGTAGAGTAGAGAAAACCAGGTGTGTGTGTGTGTGTGTGTGTGTGTGTGTGTGTGTGTGTGTGCATGCACATATGCATGAAAACAGGAGGACAGTGAGTTTTCTTGTGTCCTCTGTATCACTTTTTGCCTTCTTCCCTTGAGAACCTAGAGGTAGCTGGAAGCCAGCAAGTGCCCTCAATCCTCTTGCCTCCATGTCTGGGGTTACTGGCATGCCCAGCTTGTAGTGCTGGAGTCCAAACTCAGATGGGTGTTGTGAAGCAAGAGCTGTTACCACTGAAGCACATCCCCAGCCTCAACATGTTGACTTTTGTTGATCAGAGATATAGACAGTGTGAAGCAGCTTCTGGAACATTCTATTATGCTACAGAAGTCTGCTTACTTAGGGAATACAACTTTCTCCAACACACTTTTTTTTTCTTAAAAAAATCATACTTAACTATATTTTATAAATAGCATTCATTTGGCTGGGCATGGTAGTGTATATATATAGTTCCAAACTTGGAGTCTGAGGCAAAAGCACTATGGAGTTCAAGGCCAGCCTGGGCTACATAGTTAAACCTTATCACAAAACACCAGACGGAACTCCTGGAAAATTTTTTATTTAATACTCTTCCCAAAGAGCACTACCTTAATTTTTATTAAATGTATAGTAAATAATGAATTTATTGTGTTGAAATTTCCCTTCTATCATCCTGCTTCTTCAGCACATACATATAGAGTCCAAATATTAATCATGGAAACTTTGTTATATGACTATGATAAAGTTCTGGTAAAAAACATTCCTCATCTACTTGGTAAGGAAAACCTAAGATTACTTAAATTTGGTGCCAAAGTTCCCATTAACTCTGAGCATTCCTTCTACTAGCTCTGCTCCTCTCTCAGAGAGCTCCCACACTGTAGACTCTGATAAGAAACAGACACAGGTGGCAACTGGTGTATGAGTTAGACACAGTTGAGTCAGGCAGCATTACTGTGTAATGAGTGATATGAAAGTGAGTTAGGTTTAACTGTCAATCACCTGGGAAGAGTCTCAATGAGGGATTGTCTGTATTAGGTTGGCCAGTGGGCGTGTCTGTGGGAGACTGTCTTGATTTCGTTAGGTGACGTGGGAAGTCCCATCTTAAGAATGAGCAGCACCATCATCTGGGTGTAGATCTGTAATATAAAGAGTAGAGAATGCAAGCTGAGCTGTAGATGTTATGCATTCACTTTTTCTCTGTTCTTGATTGTGGATGTGACTGGCTGCTTCAAGTTCCTGCCTTAACTTCCCCACAATAACAGCCTGTCAAATGGAATTGTAAGCCATTATAAACCCCTTTGCACCTAAGTTGCTTTTGGTTGAAGTATCTTATCACAGCAACAGAAACAAAACAAGGATAGGAGATGTCCCATCAGCTATGGCTGCCTCTTAGCCTTCCAAAGATCTTAATTTTAACTAGGTGGATTAAATACACAGCAAATTTTATATGAAGAGTTTACTGTGTAGATGGTTTTTTGGGGGGCATGGGAGAATTAGTGCTCGGGAAGCAAATCTTCCCAGCTATTATGGTTTGAATGGGAAATGGCCCCCGTTGGTCTCATGTATCTGAACACTTGGTCCCTAGATGGCGGCACTGTTAGGAGAGATTGTGGACCCTTTGGGATGTGTGGCCTGGCTTGACACCATGGCTCAGCTTTCTATCTGTAGTTGCGATGTATTTCCACTGCCACGTCTTTGAGACATTCCCATCATGCCCTGGACTGAAGCTGTGAGCAGAAAGAAAGCTTTCCCCGCACTGAAGTTGTTTCTGCTAGACGTTTTGTCACTGTGAGAAAAGTAACGAATACTTCAGCCATCTGGACATGGGTAGGCTCCCTGTTCCACGCTACTGTGTTTTGTGGCTGAGTGAGATAGTGTAGGGCATTTCCCTCCTTCTGACTATGGCTGATCACCCCTCCCCCGCTCAGAGCAGATGAACAGGAGGCAGCCATGCTGTTCAGACTTAGGAGACAGACTTAGAGGTTATAAGTTTTAGGTTTGTGTCTCCACAAACTTCATATGTTGAAACTCTAACCTCAGTGGGATAGTCCTGGGATGGGACTTTGGGAAATAACCAGGCCAAGAGGATGGAGACATGAGAGCACTTGCTTCTCTTTCTCTCTGATGTGTTAGGATATAGCAAGAAGACAGCCATCTGGTCTATCCCTGCCAGATCATGATCTGTCACATTCCTTCTTGATTTTGGATTTTCCCGCCTTTGGAGCTGTGAGAGACATTTTGTATGCTTAAGCTGTGCAATATATGTTATTTTTGTTACAGCACCCTGAACTAGGATGGCAGAATGTTCAAGTTCTTCACTCTGCTCTTAAGATTCTGTGTGATCCAGCCTACTTCTTAGGTTTATTCTGTGCTGCTGTAATCTACGCCATTTGCAAGCACACGATGCTGTTCATAGTCTGTGTCCTGCATCGGATTAATCTTCCAGCATTCCCACACTGCTTCCTTCTTGCCTTTCACATCTCAACTTGAAAGGTTTCCTGAAGGCCTTCCCTGATACTCTGTCTGGAAGCTGGTCCTCTCTGGGTTCCCTTTCTCAAAACTCTCTTGTGTAATCACTGTATTTGCTGGTTTGTTCCATTGCTAGATTGTGTGTCTCAAGAGGGAAATGTGGCAGGCAGTTCAAAAACACCTATTGAATGAGTTGCATCCTGAAATGACCTTCCATTAGGAGTTACTATATTCTATTCTGTAGCCTGGTGGACTTCTCTTTCCTGTTATCCACACATGAACAAAATGGTGTTAGCTTTCTATCACTACAAGATACCACGAACAATAAACTTACAAAGAGAGAAGGTTCGCTTTTGTAGGGTGTGGTAGTTTGAATGTAATTGGCCCCCATAAACTCAGGAAGCAGCACTATTAGGAGGTGTGGCTTTGTGGAAGTAGGTGTGGCCTTGTTGGAGGAAGTGTGTCACTGTGGGGGTGGGCTTTGAATTCTTCTATGCTCAAGCTACAGCCAGTGTCAGTCTACTTCCTGTTGCCTGCAGATCACGATGTAGAACTCTCAGCTCCTTCTCCAGCACCATGTCTGCCTGCATGACAGACACCATGTCCCACCATGATGATAATGGACTAAACCTCTGAAGTGTAAGACACCCCAGTGAAATGTTTTCCTTTATAAGAGTTGCTGCTATCATGATGTCTCATCACAGCAATAGATATCTGAATGAAGGTAGAGGGTCCACTCCATACACTGCTGAGCATGTGCAGCAGAACAAACCCACTGAGTTCAATCCATGGACAGCAAGGGAAGGGTGAGGTCCTAAACCCCCTTTCCAAGTCCACAGCTCCAGCTTCCTGAAGACCTCCCACCAATCTCTACTTCCTGCCCTAAGATCTAACATGTAGGCTTTGGAGGGACAGTCAAGATCTGAACTACTGAAGCATTGTGCTGTTAGAATGGAATGGACTGTTCTAGACAATAAAGACATCTAAAATTCACTTGCCCTCTTCCATGCTTTCTTTTTAATTCTTTATCCCTTTAATCCAGTTTTTCAGTTACAGCCCCCTTCTTGAGGGAGTGTTTCATACTGTAGGTTTAGCTTTCTGAAATGTTAGTCCTGCTTCTAGAACTTTCTCATGTGTCTTACAGTTCCTAATTGATATTGCTTCCCCCCCATTCCTTTCTTAGCTTGTTCATGCCATTTGTGATGCCACAGCTTTGATCTCTCTCTGTCTGTCCCTCCCATATATGTTACATTCTTTGTGTGTTTCCTTAGGAGAACAGAGCTTGACTTAAATACTACCCAGAGTTTTTGCTGTTCTTGAAGAACATTTGCGTATTTTCCATTTGACCATTCATCCTTCCTAAAGACATTTACCAAGATCCATTGCTTCAAGTAGTGCACTGTCTTCCCTTTGTTTACAGAACTAAATTTTGCTTAAGTCCTGCTGGATGGCATGGAGTGGACTGATCTCATCAGGACATGCTCTGTTTTGTAGTTAGAGTCTAATTAGAAACCAAATGAACCTTCCAGGAGCTCTTCAGCTGAGAGTGAGGTGGATCTGGTACCCTAGTGGTTTGTCAGTTTGGCATCTGTACTGCCCTTCCTGGGGCCAGCCACTAGGGGGCACAAACCATTGAGGGGGGGTTCACAGCTTGTGCTTCTAGGGGTTTGACTGACTATTCCTCATTCTTTCTCACCTAACCGCACCTGATTGCTGTTGCTGTCTTCTGCTGAGACAGCTCATCTTTGGTGGGTAGTCACTTGTCCCCTTCCTTTCTTCTTTTCATATTCCAGAAAAAAAAAAAGGTAAGAACGTGTGTGTGTGTGTGGGGAGGGGTGTGCATGTGTATACTTGTCTGCACGTGTCTATGTTTATGCTTCAGAAAAAGAAAGCTAATGTATAGACCATGTATGGAACTATGAGTATGATCTTGGCATGTGTTCACATGTGTTAATTTGCTCTCTGTGTATTGTATCTAGGTCTTCTTGCGGCTTGTTGGTCATGGTTGTATAGCTCTCATATGAGGTTTTAAACTCATTGTAGGTACCAATTAACATGGTTGTAAAGGATTTTCCTTTTCCTCTTTTAGGGAGCCACACTGAGCGTTTGTTTTCTTGGCGTTTATACCATTCTACCAATATTTATGGGGTACCAGCTCCATACCAGGCAGAGCTCTGAGAATAGCAAATGATGCCTTCTCATCTTTCAACTCATTAAGACCTATTTGTATTTTCACTTGGCTTTAATTGCCAAGTTTAATGATACACCTCTAATTCTATTATCCATTGTATCAGCAAGTAATTAATGAGAATGTTAAGTGGCATGGATAAGAACTGACCCCACAGAACTAAATTTGTCATTTTGTCCCTAGCTGACATTTATTTTCTTCTGTTAATCAATTTTCTGTTCACTAGATACATAAATTACAGGTTCCAAGTTTCATGATGGGTTGGTCGTGTAAGAGAAAACCTAAAGTGTTAAATAAATTCCTCTCCTTGGTGGCCAAGACTCACCAGATTTTTCCTTGTTGATTTTTTTTTAACCCTTGCTGTAGCTGTTTATTAAAATGAGCAAGGACTAGTTCTATGTTTTTCAGGCATTGGGGACTTCAGGTAAGGAGAGGATGAATGAAGGACTTAGGTCTACCAGTGTCCCAAGACTGCTTTTTTTTTTTTTTTTTTTTTTTTTTTTTTTTTTTTTTTAGAAGAAAACTGCAAGAAGGATGCTTTTGCCTCTGTTTCCTTTGATATTTCCATTCCCCAAATTTTCACAGTAGTTGTCCTGTAGGTTGACCTGTACCTTCCCAGTCCCCTTTAGTGACCAATAAGTGACCAATAAGGCCTTATTTTCAGAGTTGGGCATTTGCTGTTAATTCAAACAAGCAGAGAAGGAAATCTTACAAATACTGGGAAAGAGAAATTGGTTTTGTAGGATAAACATACTCTCAGCCACGCATCCCCTGATTTCCTTATTTGCAAAAAGAAAGCATTTGTTACCTTTCAAGAAACACCAGCCTGCCCTCCCTTTCAGTTTTAGGGAGCAGAATTCCTTTGTAGCAGAACTTTTAGAGCAACCCACTACCCCTACCCTGGTTTACTTTTGCTTTAAAACTAAAAATATGTAAATATGCTGTGTGTGTGTGTGTGTGTGTGTGTGTGTGTGTGTGTGTGTGTGTGTGTGTGTGCATGCATGCAGGTGTCTGTAGAGGCCAAAAGAGGACATTAGACCCCTAGAGCTAGAATTACAGGAGATTGTGAGCTGCTCGATGCAGATGCCAGGGAGCAAATTTGGGTCCTCTGGAAGAGCAGCAAATACTCTGAACCTTTGAGACATGTCCCAGCCCCACCCCATGTTCTTTAGATGCTCTCACCTTTGCATGCTTTCAGGAGGCTTGCCAGGAAAATGGGTCCCTTAATGTCCAGTGGAAGCTGGAAGATGCTTTTCAGTTTCAGATGTGCCCCAGGGGAGTTGAGGGCCCTGGAGGAGAAGCACTTGATGTGAGCCTCAAGGCATGCCCTGGAGGGGTTGGACAGTGCTAAATCAAAGCCAGGGCTTACAGGAAGCACATGATTTTTGGGAATCTTCCAAGATGAAGGTGATTGAGTTTTAAAACATATATTCCAGAAGAGGACAGGGTATAAAGCTAGGGCCTGTGCAAGAACATGGAGCATGGTGTGATCTCCATGTCCCATGTGGTTTCTGGCCATGTGTGATGGCCTTCCCTGGCAGGACCATTGTACAGTTTCTTTGAATCATTGATGGGCTGTCTTTTCTTTTTCTTTGTTTTTTGGTGTGTGTGTGTGTGTGTGTGTGTGTGTGTGTGTGTGTGGTGTGTGTGTGTGTGTGTGTGTGTTGTATTTGTGAGTGAATATATATTCTCAGGTGTTTGGTTATACTTGTGTGTTTCAGTGCACATGAATGTGTGAAGACCAGAAGTTGACATTGGGTATCTTTCTTAATTGCTTTCCACTTCATTTTCTGAGGCAGGGTCTTTCTGAACCCAGTGCTCGATAATTATGACTAGTCTAGGAATCGATCATCTCTGCCTCACGAGTTCTGGATTTCAGCCAGTTGCCGTGTCTGCCAGCCTTTTATATGGGTTCTGGGGATCCGAACTCTGGTCCTCGAATTTGCCACTGAGATATCTCACTAACTCAATATTTTCTTCCTTCCTTCCTCTCTCTTTTCTTTCCCTTTCTTCCTTTCATTTTCTTTCTCTTCCTCTCTTCCTTCCTTTCTTTCTCTTTCTTTTTCTGTTTCTCTCTCTTTCTTTTTGAAACAGGGACTCATTGCTGTGTAGCCCAGGCTGACCTTGTACCCATAATCCTGATGCCTCAGTTTCCTGAGCACTTGAATGACAGGCTTGTGCCCTGAGGCTTGGCTCAACACTGACAGGACTCTGTCAAGAGTATCATGAGGGCTTATTATACCACTTGGCTTCTGTCTGACAGTTCCTGGAAATGAAGCTTCATTGTGTTGTTGGCTGATGGGAAATGGAATTCTGCCTTCTGCATTTTCCTTTCTCTTCCTCTGCCTTTGACAGTGTGTAGAATTGAGTCCCAGAAAGATGAACCCAGTGAGAAGCGTTTTGTATGTGTGTGTATACAATACAAAACCTCCCTCCCTCCCTCCCTCCCTCCTCCCTCCCTCCCTCCCTCCCTCCCTCTCTCTCTCTCTCTCTCTCTCTCTCTCTTTCTCCCTCCCTTCCTTCCTCCCTCTTTCTCTTTCTCTATGAGAAAACATAGCTCCCTTTACCTCTCATGCCTCAAGTTCTGTCATTGTTTTGGTGAGAAACTAAATCAGTGAGATAACTTGAATGGGTCAGAGTGGACTCCAGAGTGTGGACAAGTGATTCTCAAACTCCTGTCTACCTAGGAATCACCTGAACACTTGGGCAGCAGCCTCAGAGGACAGGGATGGGAGGCTGATATAATTTGTATTTCTAACAAGCTTCCAGGAATAGCTGCTGAGAACCATAGTGTAAAAATTGGAAGGGCTGTGGAGACAGGGGCATGACCAAGGGCAGAGAGTATGTCTTCCTGACTTCTGCTTTTTGTTTGTATAACAGGTACCTTCTACTGAGTCTTCAAGTGGTCTTTGCTCTATGCAAGAACATCCCTGGGCTCTTTCCATCCTTATAAGAATGCAGGTCCTGAGGGCCTTGTTTAGCATCAATTGCATCTTTAAAGGCGGTGTATCCAATCTTAGTCAAAATGTTAGGACTTCAATAAGGCCTGGTGGTACATGTCTTTAAATCCTAGCACTTGGGAGGCAGAGGCAGATGGATTTTTGTGAGCTCAAGGCCAGCCTGGTCTACAGAGTGAATTCCAGGACAGCTAGGGCTGTTAGACAGAGGAGCCCTGTCTTGAGAACTAAAAAGCAAACAAGCAAACAAAAAACAAAAACAACAACAACAACAAAAGTTAGGCCTTCAACATAGGAATAGTGGGCAACCTTCAATCCACAGTGCCATTGTGGTGAGGCCCTCCTGGCAGGAAGGGTCAAAGTCACAACATGACATCTATAAGGGTTGAGAGGGAAGTGCTAATGTTTAGTTAAAACTGGTATGTCTTATAATTCAGACCCAAACCAGAGATTAAAATGGATCTCAGTGGGGGAGATCTAGGAATAAAAAGTACTGTAATATTATATTGGATTCTAAGAGGTCTGTTCAGTGCTTTGATCTGGTAGCTGTTGCCTGTTGGTGGTATAGTTTTATTTTACACATGAAGTTGTGTGAGGTCACCTTTGCTGTTTCTCATGACCACACAGCCTTCCCATACATTCAGAGCTTTAGGCCTGAAGTGTCCACTGAGGCAGGCTGAAAGAGAGGCTGGAGAAACAGGACTGATAGAAGAATGAGACAGGACCCATGCAGCCAGAAGTCCTTTTTACTTTTGGGTGGGTAGTGGAAGGAATTGAACAATGTGTCACTTGTGCTTTGAGGCACAACAGCTTCTAGTCCTCCCATCAGAGTCCCATACTCAGCATGTTCATGCTGCTGTACACCAGAGACCCCCATTTTATTTGCAAATGTTCAGATGGATGTGTTTGTGTTTTCCAGTGGGATGGCTGCCAGTATTACCTGAAGTCCTCACCCATCTCCTTTCATGTCAGTCAAGGCTCTGCAGGAGATGCCACATGAAGCCTGATGCTCACCTCCTAGCCTACATCTGCTTCTTCATCTGTCTTCAGTGAGGCAGGCAGGCTGGGAGCTAGGGAACTTGGAAGCCATATCCCTCTCCTGCATGTCTGTGTCCTTCATTTGGAGGTGGCAGCAGTTCAGGGGCTCACATAGAAGGACAAATGGGGCCTCTGCATCAAGGAGCTGGAAGGACCACAAAGGTTGAGTCTCATCCTGTCCCTTCCTGCATTGCCCTGCCAAGGCCTGACCTGAACCACAGTCAGGCCGTGCCAAAGTCTCTCTCTCTCCCTTTGTTCTTCCCCTTCTCCCCTCCCCCCACTACAGAACAACATGCCAGATGCCCAGCTTCTCCCCATCACTCAGTGCACTCTACTTTCTTAGACTCTAAGCAGGCAGGCTTGGGGAATGGTGAAGTTATGAAGGCTGGGAGCTTTGCAGACAGGCTGACTTTTGGTTTCTGAGGGTTTCCAAAGTATCCAAAAGTACCACAAACCAGGTGGTTTAGTGTGACAGAAACGTATTGTTTTAGTTGTAAAGGCCAGAAGCCCAAAAATCAAGGTCTCAGCAGAGCCATGTTTTCTTGGCAGGCACCAGCTCTCCTGGCTTCTGGTAATTCCTTGGCTTACAGCAGCCTGCCTTCTCTCTTCCCTTGGTGGTCTCACTGTGCTCATGCCTGTGTTCCAGTTTCTCCTTTGTAAGGCACCAGTCATATTGGATGAGTGACCCCTACTACCATCATCTCATCTTAGGTAATCACATCTGTGATGAGTTTGTGTCTATAATAGTAGCTTTGAATTACTATGAGAAAATACTTTAGTTATGATCAGACTTGTTGTTTCCAATGATATGCTTGCAAATAAATACTATACTGTACTTTTTAAAAAATAACATACTTGCTTTCCAGATAGCAAAGGATGAAAATGGCATGATAACTCTTAAAGAAAAGAAAAACAAAGAAAGAAAAGAGGAGTGGGAGGCAGTAATACATCAGGTGTGACTAGTTGGAGGCAGACTCAGAAAGGGTTGGAGTTCAGTGAGTCTGGTTCATGGCTCTTGGGAAGCAATTTGGAATAGCTAGCCCAGTCCCTTACACCTGGCCTCGGGGGAATTGGGTCTTCAAGTTGCGCTTCTGGCAGCTAATGCCTCCACCTCAGCCTCTTGCTCATTCTCCCTGAGCCTTTGTTGATTATGTCCAGGGCAGAGAGTAATGGTGTCTTGAGGAGGAGGGAGTTAATGAACTACAGCCAGTGTCCAGAAGATCTCTAAATGAAAGGGCTGCAGGAGGAAGGGCCAGCTTTCGATTACACTTTGCTCTTATCCATCTGTCTGAGTGGTCTGAGCTGTAATCACAGATGTAAAGTGAGCATTGTTGATCTAGAGAGCAGATCAAAGAGAAAATTAATCAGGTGGCTGAATTCACTGGCCTTGAAATAACCTTCTGAGTTTGGTATGAGCTGTTGTTCCTATGCTGGCTTGAGAATGACCTATCCTTGGATGGGTGATGACTGAATGGGTGTGCTTCCACACTAATCCCACAATAGAGTCCTTGATCACCAAACATGGCCTTGCTGGCTCATCAGCTTCTAGATGGATGTAACTTCATTTAGCAGCACATCTCTCCATGGCCATTGGCCATCACAGATTTTTTTTTTTGGGGGGGGGAGGGTTCGAGACAGGGTTTGTGTAGCTTTGGAGCCTATCCTGGCACTCACTCTGGAGACCAGTCTTGCCTTGAACTCACAGAGATCTGCCTGCTTCTGCCTCCCGAGTGCTGGGATTAAAGGCATGCGCCACCAATGCCTAGCTCCATCACAGATCTTGGCAAGTACAGGCAGAAACAGGCTCTTTACCACTGTCCTTTACCACTGGGCAGAGGAGCTCTGCCTTCTAGCTTCTTTGGAGCTAAAGGAAGGTCCTCTGGGAACATCCTTGGAATTCTGACTTCTTTTCTCATAGTAGCCCAAGCGTACTAAACCATACCATTCTGGGATAGTGGCATTGAAATGGAGACAAGCAGAGAGAGTTGTAGGTACTTCAAAGTCAAGTTTTCTTACTTTCAAAGAATCCAGTGATTTGAACCCAACTCTCCACATGTGCAGATAGGAGTCACTGGAAGTGAGGACCAAATGACTGTCTTGATTACTCAGTCAGTATCTCCTGGGGGTCAATGTGTCCCACCACAGGGACTAATGAAGAAACACGGCAGTGGGATTTCCATCTATGAAGAGTGAGTTGGACAGAAGTCCTTTGTGCTTATTCCTTTGTCTCAGGTTAGGCTCCCTGGGAGATGGACTGTGGTGGTTTGAATGAAAATGCCCCCCATAGGCACATGTGTTTGAGTTGTTTGGGGGATCCACAGTGCCTTGTGCTTGTGGATCAATATGTAAGCTCTCAGCTACTGCTCCAAGGCCATGCCTGCCTGCTTGCTGCCATATTCCCTGCCATGAGCATCATGGATTCGCCCTCTGAAACCGTAAGCAAGCCCCCAATTAAATACTTTCTCTTATAAGTTGCCTTGGTCATGGTGTCTCTTTATAGCAAAACAAAAGTAACTAAGACATCACTTTTTTAAAGAGGGACAATACTGCCACCCTAGGTATCAATCCTTTGCACATAGGCCTTTGGGGGTACACATGAATCACACTAATGAATCCTGCTGCTGCACTGGTGTTGGCACTTTTGCCTCAGACCTGCACCCTACTCTGGAGGACTCTCCTAATCTGACAGAAGTCACCTTACCCAGACATGCCTGGGAAATATTTCAGGTGTTTCCCCCAAGTGACACCTGTGACTCCTCATGGAACTAAACCTGTAGCATTACCTAGATGCTCTCCAATCCTATGCTGCCTCTTCCACATTGTTATAAAGTTTTCACTATAGAAACCCTCAATACAAAAATCTTCCACATACTCTGCTCTGAGCCATGTTTCTGGGCAGCCAGTCTAAGAGCAGTCACCTAACATACATTTTTATGTTTCAGTGTTCATATCCCCATACAAAGTACAAAAGGCCCATGACTTTGAGGGTAGGTTTAGCCTATATGCACTCCCCTCCCCAAACTGAGTTAAATAAGTCATCTCTGTCCCATGATGGCAGACTGTAATACTATTTCTCACCCCTTGCATGTTTTTTTTTTTAATAATGTGACTCACCTATACCTTTGAGAGTTGGAATCCACATTCCTTCCCATTGAAATTGGGCAGGTTTACAGTTGTTCCAGCGTACACTGAAGAAGTAATGCTGGGCAATTCCCAAGGCTCATGGTAGAATATGGGTACCTTTAGTTGGTTCTCTGGCTACAACTGTGCAAGAGTTGTACCCTGCCTTGTGCACAGTGTGACAATTCTCAGTCCACCAAGCTGTTTGGAAACTCCAACTAGCCCATACAGAGAAGCCTGAAACAACATGAAGACAGAAAAATATGGCCTATTCCCTGCTGTGTCAGCTGTAACTACCATTGGACTAGGGCTCCAGGAGAAATCCTGATTTAGGGCTACCTCAATGGGTCCCTTTCTGAATTCCTGACCATCAGAAACTATGGCAGATAATAAAATTATCGTGATTGTGTTCAGCAACTAACTTTGAGAAGAATGTTTTCCAAAGCAATGAAAAATGGGGCTTGAGTTTCATCACAGAACTTACCTTGGGCCAATGAGATTTCACCTTCTACTTCTGCCATCACCATGCAGAAAGTATGCCTTAGGCTACAGACATGCCATAGACACAGCAAAACTGAGGCTGTTGCAGTGGACCTGGACAAAACCTGAAGCCTGAATCCAGCCCAGCTGAAGGCAGATACATCTTGGCTAGCCTGCTTGAGATGGAGGGGTAGAGGAAGAAAGAGAGAACAGTTGCAGACTACTATAACTATGTGAGGTTTCTTTAGTTATATGGCATTGTGACAATGACTGATACAAGGGAAATAGAAAAAGAGAAGACATCGTCTGTTCCTAATTATGATATACTTCATAATTTTTAATCCAGGTGGATTTTTGACAATTACCAAGAAAAATAGCACTGGGTGTACTGGTGCACACCTTTAATTCCAGCACTCAGGAGGCAGAGGCAGATGGATTTTTGTGAGTTTGGGACCAGACTGGTCTACATAGTGAGTTCTAGGCCAGTCAGAGTTACATAGTAGGACCCTGTTATTTTTTTTTTAATAAAGAAAATTAAATAAAAATCCTATTTTCTAGTATCTCCATTTTGAAATATAATGTTTCTCCTCCTCTTCCAAGTGAGCCCTATTTACAATGTTGCCCCTTTTATTGAGGCCCTGATAGTATGTGGCAAGTGATGCTGTAGGCTTTTCTTACCCAGCCTTTAGAACAAAATGTTGCCAAGTTCTTTGACCACCTCAAAAAGGAAACAGTTAACAGACAGAAAATACCAGAAAAATGAGCTAGAATTAGAGGCCCTATTAGTATAAAATTAATTTGATAAGTGGCCAGAGACTTCCACTAATGGAGTGTTTATTGACCCAGCCAAGCAGAAGATTCAGATTAGAAATAAGAGATTCATTTCAGCCAGGATTTTAGGAACCTACACCTCAGTCCAAGGGGAAAAGACAATAAACATTTACCTATGGACACTCAAGACAAAGTGAGAAGCCATAAAAAGCAGAGACAGAGTACAGTTTCCTCAAACAAACCCAACCTCAAAATATCAAACTGGGGCATAACCAGGACAAGTCTTGGCTTACAGGGCTTGGCTTTTTCTGGAACAGAGGTTGAAAAGCATTAATAGCATGTAAGAAATAATGATTGATCACTGACTTTTAAAAGTTAAATATAAGTTGATTAGAAAAAAAAAAAAGAGGACTGGAGAGATAGCTGTCTTAGGGTTTCTATTACCGTGAAGAGACACCATGACCACAGCAACTCTTATAAAGGAAACATTTGATTGGGGCTGGCTTACAGTTTCAGAAGTTCAGTCCATTATCATCATGAGAGTCCTGCATCTTGCAGGCAAGAGAAAGTCCACTGACTGTCACACTGAGGGAAGCTTGAGCAAAAGAGACCCTAAAGCCCATCCTCAAAGTGACACACTTCCTCCAAAAAGGCCACACCTGCTAATAGTGCCACTCCCTTTGGGGACCATTTTCTTTCAAACCACCACAATAACTCAGAGGCAGAGCATTTGTCTGGGATGCATGAGACCCAAGTGTAATTCCAGCACACACACACACGCACGCACGCACGCACGCACACACACACACACACACACACATGCCCCCCCCCACACACAAATACACACACATGCATGCATGTGAGCACACATATACACAGAGCCATACACACACTAACATACATGCATACACAGACATATACACATGCACAAACATGTATGTGTGCACATACACAGAGACAGACACACACAGACATACACACACCTATATACATACACACATGGACAAAAATGCACACATGCTTGTGCACACACAAAGAGACATATACCTAGATGTACACACACAGACACACACACACATGCTTGCACACAGAGAGAGACATACACACATGCACACACATAGACATACATGCCTGCATACACACACAGATATACATGTATATATATGCCCACACATATCTGCACACGCACACAGACATACACACATGCACACATATGTACACACACACAAAGAAAAGGAAAAGGGGAAATTTCATGCAACGATATAGTGGGGAATTACCAATACAGAGTCAGGTAGAAATATAAGGGTATTTAATAGGGAAAAGCCTTACTTACAGAGCAACCTAGCCAGCCAGCGTGGTATCGGTCTGTACAGCAAGCAGCAAAGAGAAACCGAAAGCACAAACGCAGTCACACTACGTCATTCTGACCACGCCCTCACAAGCGTGGTCAGGCACACCTGTAGCCAGCCCCTAAGTAGGCATGGCTACAGCTTCCCCTACACAACTACTCCACAGTTCATATTTTTATTTTGACATTACCCTCCTGCACACTCATTTGTGACTTCAGTCATCTTCCCTGGGCTCCACTGGACTCTGAAAACATGAGCCTTATTTTGCAACCTTTGATGAGAGACAACGTTTGGGATATGGGGACTCTCACTCTTCTTGGTATGACTTTGGTAACACTGATTTTTTTAAAAAATTTTTTATTAGTTCAAATTAGGAACAAGCTTGTTTCACATGTCAATCCCTTCTCCCTCTTCCTCCCCTCCCCCATTCCTCCCCCACCCTGACCTACCCCCCACCCCATCCACCCTCCACTCCCCAGGCAGGGTAGGGCCCTCAACAGGGGCTCCGCAAAGTCCACCACATCATCCTGGGCTGGGCCTGGGCCCTTCCCCATGTGTCCAGGCTAAGAGCGCATCCCTTCACGTGGATGGGCTCTCAAAGTCCCTTCTTACACCAGGGAAAAATACTAATCCATTACCAGGGGCCCCCTGGAGTACAGAGGCCTCCTCATTGACATCCATGTTCAGGAGTCTGAATCAGTCCTGTACTGGCTTCCCAGACAGCATCTGGGGTCGATATGCTCCCCCTTGTGCAGGCCAGCTGTTTCTGTGGGTTTCACCAGCCTGGTACCGTCCCCTTTGATCTTCATTCCTCCCTTTCTGCAACTAAGTTCCAGAGTTCAGTTCAGTATGTATCTATGTATGTCTGCCTCTGCTTCCATCAGCCACTGGATGAGGGCTCTAGGATAGCATAAAAAGTAGTCATCAATCTCATTTTAGGGGAAGGGCATTTAGGTTGTCCTCTCCACCATTGCCTGGATTGTCAGTTCGTGTCATCCTTGTAGGTCTCTGGAAATCTCCCTAGTGCCAGATCTCTCCTCGGACCTAAAATGGCTCCCTCTAATATGGTATCTCTCATCCTGCTCTCCTCTGTTCTTCCCCTAACTCAATATTTCTGCTCCTCCATTTTCTCTCCATTCCTCTTCTCCTGCTCTCATTCTGGCAGCTCCCTCTCCCCTACCCTCATGCTCCCAATTAGCTCAGGAGTTCCTGCCCCTTCCCATTCCTGGGGTCCATGCATTTATCCCTTAGAGTCCTTCATGTTTCCTAGTTTCTTTGGTGAAGAGGATTGTAGGCTGGTAATCCTTTGCTCTATATCTAAAATTCATATATGAGGAAGTACATACCATGTTTGTCTTTTTGTGACTGGGTTACCTCACTCAGGATGGTTTCTTCTAGCTCCATCCATTTGCCTGTGAATTTCAAGATTCCATTGCTTTTTTCTGCTGAGTAGTACTCCATTGTGTAAATGTACCACATTTTCTCTATCCATTCTTCAGTTGAGGGGCATCTAGGTTGCTTCCAGGTTCTGGCTATTACAAACAATACTGCTATAAACATGGTCGAACAGATGTCCGGTAACACTGATTTCTATGTTCAAATTCACCTCACAACACTAGCCAGAGGGGCAAGGGAGGGGGAACGTCAGAGCTGCTTAGAAACACACACACACACACACACACACACACACACACACACACACACACACACACACACACACGCAGGAATGTTCCAAACTCAAGTCAAGCATTTTATTACACTACCTTAAAATGCTGAGGCATGCACCTGTATTACTGCAGAGCTTCTGAATGGCAGCAATATTAGCATTATAAATTTATGGGAGACATCCCTGTGCATTATTGGGTTTTTTGGTACTCCTTGTATCCACTAAAATAGATTCCAGTAACACCCTTTATTCACTCATAATTATCTCAGTCACCCCCAGTAAGTAGCCATGGGACTTTTGTGGCCTAAAGAGCTGTTTTCCTAAGGATGAGAGGGAAGGGAGAATCTCTGGGGTTTAAGGGGATAATGAATGAGACATTCTTATATTAGCATGGCCCTCACTCTGTTTATTCCACCTTACAGATTGACATCCACATGACAATGGACATACTGAGATTAGAATATAATGTAAGCTTAGTACCTATGCAAAGTCTACTACTGACCCTTAAAAGGAAGTTATGTTTTTTTTTTTGTTTGTTTGTTTTGTTTTTTTGAGACAGGGTTTCTCTGTGTAGCTTTAGAGCCTATCCTGGCACTCGCTCTGGATACCAGGCTGGCCTCAAACTCACAGAGATCTGCCTGCCTCTGCCTCCTGAGTGCTGGGATTAAAGGTGTGTGCCACCAACCAAAGTTATGTTTTAAAAACAGAATGGGACATGGTGTTGTATGCCTGTAATCCTAGCACTTAGGAGGCTAAGGCAGGAGGATTGTGCATTCAGACTAACCAGGGCTAAATAGTAACATAGTTAGATACTGTCTCAAAATAAAGACAAAATGTACACTAAGATATGTTGAGGTCCTAGCCTGCGCTCCCCCACCCACACAAAAACTTCAGAATGTGACCTTGCTTGGCAGGCATTCATGGTTGCATGCAACTGGACCTGGCTTGTGCTAAGGGTCTGGGAAAGATGCATTGAAAGGATGGTGCATAATGGATGAGCACCAGAAGATAAATAGGAATTAATTAGACAAAGAGCAAATGTTTGTGAATGGAACATCCCATGTTCCAAATCAAGCATTTTTTTTTGTTGACATATTTATACCCCCACAGGACCTGCCCCAGCCAAATCCTAAAAGAATACTTACTGAATTTATTTTCAAAAATGTGTTGAGTATATTTAAGCATTGGGTCACCAAGAAGGTTCTTCCAAATCATTGCTATGGTTGTAGAAATTTTAATTATTAGCATACAAATAAACATTGAAACATGATTATATAACCCAAGCTGCCAAGTGCTCAAGGCAACAAAGACAAGCAAGAATTTTCTAGGTGAAGAATATGTTCCAAGCAAAGCAGAAATGACTTTTTAGTGAAAGATCATGGGAGCTTCACATAGCATGATGTACTCTGAAGATGGATGGAATTTGGTCTGGAGGAGGGGACCTCAACAACAGACAAGGAGAGTGGGGAATGTGTAACCCAGAGGCTTACAACCACATGAATTTCTTGGTTCAAGTCCTTGTGGGTCAGGGACTGAAGCAGAACTTAATGGGACATCAATGCCAGCTTCAGCATCTCTCACAAGACTGTCCTCAGGGTCTCGCCTCTGAACCTCTCAGAAGGTTCCAGGTAAGATATCTTCTGGGGCTGCACCATCAAAAGTTTGTGTGGGAAGAGAATCTGCTATTAGACTCCCACAGTGATTGTTGGCACACATGGACAACTGTTGGCAAGGTTCAAGTCCTTGTGGGCTGTTAGCAGGAGGCTACCTTACTGTGTCCCACTTGTCATGTGGGGTTCTATAACACAATTGCTGGATTCATCAAAGCCATGGGAAGGGAAAAGAGAGAAGGTGTAGGAGGGGTAGGGAATGATGAAGAGAAGGAAGAAGGGAGGGAGAGGAAAGGAGAATTGGGGGAGCTGGCAAGGCAGAAAAAGTAGACGCATAGCCTAGCATAGATGTGACAACTAAAAACTCTCTCCCCTATTGTACTCATTGGGACCAGGTCGCTCTGTCCAGTCCTCACATAGGAATTAATGGGGTGTGGTGGAGCTGTCAGAGGGCCCCAATGGAAGAGCAGGAAGAAAAGACAAAACAGATGCCAAGCTGTAGGCAAAAGTAGAGAAATCAGGAAGATAATCAAAATTCAAGAAAATCGGGAAGGGAACTCTGAGAAAAATCATTTCAAAAGAGAAAGTGTTTATCAGCACCCATGCAGAGCAGGTCATTGGAAGGGTCACCAGGGCCACTGCAGGGATCTCCATGGAAACTGGAGGATGGGTGTGGGAAAATATAAGATGTGGCACAGAGAGAGAAGTGGAGTATGCCAAGAAGAGGGAACAGGGGCTACTGGGGGACCGAAGATCATTTAGTCCATGAGTGTGCAGAGGAGTTTCCCAGCATGGAGGACAAGACCTGGGGTGGAGACCAGAAGTAGCCAAGGGGGTAGCATGCGGCCCAACAAAGGTAATGTCCGTGCTGGAAGAAATGGAGAAGTCCTGGGAATCCCTCCCATCCCCGGACTTCTCCAGTACTGCTGCCAGTTCTCCTGCGTTCATCCCTTCCCTTCTCTTCTTATAACAGTTGCCCTTTCTTTTGGCCTCATACTGTTATTATATCTTCTCTCAAGCTCACTGACCCTCCCCAGTCTCATTCAGATCCATGACCTACCCCTTACACCACACACACACACACACACACACACACACACACACACACACCTCTGGTTCTTGGCTTGTCTTTCGTCATGCCCCTTTTAAATGGCCCACTCCTAATCCTCCAGCTCTCAACCTAGATGGAACTCCTTGCTGACAACATTCTGACTCTCTGCCCCAGGTCTTACTCTGTAGTCTATTGACTTGTTGGCCTCCTACAAGGCAACAAGCCCAGCTAAGGCCCACCGAGACAGACAGATGAGAGCAAAGGCAGTGGGGGGCTAGCCTCCACTCCTGCAGCCCTTTCATCTATGGGGCTCTTGTACACACTGACTGTCACTCATTAATTTCCACCACTTCTCTCCAAGGCACCATTATTCTCTTCCATAGACAGAGTCAGCTAAGGCTCAACTAAGAGTGGGTGGATGCCATATCTCTGTGAGTGACTAATCTTATTGCTGAGCACAGAGTTACGGAGAAGCATGAGAATGCTCAAACATCTTGCTCCATCTCCACACAGCTGCCTTCAGCACTGAGGGACATATTCTCCAAAAAAGTTGGCTCCTCCAGGGCTATACCTACCTCCTGAGGGTGGCCACCATGGCTGATGCCTATTCATGCACGGGGTCTTGGCTATAAAGTCCTGGCCCTCTTGCCTCCATTTAAGACAGTTCTAAAACACCTTCCAGCTCCTGAGCCTCCCATGGAGCACTCTGAGGCCTTTATGATGACTACATCCTAGTTAGACATTTCCCGGTTCCCAATGCTACTTCCTTCATTCCTCTAGAGATGCTGAGCAGAGAACACTCTTCACCTCCCGGCCTGCCTAAATGCCTTCATCTTGGGTCCATGTGTTAATTTCTTTACTATTGCTATGATATAATACCATGGCCAAAAGCAGCATATGGAAGAAAGGGCTTATTTGGGATTTATGGTTCCAGAGAGATGACAGTCTATCACATAGGAAGGCATGGCAGCAACCAGCAGAGCATGGAGGTAGGAAGTTCACATCTTTAACCACAAATACAAAGCAGAGAGAGGGAATTAGACATAGGGGAAGGTTGTGGGATCCCAAAGCCCAACCCTGGTGACATACATTCTCCAGCAAGGCTGTGTGTGCTGGACCTGGGTGGGTTTTTGAAACTTCAATGCTTACCCCCGCCCAGTGACTCACCTCCTACAACAAGGCCATACCTCCTAATCCTTTCCAAAATAGTTCTACCAGTTGGGGACCAAGCATTCAAATATATGAGCTTACATAGGGCCATTCAAGCCACCATGAGTGGGACTACTGGAAGGACCTTAGGGGTATACACTAGATCAGAGTGGCTGAATTTTTTTTTTTTTTTTTTGTGTGTGTGTGTGTGTGTGTGTGTGTGTGTGTGTGTGTGTGTGTGTGTCTGCTTCCTGGATTAAGATGCAACCTGACCTTGAATTTCCAGAACTGGGCCAAAATAAACCTCACTTAACTCCATCAGAAGCTGATGCCAGGTGTTTTGTTACAGTGATGAGGAGCTGACTGATGTAGCACACCAGCCTGGTACATGGTGCTGGAACACAAGTTACATTTGCTCCTGTCTGAATCTCGATGAACTCACAGCCACTTGTTTCTTACTCTAAAATTGTTCTGCCTTCTCAGAAATTCTTCAGAATTCTTGAGCATACTTTTCCAGTAACTAGGACAAACTACAGTCCCCATTACTATGGTTGGTACTAAGGTCACAGCAGACATTCATTCTCTTTCATGTCTGGTATCTTTTCTAGACTCTCCTCTTGGTTAACCCTTCTGGTACTCAACTGGTTTTTGTATAGTAGAGGAAACTAGACTTTCATCCCCAACTTCTGAGCTCCTGGCTGCCATATTTCTGTTGGGCTGTGGCTCTTACCCTTGGTTTACAGTTAAAACTTGGTACTGAAATAATGGACAACACTCCAGCAAACTACCTATTATGTGTATCACATGTCATGTGCATTTCTCCCTGCCCTCACGTGTAGCAGCATCCTGTCCTCCTTATGGCATAGCAATATCCCTTCCTCCCTTATTGTGTAGCAGAATCACTACTTCCTCAGGGCACAGAAGTATCCCTTCTTCCTCATAGTGTAGCGGTGCCCCTCTCTCTCCCCACGATGCAGCAGCATCCCTACCTACTTCCTTGTGGTGTAGCAGTATCCCTATCCTCCACGATGAGCGTTGTCAGGGCCTCTTGATGACAAAACAACTCAGTTTCTTTGCCCATTTTTAAAATGAGGAGCTTAAAGTGACTGCTGTGGTTACTTTTCTCATTCCTGAGAGAGAACAACTGAGGGAAGAAGGCTTTCTTCTGACTCGTGATTCAGGGGATGCAGTCTGTCATGATAGGGAAGGCATGAGAATGGCTTGTGGCATGGCATCGAGAATGTGAAGTCGCTGGTTATGGAACATTAGTTGTCACAAAGCAGGGAGTTCAGGTCAAGTGAGAGGTGTGGCTGTAACCCTCCATGTCTGTCCCCCAGCAGTCCAGTTCCTCTAGCTAGGTCTCCAAAGATTCCTCAGTCTCACAAAAGAGTGCCATTGTCTGGGGACCAAATGTCAAATGTGAGCCTATGGAGAACGTTCCATACTCGAGCTACAACAGAAGCTAGGCAAGGCAGCTTTAATTCTCATTTTAATTTGAGAAAGCCACTGTGGTCCACAGCAGTAGCATCTTTAGATTTTTCAGAGGCTAAAGTACTGTGTGTGGGATGCACACATACCCTATATGACACCAGGGACAATTGTAAGTGGGCTCCTATTTCTTTGGCTCTCAGCTTTGGTTCTCAAGCTAGTGTGTTCTCTTAGAGACCCAATGCTCTTAAATGGCTCTTGATTTAATGTCTATATTGCCTCCCAAAGGATGTTCCTCATCCATGCTGGGTTTTATGTCCAAGCTTGTACTTAGTCATGATTTTAAGAGTCTGTTCCCATATTGTGTCAAGCCAGCAGCAGCAGCATGACATTGTGAATAGCAGAATCATTGTTCACTTGGGTGGGGGGGGGGCTTTGGGTACCTTTTTTTGCTGTAATATGGATTTCTCTGTCTGAAGTGAATTCAGTGTGTGTGGAGTGGGGGAGGAGCAGACTTACATTATACTAGTCAGTTGGAGTCCTTGGATAGTAGTGGCATGGAGGGAAGAGAAATTCATGTCTGGAACATTAATCAATCCTAATCAGGATGAAAGGCTGCCCTTTACAGGGTAAAAAGGCAGTCATATTGTCGTCAAGCTGGTTGGTCTCACTTAAGGATGGCACCAGACCCAAGTCAAAGACTCAACAGTGGCCTTTGTTGCTGCCAGGTCAGCAACAGGAGCTGAGTTGCCTAAGAAGGTAGAAACCTGCACTCCCATATCCATGGGAGCCTCTCCCTGTAACCCTGACTGCTCCATCCATGAGCCCATTGCATCAGCACTGGATGGCCACTGGCAGAGGTTGATTGACAGCTATTTCTGTTTTTTTAAATTTAAATTTAAACCAATCTTATTTTATATACCAATTCCAGTTCCCTCTCTCTCCAGTATTCCCCCTCCCCTCTGTGTCTAAGCTGAGCAAGGTAACCCTCAATAGGAAATGGGCTCCAAAAAGCTGGTTCATACACTAGAGATAAATACTGGTTCCACTGCCAGAGGCCCCATAGACTGCCCAGACCCCTTAACTGGCACCAACATTCAGGGGGCCTAGTTCAGTCTTATGCAGGCTCCCCGGCTGTCAGTTTGGAGTTTGTAAGCTACCACTTGCTCAGGTCAGCTGTTTCTGTGGGTTTCCCCAGCATGGTCTTGACCCCTTTGCTCATCACTCCTCCCTTTCTACAACTGGATTCCAGGCTCAGTGCTTAGCTGTGAATCTCTGCTTCTGCTTTTATCAGCTACTGGATGAAGGCTCTATGATAGCATTTAAGGTAGTCACCAATTTCATTATAGGGGAAAGGCATTTAAGGTAGCCTCTCCACTATTGCTTAGATTCTTAGTTGGGGTTATCCTTGTAGATTCCTGGGAATTTCCCTAGTGCCAGGTTTCTTGTTAACCCCATAATGGCTCCCTCTATCAAGGTATCTCTTTCCTTGCTCTCCTTCTCTGTTCTTCCCCCAACTTGACCTTCCTGATCCCTTATATTCTCTTCCACCCTTCCCTTTTCCCCTCTTCTGTCTCTTCCCTCCATCCCCCCTTCCTCATGCTCCAAATTTACTCAAGAGATCTTGTCCCTTTCCCCTTCTCAGGGGTTCCATGTATGTCTCTCTTAGGGTCCTCCTTGTTTCCTAGTTCCTCTGGGATTGTGGATTGTCGACTGATTATCCTTTGCTCTATGAGTCTAATATCCACTTATGAGTGAGTGCATACCATGCTTGTCTTTCTGTGACTGGGTTACCTCACTCGGGATGGTTTCTTCTAGTTCAATCTATTTGCCTTCCAATTTCAAGATGCCATTTTTTAAACCACAGAGTAGTACACCTTTGTGTATATGTACCACATTTTCTCTATCCATTCTTCAGTTGAGGGGCATCTAGATTGTTTCTAGGTTCTGGCTATTACAAACAATGCTGCTATGAATATAGTTGAACAGATGAAATGAAAAGGGGACATAACAACAGACACGGAGGAAATCCAGACAATTAGCAGGTCATACTTCAAAAACCTCTACTCCATAAAATTGAAAAATTGAAAGGAAATGAACAGTTTTCTGGATAGGTATCGCATACCAAAATTAAATCAAGAACAGATAAACATTTTAAATAGATCTATAACCCCTAATGAAATAGAAGCAATCATCAAAAGTTTTCCAACTAAAAAACCTCAGGGCCAGATGGTTTCAGCACAGAATTCTACCAGAAATTCAAAGAAGAGCTAATACCAATACTCCTCAAATTGTTCCACAAAATAGAGACAGAAGGATCACTGCCAAAATCTTTTTACAAGACTACAATTACCTTGGTACCCAAAACACAACTAAGAAACAGAACTACAGACTGACAGCTACTTCTCATGTGGTTGTTGATACTTCCTCCATAATCAGTGCCCACCAATAGGCACATCTGCACAATATAGATAGAGGTCCTCTGGTTTTGGGCCAAAGTCCTGTCCACACAACTCTTTCTTGTGCAGACTTTCTTGTGTCAAACCCACCAAAGGAACCCTTTCGCCACTGCTCATGAGTGTGTAGTTGTACCCTTGCTGTGGGCTACTTTTTACACACAGTGATGATCAGGCATGGCACTGGTGTCTATTTTCAGCTCACACCAGCTTAGCCAGTTGACATATCTCAAACCCATTCTGAGGCATTCCCCAGTGAGGTCACAGTTGTTATCTGAGTGGGAAGGGTTGCTGTAACAGCAGAGAGCAGCATGGTAGAGGTGGACCTTGGCTGTCTTCTCTTGCAAGTCATGTGCCCTTCAGCCTTGCTTGTGGGAAGCCTGGAATGTACAACGAATGCTTTATGATGGATTGTTGTGGACCCCCCCCAGCTTCATTACTGTGTAGGTGTATTAGCTCAATATTTGCAGCTCTACTTTAAGTGTGTGGCCCCTCGAGTAGATCAACCACACTCTAGTAGATGGCTCCCACATCCATGAATGTATGTGTAACACGAACTAGTCTTGGTGGGTTATAAAAAAGAGAGAACATGAATAGGGAGGAGGTGGGGCTATAGAGCAAGGAGGAGTTGGGGGTTGAATATCATCAAAATACATTGTGTGCATGTATAAAATACTCAAAGAATTAACAAACATTAAAATGCTTGTAGCCTGTCCATTTAGTCATGTACCGTCTCACATGTCAGTGTCCACTAGGTGGCCCAGAAGCCACCAGCAGCTCTTTAAGTAGTTTATAATTCTCTGCTGTAGTCCTCGTGGGCTTTGCTCCAGAACCCTAAGTAAGGGTATGTCTTGAAATTATCCACGTGGAGCATCTCCAGGGCCCCCCAGAATACCTCTATCTGGTACAGCTTCTGCCCTTGCCTCAGGCTGTTTCTGGCCATGTGGCCCTGCTCAACGCAGGAGTCACTTATGCTGCCCCCTTTTCATTAACAAATGCTACATTCATCAAGCTTGAGTCGTTTTCAAGGTCTCAGGGCAGGTAAGTGGTGGCTGACTGAGAGTCTCACATGTCACTCCTGCTGCACTGTGCTTCCCCCATCCTTCCCCCCAGCCACATTTAGTTCTTGGATGTTGAGAAGAATCACCTGTGGTCAGTTGCATGCAGGGATTCAGCAATACCAGATGTAGATCAGATTTGGCTTTTTAAATTAGGTTGTGACTCAGGTACCTGTGTTGCTCAAGGACAGGCATTGGCACCACGTCCTGCCCTGACTCAGTGAGTGATTCAGACTGAGAACTGACCAAATTGAGGAGGATTGTTTGGATGGTACGTAACCTTTTAGGTATTCATATTATCTCTCAGCTAGGGATAGATTTGGGCCACAGGCAAAACCTCTTGGACTCATCCTTCTCCTTCTCCTCTTTTATCTCCTCCTTCTCCTTTTCCTCCTTCTGTCCCTCCTCTGTCTCCTCCCCCTTCTCTATCTCTTTCTCCTCAAGTGCTTCAAGTCTTAGCTCTGTACCCAGTCTAGACAATGGGTGCCATTGCAGCATGGACTTTCCTTCCTTCTGCCCAGTTTGTCCTTGGCTCACAGAGCTCCTCCAGATGCCTTTGGATTAACTGGAACACTAAGGAGGAGGTTGGCTCTGAGATGTCTATTCACATGCCTAAGCTATTTATGTGGGAACCAAGATCTGATCCCTAGTGGTTTGACTCTGCTGCATTGGACTGAACCATGTTAAATACATTTTATGTTTATTGACAATGATTGATGAGAAACTTATACCTCCTTGTTTAGCAGTGTCTTAGAAAATTGAAAACTGCCTAGAGATTGGACCAGTGTTAATGTAATATTAATTTTGCTTTTTAGTATTCTTCATTTGGTAAAATGAACATTTAATTATTGATGTAAAGATTACTCTGGCCAAACTTTGTTGTCATGGGCTGTAGGATGCTTCTTTTCACTTTTGTTTACAGGGCTTATGGACTGGTGGGAGGTAGGTTTTCAGGAATTATGGTAAAATACAACCTAATGTTACTGATTGAAGGAGAGAGAAAATTAATCATCAATGGTAAAATTCACTTCCAAATGCATATTTATGGATATTTCTTTTACAAAATAAGCATATACTTTGATTAAAATTTTTAAAAAAATTGGGTCCCTCCTACCAAAGATCTTTTAGACACAACCATTTTACTCCCCACCTACCCTCGACATAGAGGAAGGGGTTAGGAGAACTTATGTAGATACATGAAACATCAAAGTTGGAGCACCTTCCAGTTTTTTCTCTATGATTCATATTGTAGCTTCAGTAATTTGTTTTCAATGCTGGTCCAAACCCATACCTACTTGTCACAGTTTCTTTTCTATTGCTATGAAGAGACAACATGACCAAGACTACTTAGAAAATATTTAATTGAGGACTTGTTTACAGTTTCAGAGAATGAGTTCATGACTCTCATGGTGGGCACGGCAGGCAGGCATGGTGCTAGATTAGTAGCTGAGAGCTTACATCTGATTCAAAAGCAGCAATCAGGGAGAGAGGAGGACTGGGACTCAAAGTCACCTTGAATATTATACCTACTCCAACAAGGTTGTACCTCCTAAACTTTCTTAAACGGTCTACCAACTGGGAAACCAAACATTCAAATGTATAAGTCTACGGGGGGCACATTCTCTTTAAACCACCACAATACTTCAAATCAAGCAAAATTTAAAAGTGAATTTCAGATTCTATGTGTAAATTACAGGCCTATTGGCTCATACTTCCTGTCTAAATTTTTAAACTTTTATTTATGTGAATGTATATATGTGTGTGGGTTTGTATACATGTGTGCAGGTGCCCTTGGAGGTTAGTAGGGGGCATCAGATCCCCTGGAGCTAGAGTTACGGGTGACTATGGGCCTCTCAATGTGGGTGCTTGAAACAGAACTCCAGTCTTGTGCAAGAGCAGCAAGCACTTAGATCCATGGAGCCACCTCTTAGCTACTCAGACCTTCCTTTTATTTCTATAAGTGGAAATAGTGTTGAGTCTTTTTTTCCCCTCTCTGATGCCAAAGTGGTTGCTTTTGCATTCTCAGAGGAGAGCTGGGGAGGCCTTAGCCCTCTTCAGTTGCCACACCTCTTTGGTATATTCATCAGGCTTCTGCATCCCTGTGACCAAAATACCTGAGAGAACAACTTAAAGGTTTACTTACGCTCATAGTTTCAGAGGGCCTGGCACAGGGTTGCTTGGCTGTGTCCACTTGGGCAGAGCATCACCGTGGCAGGAGCATTTGGAGGAAGGGTTTCTTCACCTCACTGCAAACAGGAAAAGATGTGGTGGGGAGAGGGAGGGAGAGTGACAGGAGAGCTACAGGGATGTTATCCCTAAGCACTCTCTCCCAGTGACATACTTCCTCCAGCGAAGTCCCTCCTCCTGTCATTTCCAGAACCTCCCAGAATAGCACCACCACCAAGGGGCCTAGGCTCTAACACATGAGGCTGTGTGGGACTTTCATACTCACACTATACCATATGGGGACCAGACAGTGAGTCATGTTGTTTGGATCATCTGATATTTGGGATTAATTTGTATGGTTGTTCCATTGGCATGCCTAATCAGGGCAGAACTCCTGGAATAGATTCACAGGCAGAATGCACTCTCTGAAGGTGCTGTTTCTGAAAACTCCCAGTATTAGGGCCATTAGATAAGCCAGAGTTTCTCCTAAGAGTTTAAGGTCCCGAGGGATCATTGCATTGCTAATCCCGAAGATACACAAAATAGACAGCAGGTCTCATGTGGGCATCGGGACTGTGCCATCTACCACAGCCCTGTCTCCTTTCTCTAAAGGGAGTAAGCACACTAGGCTTTTATAGTCTCTCCTAGCAAGGCTTCAACAGATGCAAAATATTATGGCTTTGGGATTAAGAGCAGAAACCCAGTGGATGCTTTTGCTGTTCATCTTTTCTGGTCTGTGACCATTTCCCACAGGAACTGTGAGTAAACCAGGAAGTAATTGGCAGCAGAGCCCGGTGGTGTTAGCAACCAAGTGGTAATGACTCCCCTGGTGACCCCTGCCTTTGCAATTGCTCACAGCTTTGTGGGAAGGGACTCCTGGTTACCAGTCAGCCTCACTTAAGAAGGAAGAGAGGGCCCAGAAGGCCTCCTATCTCCCATCTATAGAAGGCTTCCAGAATTTTTCTTCAGTCTCCATATCTTTATCCAAAATACATGAAGCCCTGGAGGCCCTCTTGTAACAAGAGAAACTCTCTAGTCATCAGTGCGCCCTCCATCTCACACAATGATTGTATTCCTCTGTCCATTAGCAACTTTAATTATGAGTTTCCTTGATGGGCTTCCCTCCTGGCTAACTTCTCCTGGTAACTTATTAAACCTCTGAGTCACACATTCATTATTATAGAGAGGACAAAAATGAAGGAACACAAAGGAGCTGAGCCCTGGAAGAAACTGGGGAGCGGACTACTGTGGTTAAGCATAGCTGAGCATCTGGAGGCCTTAGTTGCCTCCTGTCCCCTGTTAGGATGTTGGACCTACAGGGTGCTGTACTTAATGCACTGAGGTCATTGGCTGCGGTTGGGTCTAATGGGAATCTTCACTTGTAGAATACCTGCTTGCAATTCTGGTGAAAGTTCATTCCTCCTACCTAATTGTGCCCTCTGAGCCTATGTGGTCTTCAAACAAGGATGAAGCATCTCATTAAAGAGGATTCCCAATCTTAATTTTGTTCCTCAAAGAATGTGAAAGGAAATTCATAACCTACAGAGGCTTGTAATACTTCCTGCTCTTCTCACTGTGATTTCCCCCAGTCCCCATCTCCACTCTTCCCCCAGTTCACCAAGCATTCCTCCCTCCCTCCCTCCCTCCCTCCCTCCCTCCCTCCCTCCCTCCCTCCCTCCCTCCCTCCCTCCCTCCTCCTCCCTCCCTCCCTCCCTTCCTCCCCAAGATTAGTTATTTTACTTTATTGGCATCAGACACTCCTTTGAAAAGTAGGGTTCATGGTACCACCTGGCTGATTTGTTGTTGTGAAGATTAATAGAGCTAAAACGTGTCAATACCACCCACCTGGTGCCTGGAACATTTTAAATCTCCCAAAGGTTAGCTATTACAATGTTCAGTTCAGCCTCCCTGGCTTCTGTTTTTCTCTCTCAGTGAAAACACTAGCAGAAAAAAAAATCTGAAAGCTGAGAAATGAGATCTTAAATAATAGTAACAATAGGTATCATTTACTGAGGGTGACTTATGTCCTGAGCCTGGCATGCATTATCTCTTTCATTCCTGCCAAGGCCTTCAGGGATAGATACTGCTATCATCTACTTTCACAAATGAGGAAACTCAGACTTAAGAGAGATGAAGCAACATGCCGGAGGCCATAGAGCTGGCAAGTAGTGGCTCTCAAGATCTTGGCTTAATAGCCTTGCAAATGTCTGAAAACCAAGTGCTCTTGGTGTATTTATAATTCCTATCAGCCATGAGCCCCTGCTCAGAGACTTTGGGCCCCTGATGACAAGTGGCCTGTTAGTAGAAACAGCTGCTCTGTCAGAGCTAGCCTCTCAACTGGACAGGGTGAAGCCACCAGGCCTGTGCTGATGCAAACCCTCTGAAGGCTTCCTTGGCTTTTAGTCAGAGACAGGGAAAAATGGATTCTTCTGCAAAAGTTGGCATTTATTTCTTAATACTCAAGTTAAAATTGTATTCTGCCTCCCCGGTCTGTACCTTACTGTGTGCTCAGAACTACTGGTGAGTTCTTGGGATTCATCACTGACTCAAGAAGTAGAGCCAGGAGACTTGGAGTCAGAAAATGTGTGTTGGTCAAGATTCTCTCCCTGCAAGGAAACCTCCAGTAGTCCACACTCCTACAGCCTCATCAGTCCTTGGGAGTTTGAGTATGAGCTGATGCCCAGTGTGGAATACCTGGCATCCAGCCTTGTTCTCCAGATGTCCTGGGACCAAGGCCACATGTGGTCCTTGTACACGTGTCCATTGAGGACACTGTGTCTGGTGGGGGGTGGGGCAAATTTCTGGGTAAAGTCAGCTCTACAAATTATTCCTTGCACCCTGAGTCAGACCAACACAATCCTGAATTCGCAAGTGTGAGATCAAGAGGGGATGTCACAGCCTGGGCTGCTGTGATGGTGCCTCTCTCTTGTTCTCTCAGGAGTCACATCCCATTGCTATTCACCTTCCTCCTAGCCCTTCCTTCTTCCCCCAACATGCTCTTTCTTCTTCCTCTGCTTTTTTTAAACTGTGAAAATATGAACATCAAGAGAATATGTCAAGATTTGGTAGGTTCTTAATGCATTAGTTCTTCAAACATTTATAAATCATGTCTAAACTGAGCCTGAGGTATAAGTTATAAAAGTAAATAAGAAATACCTCCTTTTGGATGTGTATATTCATTTTAAGTGTCCCTGCATAGGCCATGTGTTAAAACCCTGGTCTGAAGTATAGCAATACTGAAGTGATGGGGTGTTTGAGAGGAGGTGAAACCTCAGTTATGCCATCCTGACTACAGTGGGATCTTGTCTCAAAAACTCAAAGGGGGAAAAAAGAGGCTATTTGGTCTCTGGAGACAGGACCTCAGAAAGGATTAATACAATTCTCATGGGACCCGTCTTGCTTCTAGCTTCCTGTCCTGTGGTTCTTTCAGTAATGTCATCCACTATGACATTAATGTCTTCACCAGAGCCAAGCAGAAGCTGATACTGTATGCTTGAGCCTCCAGAGCTATGAGCTAAATAGACGATGCTTTCTTTGTAAACTATCTGGCATTAAGTATTTTGTTATGAAAACACGAGACGACTAATACAAAAAGAAAGAGGCAAACATTTGACACATATGATGAGCAACGCTCCAAGATCTTTCTTGCATCTGGTGCTGAGTTGAGTCACCCTGAACTGGATCATTTCAGTCCTCAGAGCAGCATCCTGCTGGAACCCTGCCATCTTATCCTCTTACACATGTGGCCAAGGCCAAGGGAGGTTAAATAACTGACCCAACATCATACTGTGAGCATGCCACTGTGCATAGTGTCGCTGCTTCCTACCTAGTCACAGCATTCTGTAACAGCTGTCACAAAAGAAGAGGCGGATGTGAGAGATTTGTATCTGGCCTGGGACAGTGAGGGAAGATGGTTGCAAGAGTTAGAATAGTATGAGCAGAGACAGAGGTGGGGGTCCCAGGTGTTCCCAGCTGAAGATGCTAGGCATGGGTGCTGTGAAGATGGTGGGAGAAGAATCCAGAAAGGCATCTGGGCTATTACCCCACTGCATAAATCTTTGAATGCTGGAGATACGAGGGCTATTTCTTATTATTCTTCTATATATTTCCCACATTGTCTTCAATAAATTTATATGTGTACATGCTTTACACATGTGTGTATACATATACATATGAAAGGATATGTGTGTTGGAGAAGTGTAAGTTGGCTTCCATGCATATAGAGGAGTCCAGGGGGAAGGTGATTTATCATTGCAACAGAGACAAGACTAAGGTACCCTACTTTCAGGATCTCTGAATCCCAAAATTTGTCTCTCCAGCCCATGAAGACTATCAGTCTCAAGGCTATTGATTTCTACTTCGGCTTAATGTTTGCAGTGTCCAGGATCAAATATACTGAGTGAAGAGTATGGCTCTGACCAGGGGTTTCCATTCAGTGGGTGTTTCTGCTCTCTGGGCTCAGACTCTCAAGTGCTGGCTGTCTTTGTTATTTCCAGGTGTCTTCAAGCATCTGGCTTGTGCGAATGTGTGTGGGTGGTTGTGTGCAGATGTCTTTTGCAGGAGGGTTAATCTGATACCCACTATTCCATCGTAGGTGGAACTGTGAGCTTCTGACTACATTCTGAATAATTCTTTGAGGGACATTTCAATAATGCCCTTATTCTTTCAGCATTTACTTGCTTACCTTTATGGTTCAGGACTTTGATATGTTTATCTATATCCTCTAAGTAAAAAAACTTCCAATGCAATCAAGAAGAGAAACTAGGCACTGGATTCTAATAGCTATTTCTCTTTTCTCTATGTCCTACGAATCAAGTATGTAGTGTCTTCAGCAATAGGGTCTTACCATCAAGTTCTGGAGGTCAACCAAGAACAGGGGCAATAGCCTGTAATGTTTGGGGGTGTGGTCTGTGAGACCTCACTGACCAATAGCCTGAAAAGTGGTATTTCACACCAGGCACTGAGGCTTTTATCTAATAGCTATGTTGTCTGGGAGAGGCACTATTCTCCTGCATTATGAGGTAACTTGATTAAACTCTTTTAATATATGCATATATTTTAGGATGCTTTTACAGTATTAGGTTTCTTTTATGGCTTTTTTCAAAGGCCTTTAGCATTAGTTACCCCTCTCCATATGTGTTCCTCTACTCCACCTCCCATCCCTCCCACCAGATTTAACACTTCCTGTTCCATTATTCTCCTTTCCCCTTTTATATCAACTGCATTCTATCCCCCTACCCTTGGAAATTCCAACCCCACCATGGCCCCTTTCTAGTTTCCTGCCTTTTATGGTTACTCCAAGTGAAACACACATATTTAAAGATTCAAAGCTAGGATCCACATGTAGGAGAGAACAGGCAGTATTTGTCTTTCTGGATTTGGGTTACCTCACTCAAAACTATTCTTTCTAGCTCCATCCATTTACCTGTGAATTTTGTTCTTCTTTACTGATGATTAACAATCCATTGTATAAATGTACCATTGTCTATTTGTCAGATGATGGACATCTAGGCTATTTCTACGTCTTGGCTATTAGTGAATAGAGCAGCAATGAGTATGAGTGAACAAGCATATCTGTAATATCCCAGGAAATAAACAACCCATTCCAGAGCACTTCATCAGTTTATTTTTAGGGTAATTTTAGGTTTACAAAATTTGACCTGAAAGTGAAGAACATTCCATGATCTCCCCTCCTCCTTTGGATTCCTCTATTATTTCTAGCACACATTACTAGGCTACAGAGGACAAAATCAAAACTGAATCAAAGGAAGAAATTTCCCAAGGAGTTTCTTTTCCTCACTAGTAACTCACAGCGAAGATATTTTCCCCCTTGTAATGGAGGGAAAGTGTAGGCAGATGTTTTTGTCCTGCCCAGGCTTGCAGCTGTTTAGTCCCTAATTAACACACAGAGGCTTATATTAATTATAAACGGTTTGGCCAATGGCTCAGGACTCTTATTTGGCTAGGTCTCTCTTAATTAGTAACCAATTTCTATTAATCTGTGTATCTCTCTGTGGTGTTGGCTTACCAGTGATGCCCCGGCCTCTTGCTTCCTCTGCAGCTACATGGCATCTCCTTGACTCCACCTACCTACTACCTTTCTCTATCCCTGTTTGGATTTCCCACCTGGCTAAATCGTCCCTGTCCATTGGCCAAAACAGCTTTATTCATCAACCAATAAGAGAAACATACATTCACAGCATACAGAAGGACATCCCCCATAAAGACATGACAGGACAGAGAATTCCACTCAGAAATATATATACAAACACTAGAATCAATACCAATCAGCAGAATCATAGGAAGACCTTTTTAGCTAATTTGTGTCTAACTTTTGGTTTTCCAAAGCCAAGGGTGCAGAGAAGTCCTAGGGCAGAATGCTTATGCTGCAGATAATTTTGGGTAAGGGAGAGTGGGCTATCATGTGCTAGGTAAACAGCCAAGTCTCTTCCCCCAGGTGATATTAATGACCCTAGAGAGAGGTCAGTCTTGGTTAAAACTGTTGCATCAATAAAATGAGTCAGTCTTCAAAGGTATTCCAAAATAGCTGGTCTTCCTTGCTTAATTTTTTTAGTGGTAAAACATGATATAAATCGATTCTTTCAACCATTTTAAGTGTATAACTCAATAGTATTGAATGCATTCATATTGGGCAGTGTTTGAGTTTTGCTTATGCTGCTGTGATAAAACATTCTGACCAAATAGTATATAGAAAGGGAGTTTATTTAAGTGCACTTGACAGTCTATCACTGCAGAGAAGTCACAGCTCCTTCTCAAGTTGCAAGAGCTTGAGACAGTTGTTCATATCACATTCACAGTCAAGAACAGAGGGAGAATGAATGCATACATGTCCCCACTTGCTCATTTGCTTGTGCTCAGCTGCATTTCTCTTTCATATAATCCATGACAACCTGCCTAGAGAATTGTGCCACCCATAGTGGGCTGGGTCTTTCCACATCAATTATCTTAGTCAAGACAATCCCATACAGATATGTCCACAGGCCAGCCCAGTGTAGATAATCTCTCACTGAGTCTCTTTCCATAGATGATTCTAGATGTGTCAAGTTAACAATTGAAGCTTATTTCAAGCAGTCTACCAGGATCTATCTCCAGAATCATTTTTTTATTTTGCAAAGTTGAAACTTAGTAGATATTTACCAATAACTCTTCATGCTTTTCCATCCTCAATCATCATTCTACTCTCTGTCTTTATGATTTGAACACTCTGTGTTCCTCATGGAGATGGAGTAATATGGTGTGTGTTCTGTTATGACTGACTTGTTTCACTTAACAGAGTGCCTTCTATGTTCTATTCAAGCCATAGGATGTGTCAGAATGTCGTTCCCCTGTCAGGCTAATGATAGCCCATGATATTTAGAGGTCATTTATTTTTTATCCATTCATCTTCTATTCACAGGCATTGGATTGCTTTGTTTTGTCCTTTTTTTAATAACCAGAAAGTTACTCTTTTAAGTCTGGGAATGTAGATCAATAGTAGAGTGCTTGCTTGGCATGCAAAAACCTTGGGGTCAATCCCCAGCACCATGCAAGAGCATTTTGAAGTCAGATATTTATATTAGCCAAGAACTTTAGCTTCCTTAAAATTTTCAGAATAAATATTAAGCTTCTATCCCATAACTTCTAGTTCAGAATTATTACCTAATGTTGTTATGGTAACCTTAGAGGTTAAGCTGAGTGGGTTTCCAAACACATCAGAGGTATTTTCCATCTTAAAAATTCATAGCCTAGCTGGAGAAACAAATTGGTACCAGACAATATTAACAGTGCATGTGTGAGTGGATGGGGAGGGGTGTCTGGAAGTAAGGTTGCATGTCTGTCTGGGACAGGTTGGAGAGCCATCAATCCAGACTGGGGAGGATCCAGCAGGTAGGTGGTGAGAAACAATCTGAGATTTCACATTGCTTTGGTTTGGATAGATTACTTTATTTACTATTAAATTTTAACTTGAACTTTATTTTGAATTTACATGACTTTAATGTTAAAACAAACATGTATGTCCAGACAGATCTAGTTTCCATGCTAAGCCCTCCCCCATCATTTCCTTTTTTCTACAGGTAGCTCCTTTTGGTTGGACTTTGTGTCTCAGATCCATTTCTTTTTGAGAATATAAGTAGATATGTGTATGTATTCATCTTCCTTTTTAAAATTAAAGATAGTGCAGAGGCACATTCTAAATCCTACCATTTTCTGTGTCTGTGTGAGTCCTGGAATCTGCACATATCAGCATTTACACAATCTGTCCATATGGCCTGGCACTTGGGGCTGTTTTTCATTCATTTGGTTCCTTCATTGCATTATCAGCTGGGCCTATGTGAGCAGTCTTGTACACATGTCATTTTACCCATCACAGAGTGTCTCTGGGGTAGATTTCTCCATCACAGGATGAAGACAGGGTGCATTCCAATCTACATTTTTTTAAAAGAAAAAAATCATTCCACAGGGACTGTGACACTTTGCATGCTTGTTATCAAGGTGTGTGGATCTATTTATCATAGGTAAGCAAATATATAAATGCATGTATACAAACAAGGGTTCCCTGAAACTGTGTTAATGATAAGTGAATAATTGGACAAAATAATAATTTGGAGGCTGGAAATATGTTTTTGGCTGAATGACCTCAGACAAGTCCTATGCCTTTCTCAGCTCTAAAACAGGGCTTGGTCTTTATTTTGCCTCTAAGGCCTTTTCAACTCTCAGCAAGGTTTTCTACAATGCCCAAAGGTCCCCATTTCTTTGATCTTGTGTTTGCCTTTCCAGTCTATTTTGGTTTTGTGAGGAGCTGCCTTCCTACAACCTTGTGTGGAAATCATGAGGTGACAGGATGGTAGGGCTCTGCACCTGATTTCCTCCAGTGGTGGAACCTCCTTGTCCTCCAAGCCAGAGATGAAAGAGATGAAGAAGGAAAGGGATAACTCTGGTACTTTTCAGAAGGTGGTGACTTTATCTCCTCCCAGGCTTCTCAGTACCTTCACCATGGACAGCACCATCATCCTTTGGCTCTTAAGTTCTCTAAGCTCATTCCTGGAGACCACAGATGCAGTGGTCTTGCATCCTTTAAAAATGAAATGAAACCAGGGAGACCCCCCAGAGGGTTTTGAGGATAATGTTCTAGCTCATGAATTGAGCACATGGCTCATTTTCTATGTGCTTTATCATAAAATATACAAATAGTAGAAGGATCTGATACTAGGGTAACAGATACCTTGGCTTGCCTAAGACAGCCTGGCTTACATCTCTTGTCCTTATTATATATTAGTTAAATCTCTTTCCTCTAAATTGTTCCAGTGTCCAGGAAAATACTGTAGGTCCATAATGAGTACTTACACTAAGGTATTGGGCAGAATGAGATGAGAGCCTCTAGAGTGAACCTCAGCCTCCTACATTTTTATTTGGCTGTAAAAACAAGCCTGAGAACCAGGATGACACTAATAGCACACAAAACTGTCAATAAAACTTTTATTGTGCAGAGTTCAGGGATACTTTTGAACAGCAGCTTTCACCATTGCATCTCTGATCATTTTTATTTATATCTAGGGAAGTCCAAGAAGTCACTAAGGGTCAGACCTGTTCTCATCCTTATTTCCTTTCTAGTTTTGCCATAGAGTCCATCAATGCTCACCAGGGCCTTGTTTATGCTGAATTATATGGGTCCTTCGCCACATCACTTCACCTTCTTTTCACTCTCCCCCTTCTTCCGAACTCTTTGTGATCATTGATGGCAGATATTTGTTGAACACCTACTAAGTGTTTGGCACTGTACCAGGTTTTGGGGATAAAAGGGAGAAACTCATATGCATGGTTCCTGTGTGAATTTGGTGTATAGTGTAGTGGGGGAGGGTACTAAACAGCTTTCTAAGGAAATTAACACATAGTTAGCTCCATACCACATAGAGAAGGCAAAGTGTGATGAAAGGCAAAAATCATGGGTCAGGGAATTCAGCTCTGAAAAGGTGACAGTTAACTTATGACCTGAATAATGAGAGGGAGTCAGGCAAGTGAGAAGAGAGGACAGAATGTACCAGACAGAAGGTAAGGAGCATGCAGAGGCTGAGGTAAGAGTGTTGGCAGGGAAGCCTGGAAAGAAAGCATATGCCACACCCTGGACATGTTCAGTGGCATTCACAGAGAAACAATGGTTGATTTGCACATTGTGGATTACTTTGTGCAGATCTGGGCATATTACTATTAAAATATTGGCATGAATAAAGGCCCTTGGGCAGTTGATCAATAAAAAGAAGTGTTTTGGAAGGACAGTATAATTCTATGTTTATATCTTTTTAGGATTCAGCTTAACCTGTTAGAAAGCCAATGACACTTTGACTAAATAAGTATTTGTTAATGTACATAGCTCAGAGGCCCCTGGCAATGAATCCACCAGGCTTGGCTTCATCAAAGTTCAAATGTCTTGGACTAGCATCATCCAATAGAGATGTAATATAAGCCTCTTGCCTCCTAACTTGTAGTCAATTTGAAATTACTAAGGGAATATTTACACTCATTTTCTCACCGAATGTGTTCGAAATCGAGCATGTCTTTATATTCATGTCATTTCAACTGCTGAGTAGCTTCATGGAGCTGTTGGCTCCTGCTTTGAACCGATCAAAATCTTGGGTCTGGTAATTTTTATTATTTTAAAATATATTTGTATTAATTCCATGATAATATCACATCACACATATATAAAGTGATGTGATGATATTCATTCCCACACTCCCTAACTCCTCCCAGATCCACCCCTACCCCATCATGCCTCTTCCCAACTCCATATCTTCTCTTCTTTATAATCCACTGAGTCCAATTTGTGCGGCCCATCTACACATGGGTGTGGTGCCATCCACTGGAGCATAGTCTATATACCAGAGGCCACATCCCCTAAAGAAAACAGCAGCCACATCCAGCAGTCATCAAGTGTCAATAGCTCCTCAGCTAGGAATGGAAGCTCATCATCCCCTCTCCAGTCCATGCTGGATGTTGACAGTCTTGATCTTGTACATGTCTTATGCAGGCAACTCTTCTGTCATGTTCAGAAGTCAGCTTCACCCCACCCTCCCTTTCTCTAGCTTCACAGTCTTTCTGTTCTTTCCTCATTCCCAGACATGTTCCCTGAGCTTTGGGGGCAGGATGATATAGGTGTCCCATTTTTGGTGGAACAGACACTTAATCTTTGTACTTTGACTTGTTGTTTAACTGATGCTTATTAATGTAGGTTATTGCAGATTTCTCTACCTGTTGACAGAACTCTCTTGTATGTTGAGTCAATCACAGGTGTATGGGAATGGATTCACTCTGTGTCTGTCTCTCAGGGAGGATGGATGGTATATGGGATGACAGAAGCCCCTGGATCAGTTGCCTCTACTTCCCCCCATTATCACCTAAGTAGATTCCTTTTCTATGTGTCTTGGCTTGCAGAGGACCAAGAAGAAGCACTAGTTATTGCTTTGTGTTATTATTCAGCCATTAAGGTGGGGTCATCTATTATGGTTCTCTGTCTTGAGGTTATAGACTGGTGTTTGCATTTGGCTTCACTTGGAATCTACATACATTAGTGGCTCCTCTTTGCAGTGTTCTTTTTTGTTCTGATGAAGATTTAGCAGTAAATGTTGGCATTATTGTCTTAAAACTTATTTCTATGTGGTTGCTATACATCAGGTATAAAAGACAACCTTATAATGTCAAAGCCATGTTTTGGTAGCTATGTTATAGATAACTCTTAAGAATAAAGAGTTAGTTGTCGTTGAGGAAAATGAGAGATTTCAGAAAGACTAGATAAATTACTAAAATTACCAAATGATAATAGCAATGCAGTTTCATAGGGAAGATGATATTATTTATATAGGCAAACATATATGTGTATACATACATGTATACACACACACACATTTGGAAGATGAGGAGGAAGGACATGTTCAGAAAAATAGAGGATAGTAAGTAATTCCTTCTTTTCAAATATAGCTCATAAATGTTAGTTGTCAATATTACTCAACAAGTAGTCACTTGTTGCCATTCAAAATCCAGTGTCCTTTTGGTTGGACACTGGTCTCAGCCTATAAAGCATTCATGGTACTTTTGTATTCTTAATCAAGAGCGTACTTTTCCAGCATTGGAAATGATAGGAAAATACTCAGTGGGTCAGAGGAAATCTTGACAGCATTCTGGAATGTGTGGTTCAGAAGTTTTAAGCCAGGCCTTTGGACTCTGACTTGGTGGATTCTGGCTCTGGCATAAACTAACTCTGTGCATTGGAAAAACTTCTTGTACTGGCTAGTTTTGTGTAAACTTGACACGAATGAGTCATCTCAAAGAAACCTCAATTGAGAAAATAGATATGGCTGTAAGGCATTTTCTTAATTAGTAATTGATGGCAGAAGGCACAGCCCACTGTGGGCGATTCCTTTTTTGGGCTGGCGGTCCTGGATTCTATGAGAAAGCAGGCTGAGCAAGCCATGGGGAGAAAGCCAGTAAGCAGCATCCTCCATGTCCTCTGCATCAGCTCCTGCCTCCAGATTCCTGCCCTATTTGAATTCTTGTCCTGACTTCCTTCAATAATGGACAAAAAGGTGGAAGTATAAGCCAAATAAACCCTTTCTGCCCCAACTTGATTTTGATCATGGTGTCTAACTAAGACACTTCTTAAACTTTCTAAGATTCATTTTTCTCACTGGGTTATGAGGGGGATAAAGTGAATTGTTTTCAGTTAACTAAAGTACAGTGGTCTAAATGACACTGTTTATTATATCATCATCCTATTAATTATGATATACAGACTAGTTAATGGAAAATAGCAATACTTACCTTTGGAAAAGGACAATAAATAATAAAATAAATAACCGTACTTGGCCTAATCTTGATTCACCCATCATATTTAATCACAAATGAGCAACATGAATAAAAAATCAGAAATTTATTTAAATGCTTAGAACGTCTCTAAAGTTATTTTATTGTTTGCTACCCACAGTGCTTACCCACATTTTCTGCCAGACAATTGTAGATTGGTAAGTGCTTTCAGTGAGGTAACTATTCTGGATTATAGCTGAGTCATGACAGTCCTGGATTATAGCTGAGTCATGTTGTCCTGAATTCCAGCTGAATCATGACAGTTCTGGGTTATAGCTGAGTCATGATATCCTCAATTCTAGCTGAGTCATGATGTCCTGGATTACAGCTGAGTCATGACAGTCCTGGATTACAGCTAAATCGTGCTGTCCCGAATTATAGCTGAGTCAGAATTTTAACAGAGTCTGGCTTTTACTAGAAAGTCACATTATTTATGTTTAACTTACCTGCTATGGGTTTTTCTTCATACCTGACATTTCTCAAGAACAATTCTGAAACACCTGTTATTTCTAAAATCCTTTAAGAAACTTCCCAAGAGGAAGATAATTGCCCTGACCAACTGATGCACGATTGCTACTGAGAAAGGTGCAGAAATATCTATGAGGTTCTGGTTTGTACACAATTATGTAGAGCTGGAATAAGCATTGCCCCCAAACTAACACACATACATACATACATACATACATACATACATACATACATACATACACACACACACACACACACACACAGCTTGATGACTAAATAGTACATCTCAGATTTCTTAAGCTCACTGAAATACTGAGGTTGTGGTCAATTAGTGAGCTGTTCAGAAAGAGACAGACATTTGCAGAAGAAATGAGACACCTTGGGATTGAAGTCAGTCAGATGCCTGTAAGAATTCAACTAGGTTAGTTGAGTAGGTGGGATCTGAGTGATGGAATACTGTAAATAATGGAGACCCACACCTTCTTACAGTATCCTACAGGAACCTGTAGTGAATGCCTGGGGCAAGGCAACAGAAGCTTCTGTGAGAAAGGCAAGAAAACTCCCATCTGGACCCTGCTCCTGTGTTTCTCCTGGAAACAAAAACTTGCTGTATGTAATTTATGTGGAAGAGGAGCAGCAGTGCTCTTAGGCTATGGTGAATCACATTTGAGATAAAGGAATAGGTGGAAGCCTTGACTCCCAGAGAAGGGGCAAGGGTTCATGTGAAGTTAGAATTAACCCAGTGGAGAGACAGGGTTCCTGAGAGGAGCACAGCTTCAAGACTCAGTGATACAGTGCCTTGCCTACAGCTAGAGTATTTCCTTCCCTTATTCCCAAAGGACAGCAACAAAAGAACTCAGAAAAAGAAGGGAGATAGGAGGGGTAAGGGAGAAAACAAAGAGAAAAAAAGGACAACTAAAAAGATAATATATTTTAATTCAATCATATCATAGTCACATTAAATGTGAATGGACTTAAATACTTCAGTTGAAAGATTGAGGTTGTCAGATTGGACTAAACGGGAGGTGGGGGGAGGTTGGTGATGCTGCACACCTTTAATCCCAGCACTCAGGAGGCAGAGGCAGGTGGATCTCTGTGCGTTTGAGGCCAGCCTGGTCTACAGAGTGAGTTCCAGGGCAGGCTTCAAAGCTACAGAGAAACGATGTCTTGAAAAACCAAAAAGAAAAAGAAAAAGAAAAAAAGGAAGATTCAAAAGTATCTCATCTTTATAAACCCACTATAAAAAACAGGTAGCTTAAAAATTATTGGTCATAAAAATTATTTTCTAAGCAAAATTGAAGTATTTATATCAATATCAGACAAAACAGACCTTTGAAGCAAAAGTTGTTATAAGGGATAAAGATACACTTTAAGTATAAAGGATGTATTTATATTATGTTATATATGTGTAAATAAAGGATATGTATATTCTTTTCTCCAAAGAAACATAACAAAGTTTCAAAATACACAATGCAAAAACTGGCAGAATAAAAAGTGAAATATAAGATTTCATAATCATAATTTAAAATATCAGTGCTCCTTTCTGAGTAAATGACTGAATAAATAGGAGTAAAATCACTAAAATTATAGAGTCACATTAGCCAGCTTCATCTATAGAACATTCATCCAGCAACATATCCTTCTGAAGTACACATGCAATATGCACTATAAAATTCTGAGTCATAAGACAAACCTCAACTTCAGAAGACTAGACATCATGGCAATATGTTCAGGACCCATCGTTAAATTTACTTGGGAATCCTCACATATATGAAAATTAAACAACATGTGTTCAAAACAACAGTAGGTGTCAGATGGTCTTACAGAAATTTAAAAATGTTTATAGTGACTGAAAAGGAGAGACATTTATAATATTTTATGCTAATGTTAGAAAAAGAAGAAAGGTGTCTATAATGAAAAGCAATCAGAGAGAACTAAGGTAAGGGAGATGAAAAATAATAAAGACAGGAGCAGAAAACACAAATCAATGAGTTAGAAACAGAAAAGTAAATTGGAAATAATAACCAACCCAAACTGGTTATTTGAAGAGGCCAAGAAAATTAATGAATTTCTAATGGGACTGACCAAAGAAAGAAAGCACAAATGACCAGAGCAGGAATAAAAGAGAAGCCATCATCACAGAGCCCCGTGGACAATGAAGAAATAAAAAGGTAGTAATATGTATAACCCAGTGCCAAATTCCATGTAAAACATGAGGATGAAAATTCATCCATGAAGAAATAGATGTCTTGAATAATCCCATATGTCCTAGAGAACTTGGAATTTATAGCTTAAAACTTTCTTCCTAAAGAAAACTCATGGATCATATAGTTACAGTGGTAAATTCTACCAAATATTTAAGGAATCTTAATTGTATATAATCTTTTCAAAAACAGAAAAAGAAGAACATTTATCAACTTATTTTATAAGAGAAGAAGTTCCCTAATATACAAGTCTGTCAAAGCAAATACAAGATAAGAAAATCACAGTCTAGTTTCCCTCATGATGATACTTACAAAAATCCTCAAGAGAATGTTTGTAAGTAAAACCTTGGGCCACTGCAATGGCTCAGTTGGTAAAGGGGCTTGCTGCCAAGCCTGTATGACCTTAGTTCAATCCCCGGAACCTCCATGGTGGAAGGAGATAATTGACCTAAAAGTTCTCTGACTTCCACATGCATGCTTCCCAAAGCATAAATAAACAAATGCAATACAAATATCTTTAATGAAAATGAAATTGAAACTCTTATTTGTAAGTGTACGCATGTTTTTATACATTTATTAGTAAGTCAAACCTAGTAGTATTGTATCTACATATATTTAATATACATAAATACTGAATAGGGTTTATCCTTGGCATGCAAAAATAGTTCAGAGGTGGGAAATCTAAGTCATTTTACATATGTCCAGAACCAAGGAAGAAAAACCATGTGATTATTACCATCCTTGTAGAAAATCAGTTTGAAATGTCAATGCTAATTCATGGTTAGAATTCAGCAGAGTAGAAATAAGAAGGGGACTCTCTTAGTCCTATAAAAGGTATATACAAAGGCCCACAGGCCAGCAGGCAAGCAAGCAAGAGAAAAAAGCTCAATCCTAACAATACACTTAATAGTGAAAGACTAAACACTGTTCTCTCCTGATTCCTAACCAAAATTAGTATGGTATGACAAGAAAGGGAATTAAATTTACAAAGATTAGAGAAGTATAAATAAAACTGCATCTACCAACATGTAGCTTAACAAAGCACTTATACATTTATAAGTCCTAGGATTAATAAGTGAGTTTAGTAGGGTGACAGATTATATTTCTTGAAAAATCTTCTTTCATTTTATGTGTATGGGTGTTTTGCCTGTGTATGTATCTGTGCATCATCTGTGTGCAGTGCCTTTGGAGGACAGGAGAGGGTGTTGGACTCCCTGGAGTTACAGATAGTTGTGGGCTGCCTTGTGGGTGCTGGGAATCAAACCTGGGTCCTCTGGAAGAGCAACCAGTGCTCTTAGCCACTGAGCCATCTCTCCAGTCATATTTCTTCACAATCATATTTCTTTATATTAAAAATAAACGTTTGCTTTCTGATTTTTTGGGGTGTGTGTGTGTGTGTGTGTGTGTGTGTGTGTGTGTGTGTGTGTGTGTGTCAGGGTTTGTCTGGGTAGCCCTGGTTGTCCTGGAGCTAGCTCTGTAGACCTGGCTGGCCTTGTGAGTGCTGGCCTTAAAGGTGTGCACCACCACCACCAGGCTAACATTTGGTAACAATTGGCTAACATTTAGATACTTTTATAATGACATCTCAAAATCAAATACTTAGCTATAATTTAACTATAACATTCAAGTTCTGCATGCTAAACACTAGAAAATTACTCTAAAACTGGGTGCACAAGACAGAGTAAGGTCCTGATTATCTCATTATACCAGAAAGTAAGAAGGCAAGTGCTAACTGCCACCACTAGGGACATGTTGAGTATAGGAGCCAAACTGAAGGAACTGTCCATGGCCCAGATGGGAACAATTTGAATCAGAATTAAGTAAGGGTGTGTTAGGTTGTAACTCAAAGAACAAAGTAAGTGTTCATGAATCTGTTGTGATTAAATTAGTGTTGAATGGACTTGTTACTTCATGGGAGGAAAAGATTCAGGAATGAGAGATAGAGGAAATCACCTTCAGGATGCTGCTGTAACTGTGTGTACTGCAGACAGCTCACCTCACAAATGCCAGAATTACTGGGTGAATAATCTTAAGATGTTAGAGATTCTCTGATAATTATTAATCACACAGAGAAAATGAGTCACCTTTTGATGGATAAACCTGGCAGATGCCATCAAGTTTGACATGACCCGCAATAAGACAAACTGACAGGGTGACATCATACTGACACTAAGTGTGGGAAACATGGGCCATCACTTCATACTAAGAGCATTGGTGTCTCAGAGTAGCAGAAGCAGGGCAGTTTTTTCTACCACCCTGCAAAGCTGGGTGTTGGCCTGGAATTGCAGTTGTATGACTGGGCACTGCAAACATCAATGCAAAGTCCCTCTTCCCTTTCCCCCTGGTCTGAGGAATCAGGGGGCACAATCTTATGTGTCACCCTTCATCCCTATTGTGTCTTTCCCTATGTCATTTACCTTGTCTTTCAACAAAAACTACACATGGCTTATATCCCCTTGTTTGTTTTAAAGCTCACCAGGTGCATGCCCTTGTCATGTCTGCAGGTCAGAAGGCAAGCTTGGCAGTTAGGAATCTACTCTGCATTTCTGGTTTGGGTGGAATGGTTAGCCGAACAGGGATTGAAGAGCAGTTAGACTGCCAGTGGGTGTCCGTTACTTTCTGTTTCTCTGCAATTTGACCTAAGCTGACTCAAGATACTTTTATTTTGAAAAGGAGCCATCCTATTTCATTTCTTATAAGATACAGCACTTTTATACTTTTCCTGCCCCAGACTCCTGAGGACAATTTAATCATGAGAAAGTACCAGAAAAATCCAGCGGAGGGACAGTTCACAAAACCCAAGCCAGGCTGTTCAGAAGGGTCAGAGGTTTGAGAGTCAAGGGAAGACTGCGTGGTAATGCAGGTCAGAGAAGGAGGAGGAGAGACAACAGATCAGAGCAGCATGAGGTCCCCCACTGAAGCCCGGGGTGGAAAAGGACATTAGTTATAAAGCATTTTTGTTTTATATACATATTTGTAAAACATTTCCATATATGTAAACATTAGTGAAAACCTGTCATTCAGTTAGTGGTGGCATGCCAGCATCATTTTCTTGATTTTGACCATTGTTACTGTGGTTACATAAGATTTGAACAATAAGGAAATCTGGGGAAAGGGTATATAGGACTCTCTGTATAAATCTTGTGTGAATTTAAAATGATTTTTATATCAAAGCTGAAAGAGCAGGGTGGACTTGTGATGAAATAGGCCCCAATGAAAGAGGCAACAGCCGCCATGTCTTCTGGGAGACTGTGGGGAGCCTCAATGTATCAGTGGGATCTGCTGAGGAATGTCTTTACAGGTTCCCTGGGCACTCCTGTGACTGTGTTCTCAGGACTGCAATTTGAGAATTACTGTGATCAAGTCATCTACCCCAGTTCATTTGGAGATATTTTTACCCTCAGACAAACTTTAATAAATCATAAATAATATATCACCATACCTGCATATACTCGTGTATACATGTCCCCTCCAGAAAACCTAAAAATATGCAACTTAGAGCAACTGAATGAACAAAATATTTACTAAATGAGCTAGCAATGTGGGCGCTGCCAGTGTGGAGACTGGGTCATAGCAAGCTGTCTCTTTCTCCTCCACTTGGCTCTTGGTTTGATCTGTTACTTCCTTCTTCCACCTACTGACACAGCAGTCCTCTCCACCACATTGTACTTGATATTGATCAACTCTTTTGCTGAGCTCTGTGTCTAGTTTGAATTCTGCAATTGAACTTCCCTTTGAAGAATGCTATGAAATCAGAAAACACAGAAGTCACTTTGGGCAACAGAATTAGGTTCCAGATATCAGGGTGAAAGGATGGGCTGATTCTTATAGTACATAGTATAAGAATGCTAAATAATGTGAGGTCATGTTGTGAGGATCTGGAAATTAAATATGAGTGTAGACCAGGAAAGTGTGTGGCAGTAGCAGCAATTCCAAATAAATAAACAGATCTATTGATCGATGGATAGGTAGAAATAAAGAGTGATATAATTGTATTGCTTATGTCCCCAGATTCAGATGCTTTCACAAAGATCTGAAAGAACTTTAATAAGCTAAAAATTACTTTCCTTCTTGGTGATTAAGAATAACCAGGACAGGGTAAAATGCTAATACCAGAGACCCAGGATCCTCTATCTTGTTGCGCAGTCAGCCTGATCCACATGGCTGCCAGGCCCACACTCCAGCCCATAGGAAAGAGAATGGGAGGGAAGAGTGTGATCTTTCCTTTCAAGAGTAGACCAGGCAATCACACGGTTTATACAAACTTGCAACGCAGAGCTTGTCTTCAGGCCCCACCTACAAGGGATTCTGGGAAATGTAGTCTTAGTTGAGTAGCCTTGTTACTACTAAGTAAGACAGGAGTGGGGGAGGGGGAGGAATGGCTACTGATGGAACTTCAGCAGGCTTGAAATAAAGTCAGCATGCACATCAGTGTAATTTTACTTCCAGAAAGATTTGAGCAACAGTATATTGTACTGAGAGAAGCATATAATCCACTAGAACTGGAGATAGCAAGTTTTTTCCAGAAAAGGACAAAATAGGAAAACATTTTAGATTTTATAGGTCACATAGGGTATTTGTTGCAAATTCTTTTCTGTGTTTGTGTTTTTACAAGCCTTTAAGAATGTCAAATCCATTCTTAGCATGTGGGCTGTACAAATTAGGCTGCTCCAAGGGCTGTAGCTTGTGTATCTCTGTTTATACTTATACTAAGCATGGCGGTCATCTGTGGTCACATCTGAAATGTAGAAGGCTGTGTTCCAGGGAGCTGATGAGCATAGGAAGAATTCCAGATGAGTTCCAAGGAGGCATTTTAACCTGGACCAGCTCAGATTCCTGAGGACTTGATCAACCTTCTCAAATAGTTGAAGGGTATTTGGGGCATTAGGAGTGACTCACATTTTCTTCATATCAAAAGAGAAGAAGGAGAATTGGTAGTAGAAAATTCTAGAAGGCAGACCACAGTGCTGTGTATCAACGGCTTTCTAGTTGTTGCTTATAATCAGGCATGTTATGTAGCTGGCTTCCTTTTATTCTCCAAAGGCCTAATAGGTAGGTACAACCATTATATCTCACATTAGTTAGTTTTATATTTATATTTATAACCCAAATTCCTGATAGATATAACTTAATAGATGAAAGATTTATTTTTGCTCATGGTTTGGAGGGGTACAGTCCATCACAGAGAAGGCATGGTGGGATTCATGGCATCAGGACTGTGTGGCAGAGACCCCTCCCATCATGGCAGATCAGGAAGCAGAGTGTGGCCAGAACTAGGGACCAGCTTGTTCTCTAGTGACCTACTTCAGAGAGCTAGGCCACACTTCCTAAAGGCTCCCCAGCGCCACCCCCTTTCCTTAGTGGCACCTCAAACTGAGGGGTAGTGTTCAAAGCATGAGTCTGGAGGGCACAATTCCCATTCAAGCCACAACACCTCTACTTGACAGATGAGAAAGCCATAGCTCATGGTCACAGAGCTCAGCCAAGCTACAAACCTTAGCAACGGCTACTCCCTACTGCCCCCTGGTGTACAAGTTAAAGTCTAGGCTATGTAAATCCTGGAGTTGTGCCAGATGCAGACTAAGTGCTGCTGCTGCCTGTAGGAACACTTACTTGAATCTCTGGGAATCCCGGCATTTCTCACTGTGGTGGTTTTCTTAGTTTCCTGAGATTGAGAAAGAAGTACCATCAACTTGATGCCTTCAAATGACACATTCATCTGCTCATAGCTTGGAGGTCCGAAGTCTTTTAGTCTGCTTCACTTGGTGGTAATCAAGGTGCTGACAAGGGCAGAAACAAACTTCCTCCAGCGGCTTAAGGGGAAAATCCATCCCTTGCTTCTTCCCAATTCTGATAGCTCTGACTTGTCCTGGCTTCAGGTTGCATCCCTCTGATCTTGACCTCCTTAATCCCTTCAGCCCTATTCCTGTCTCTTACAAAAGATCCTGTGATTCCATTAAGAGCTCCACCCACCCAGTTTGTTTAGAATAACCTCTCTATATCCAGGTCATTAATTTATTCACATCATTTGCATGTAAGATAATACTCATTTTCCAGGCATTGGGTAGTACATATCTGTGGGGGTCATTGTTTAGCCTGTTCCAATGGTATTTTGCATAGACTGGATGACCTCATCTTTTTCTTTACACTATTAGAAAATAACTTTATGGCATCGAATGGCTTAATGATAAACTATAATATCTGCCTATTCTTTGAGGTCTCTTTTTCTGAAAACAACAGATTTTAAATAAGCCATGGGTTAGAGGAAGTAATTATTGTCAACTAGCCATAGTCAAATACTATTATTATGTTACTGAATAATGATTTCTTTGTTCCATGGATTTAAAATTCAGCCTTCATTTCTTACCTTCACATGGCAAACTATAGTCAGATTGTTTCTCGACTACATTCAATTCCACCAGCCTGTTTTGCAGGTTCTGCAGTATGAGGCTCTTTTGGTTATTGTAACACTGAAGTGTTGTGCACTTCTAAACAAGGTTCTTCCTATCCCTTCTGTTTTTCTGTCCAATGGACCTTCTGTTTTCTTTATGATTGGATACTTCAGTTGTGTGGGGTGCAGTTATGCACACTGTAATCAGCACTCAGGATGTTGAGGAGGGAGGAAATGAAGCTCCAGGCTAGCCTCTGCTACAGAGTGAGATACCATTTCTAAACAAACATCCATCATCGATCAACAACACCCCAGTTCTTATTATCAGTTTAACATGGTATTTCGAAGAAGAGGAATTCTGGGATTCTTTCAGCCTTGTTTATTGTTATTAATTATTATTGAGTCTTTCTTACTTTTTTAAATATAGAAATTTAATTCCAGACACCTGTATTTTAAAAACAAATAGGTGATGGTTACTAGGTTGAAAGGTGGAATAGACAGTGTAAGAGATTAATAATAATAACCAATAAGAAAACAGAACAACTTGTAGCCAAATATTCTATCAAAACAATGTGAATTGGAACCCCCCCCCCCCCGTTATTTTACAGGTAAATGAAATGGGTAGCAGGTGATGCTGCAGATTAGGGGAATACTGCATATTTAATCATTTGACTCTCATTTTTCAAAATGTTTAGTAATTAAATGTTATAACCATGCTATCAATTCTGTATTCAAACATATTTTACCTGGCTTCGTTCCGCACCACATTTTCTTACATAACACCCTCTCATTGTGTGAGTTCATCTTCCTGGCCTATTTTCCCCTTGCTTAGCAGAGAATCTTAAGTTATGTCCAGAAACTTTTCTTAATAAAGAGTGTGCCAGTGGTGTCATGTCTCTATTTTGTCATCAGAGAGGGAAACACTAGTCTGATAGCTGATGGGGTTTCTCTACATTCCCTTGAGTGGCCTATAAGCACAGATGTGTCTCTGGGCCCCATTGTAGACAGGGAATAGGAAGCCATTCTGATTTTATTTTATTTAAGCAGCAGGTCTTCTCTCCACTATGAATATGCTTGCTGTTGTGTCTCGAGGTTCTTGGGGTTCTGCATCTATGAATGTGTGTGCTTGCTCAATGACCCTGCTTCCGGAATGCCTTGTGATCTACACCCCAGTCTTCAGCTCAAGGGATTAGCCCTTTGCTTCCATGTTTCTGCTTCCCCTCCTTGGTTGGGATACTCCCAACCCTTTGTCCCATACTCTTTGCTTTATCTGGTTACTGAAGTCTATTTCCATGTGCATGCGTGTGTGTGTGTGTGTGTGTGTGTGTGTGTGTGTGTGTGGACTGTTTTAGTAGCACCCCAAGGGAGCTGCAGCCCTGCTCCTCCTCACCTCTAGTTCCTACTTATATTAGAAACTAGCCTCCCACTTTCCAAAGAAGCTGTGAAAAATGAAGAGTCAGTGTCCAGCCATTCTGTCTTTAGTGATTGGCCCTGATCTCCATGACCTGGATTTGCCTCTGTGTCTCTTCATACCCATAATCTGCTCCAGTCTCCATCTACTGAGCCCCAGTTTTCTAGGACCCTTTTCTGGGAACTGCAATGACTTCTTCAAGGTCTGTGCAGGATCAGCATCAACCCTCCAGCCCCTTGCCTCATGACTCAATCTTCATTTTACTCTTTACAACTTGATGGCATGATTCTTTAGTTCCCAGTAGGACCACTGACATTTGGTGGCTCTTTGGGGAACAATGAACAGGAGAACATGTAAGAGTTCTCTTTATCATTCACCAAACCAATGGTCTAGGAGTTAGGGGAGGAGTCTGGAGCTTCCATCCTGTGAGTGGCTGGACCACTGCAAAGACAGGCCTGTAGTCTTCAGTGTGCACTAAGGCAAGTTAATATGTCCCCCCCGGGGGGGGGTAAGAACTGTTCCCTTAAAAGAGAGAGGGGGTGGGCCCAGACCTTCCAGATTTCCTGACAACTTAGCCATATTATGATTCTTCCTTGGTGCTGTGTGTTAGAGTCAGCAAATAAAAATCTTGTTTTCTGAAGCCATCCTGATTTTATTTTTTATGTGAAGAAAGAATGTTTTTGTCAGGAATACTTCTCTAGATCTTTCAACAGGGATAGAGACATCTTTCTTCTCAACATGTGTCTTCTCTTTCTCCATCACCACGGTTGCAGATGATCCAGCTTCCTCCCAGAGGTCCCCTCCCCCAGGCCTGGGTAGAAGAGAGGCTATGAGAAGAGTGACAGGCTCCCTGTGGTAGGTCTGTGCCTTGTCACCAAGCCTCCTAAGCTCAGGTCTGTGGTGGCCACAGGAGAGCCAGCTCCATGCTGTGTGGCTGGTGACATTTCCGGCTGCCAGTGCCCAACCAATCAGTGACAGACTCAGCTAGCTAGGGCGATGACACATGAAATATGGTAATTTTCTCTAAAGAGCTCTGGGAGGAGAGAGGTGGGGGGAGTAGTTTTGGCTGGGAGGGTGAAGCAGACAGGGCCAGGTAAGACAGAGCCAGGCATTGGTTTCAGAGGTCTGCCTGACAGGACCAGGAGAGGGAATCAGAGCTGAGGCTAGAGCTGGAGGGACCTGTCCAGGATTGGCCCTCGGGAGGCTGTGATGGAGGGGAGCCTGCTGATGGCAAGGAACAAGGGCAGAACCAGCAGTGCCAGGATAAAGCTCTGGGACTCTTAGGTGGGAGACATTTGCCTTCCTTTCCAACAGGAGTAAAGTTACTTTTTTGCTTTTTCTCCGTGGGGTGGTACCTCTTCAAAAGCTAACACAAAACTAGAACAGATGTCATCTGCATGACTGAAGTTGGCAAGGGTATTTCAGGCTGGAGGTGGTTTATCCCTCAGCCCTGTTGTTCAATCTTCATGATCCACTTTGTTCCAAAACCCCCCAGAAGTTAGAAACAGAACAGCAATGAAACCTTGCTAACCATTTTGTGAAGAGCCAAATCAGAATTGTCAGACACTGAAGGCCATGCGGCGGTTTCAATTTCTGGTCGAGGCAGAAGAAAACTAGAACAAGATCTGTGCCTGAGTCTCAAGGTGGGTCAGAAATGGGGCCAGAACCATCGTTGGGTTGAGAACACCTTCTAGTTTCCTGAGACCACAGGGCAAGGCAGGGCAGCATGCCGGGAGGTTAAGCCCTGGGAGCAGCACAGGTATGTGTCACTGCCTTCAGCCACAAGGCAGGATTTGTGACCCTTAGCAATAAAGGACCCCAGAGGTGTGACTCCGGGGTTGACAAACCTGCTGAGGGTCTGATGCCTTGAACATGAATGCTTAGAAATATTTATATGCAGTGCTGCTTGTCATGGGAAGCCCATCGTTCCATGTTTGCATGTTTCTCCCACCACGTAATGTATTATCCACGTGTGCAGATGTATGAAAGGGTATCAGTCAATAAACATTGTCACTGCCTACAATTCTGCCCTCTGTGGCTGTAGGCCCGCACTGGCTTCTTCCAGTACTCCCAGTCTTGCTATTCAAGTGATAATTGGTGTACTGTATCTTTAAAAGGTTAAAACCTCTTAAAAAAAAAAAAAAAAAAAAAAAAAAAAAGGCCTGGACTCCTAGTGGAAAAGACAAGCGGGCTTGGGTTGGCTCTGGATTCAGAAAGCAGCTGCTGATTAGATTCTGTGTCTGCGGGCTGAATTTATTCCGTGTTTCCAGCAGGAATTCAAGAGGGATGCTTCTGTTTGGGTTTCTGATCGTGATTTATATTTATTCAGAGGAATAACAGAGGGTGGATCTGTTCCCGGTGCGAGCATGCTCACCACCAGCCGATTCTCCCATTATCCCCCTGCCTAGTTTGGTGCTCCAGTGTACACGAGTATTTTGTGTGCATGTGTGTGTATACAAACACGCATGCACGCCTGGACGAACAGACGTATGCCCAGGTTCTTAAGGACAATTCCTACAATAAGGTCTCTACCCCTTACTTGAAACAGGTGTTTATGAAAAAAAATGCACAATATCCCGACTGACCGGAATAATTGATGAAGAAGGGTGCTGGATCCGTGGGTCAGAGAACACACAGGACCAGCTTGCCACCCCAAGGCCGAAGGTAGGGGACTCTGGATTTTTATTCCGCGGATGGATTCCTTGCGCCTTATTTTTCCTTGATTGTGTTTTCGCCGGTGGCTGCCACCGGGAAGTGCCACCGCGCTGCGATTCCATTTTGTGGCTGCCTTTCTCACGCCAGGTGTCGGCGGGCTGCTGTGGCAGTGGCGAGGCTGGCAGGGTGGCCGCGGTGCGCGGTGGGCTGCGCTCTCGGCCTGGCTGGGGGAGCGCGAACCTCAAGTGACCCCCGCGCGTCAATCACTCGCGGCTGCGGCTGGGCTGTAACCCTGTGCGCGCCGCTCGGCAGCACTGCGCAGCAGACCTGGCTCCTGGGCCAGGCAGCCGCTCGAGGATGGGTCAGGCCCCAGAGAGATGTCTGTGGGTGCTTGGTTGAAGGGTTGATATTGGTCTGATCCCGGATGCCAGGACCGAAGGGAGAGAGTTCCCTCCCTGCTGACAGTCCAGTCACCCCTTGAAAACGATTCCACGGGGTGCAGGGCCGGGGTGGGTGGGAGAATCAGACCTTGTCAGTCCTCTCCCCAAAGCACACCACACCATACCACACCATACCCAAACTCCTACTGAGGCGGGAGTGGGGGTGGGTTGGGGTGGGGGGCGGGATGGGGTGTCTTGCCCTGTCTCTAATAAAACAGGTGCCCCTTCCTAGATGTGCCCCACATTTCAACATATTTTAAAATGGAAACACTGCTGGTGACAAATGGCTCCTGGGGTGGTGATGGACAGTCGGACTAGTGGCTGGGACAGAAGTGGCAGTATAGAGGAACTGTACTGTGTTGAAGCTGCATGGTTTCGTTTATAATGCTTGTCAGGGTCAGGACCATTTCTGTGACTTGGCCTGCTCTTGAACTTTGGGGACACTGGATTACAAGAGCCTGCTGGCCTGGAGGAGTGGTACTGTGGTTCTCTTTTTGCTTTGCATCTTGAAATTTGTGGCAGCCCTTGGTTTTGCAAGGCAGTGGCCAGGTGCCCCCAAGGTATCAGGGATGCTTGTGTTTCTTAACTCAGAGTTGCCTTCTGTTGCTGGGGGTGGGGCACAGAGAAGAGGCATTTGTTGAACTAACCTCTATACAAGTGTTCTTCAACCCATGTTTATGTGGTTATGTAATCCCAACTAATGATTAGACCCTGTGCCCAAATACTAGTGTTAGTCCTCCTGCACTAAAGAAGTTAGGTGTTTCTGTTGTTTATAATGTTTTATGTAAGTGATGAGGTCAGGAAGCATGTGGGGACCAGGGAGAACCATTTGAACAACTGGAGGGTAAAGACCACAGGCAAAGAGCAGGTCTTAGCGTTGGGTTCATGTTGATCTGAGCGAGGCTTTCCCACCGGTTTCTGCCCAGGTGCTCCTTGTCTGAACTTTCTGTTGTAATCTCACCCTTCTCTGTTCCTGGAGAAGGATATAACTACCCCTACAGGGTCCCCAGATTCCTAGCGCAAAAGGATAAAAGAGACAATGTGTCCAGGTTGGCCATTTGGGTGTCAGCTGTTTCCTCTTGCCTCTAGAGGAAAAGCCAGCTCCAGAAAAGAGTCTGGCCCATTGCCTGTGTCAGTTTTCCTCTGGGCTGGGCTATCCTGTTGGGGTGGAAAGAGACCAATGTTGGCAGAGTTGTTTGGTACCCACTGCTTGCAGTGGAGACCTGCAGGAGTTGGACACCCTTTCCATCCTTGCATTGCAATGTTGGGAGTTTTGCAAGGGAGGAGGATAACTGTCCTTTGGTGAGCTCTGCAGGCAGGAAGGAAGGATGTGTGTTACCCTCACTCTCTCCCTCCATCCAACTCTGTAAAGTAGCCACAGGTCACAGTGCTCTTAACACCGACCCTCTGGTCATAATTGGTGACTAAGTCTGGCCTCTTAAGGTTATGGTAATTTTCTGGTCCTCAATACCTTGGTACAGCAGTTGGTGGCGGCGGTGCGGGGGGGGGGAGTTGTTGCTATAAGGGCTAACTTCTAGTGTGTGCTCTGTGGATCAAGACATGCTCAACTGACACCATTGTTAGGATGTCTCTGCCCATTGTGTTACAGCAGTGGCCACCTTCCTCAGAGTGGAGAAGGGTGTGCTACCCTTGGACCACTGCCAAGTGAGCCAGGGAGGCATTTAGTATGTGAAAGGTGCGGGCAAGGGGAGATACATTTAATCTGAAGTCCTGGCAGATTCTAGGATCTGACTTGATGGAAGATAGTGTTAAGAAAGCTGTGTGACAACTAGATAGCTTTCAACTTGTCTCTCTTCCTGCTCAGCAAGTTCCCTGGTGTCTTTCAGGTTTTTTTTTTTCCCTGACCATTAAGGTGGCCTTGACAGGCTGATTTTCAGTCTATTACCCCAGGAGGAGTCAGAGCACATTTTACTGCTCAGGGCAGTAGGGTAGGAAACCTAGCTACCTGAGCAAGCAGTGTTATTCTTCAACAGTAAAGTCAGTAGAAGCATCATAACCTTGAAAAGAAGATGAGATAGGTTAAAAAGTACCATGTGCTCTGCAGCTGGAGGGCACTAGGCTGGTGCCACACAACCTGGACTGTGCAGTCAAGAATGGTAAAGCAGAGAGAAGTCACAAGTCTGCAAGCATGCACTTCATCCTGCCTCGTATTGTTGGTGGGAATTTCAGGCCCTCTTTCAGGACTCGGCATTTATTTAAAATTCTAAGAGTCTTGCTAAATGCACTTAGCAAATCTGAAGAAATCAATAAAGTTCTGTGAAAGGGTTAGGAAAGTTGTTTTTAATCAAACATCAGTAAGAATTAATAATAATGCTGGAAACAGGAGAAATTAAAAAATAATGTTTAGAGGCTATACAAATTCAAAACGTGGACTTCTAAGATTAGCAAAAGTATGTAAGCAATTTAATGAAATATTATATACTTTATTTTGTTGCATCTTTGACCTGGGTATATAAAAAACCTTCTTGTTTAAGAAGGCAGGTGGATCAGGAGCCCAAACCAACTGAGTTATGGTTGTAGTTTTGTTTGTTTAGCATGGTGGTTAGAGAGAAAAGTGCAGCTATTTAAGAAACTATCCTGCTTCCCGATGCCTCCTAAAGTTTCTAGATAGCCAAGGCTTGCAGATCATAGTACAGCTATGAAACCCTGCTGGGAACTTGGTGAACTTCAGCTGGCATTTAACAGGGCTGTGCCATACATTAGTAGAGAAGTTTTGTTTTAACATTTGACAGTACAGAGAATCCTGAGAAGATGATACTGGAACTTTCATGCATCTTCTTGAGGCCAGAGACACACACTGGCCTTCTAACCCAGTGACATTACGTTACAGTTGAAAGAAGACTGATGACAGAATCAGGATAGAAGAGGTGGACTCTGGTGGCATAGTTTCTTGTGCCTTTTTAGAGGATGCAGGTTGACCACTGCCAGTGGGCTGATCCATTGGATAATTGAGTTCAGGATGTTCTGACCACACCCCAGGGCTACTGGTGGCCATTACTCACTTCAGACATTATGTTCATCACTGAAAGGATGTCTGACTTATGTGAGCAACTTAGAGCCCAACCCTCAGCCCATCTGCTCAGTTACAATTCTTCTTCAAAACAAATGCAATAGGAAAAACACAAGTAGAAGGAAAATAAGGCCCATGCCTTTGAAAGAGTATTTTTTTTTCAATCTGGTTCATCTGTGGAGAATGTGAAGACATAACTGAAGGCAGAGGAGAGGAGTTGGTGATATGAAGCCCCCTATCCAGAGGTCTGTCCTTTTGGGTCATATAGTAGAACTTATACATGAGAGAGGGGCTTCCTCCCCTCACTACTAAGTGTTGCTGAAAGCCAGGTGTAGTTGAAACTCTTGTGAACAGAGAAGTTAGGTTGAGCTTAACTCCTAAATAGTTGAGGCCATCAAATTTAAGAAGTGAACAGGGAGAAGTACAGGGACCTTGGGAATCTCTCTGAACATCTATGGCCCTTGCAATGGGAGTACAGGGTTAACTCGGGAGAAAAAAAAAGCCCTGGATGCAAAGCTAGATCCAGAGGAAAGCCAATGAAAGGAAAATGGAAACAATAAATGAATGAAGCATATAATATAAATGTGTGAACGAGGGGCTCTGGAATAGCTCAGTTGGTAAAGTGTTTGCCTTGCAAGCATGAGGATCTGAGTTTAATCCACAGATGTGGTTAAAAAACAAAGTCAGGCAGACATGGTAGTAAGGGACTTATAATCTTAGTCCTGGGGAGGCAGAGACAGGGTGATCACTTGTGCTCACTAGCCAGCCAGCCTAGGCTACAGGTACCTAAGGAATGGCATTTGAAGTTGTTCCCTGGCCTCCACATGTAATCTGTATACATACACATACACATGTACACATGAACATGTACACATATACACATACACATGGGCACATATATACAAACACATGCATATATACACATTAAAAATAACATGATATGCCTGGTTGAATAAGTAATTTCAGTCTCTTTGGTCATTGGCTGGATTTCCAGGCTCAATATGTGATAGCAAAGCTAACGAAGCCTAATAAAAACCAAATACTTTGCCAGAGGAGGACTTTGAAAACTTCCTTAATATCTAATGTAGTAGATCCTTGATAGACTCCTAGCCACGCTCCACATTTGCAAATGCGTAAAATTACATAATCGCTTCACTTCCTTCTGGATGTGGCTTAAGCTCAGAAGCCAGAGGTGATGCAGAAGCCACCAGCTGTTTGTCTTTGCAATATGCAATTCTCATGTCGTGGTTTCTGTGCCTCTTTTGGCATTTTGGGATGGGGACACTGAACCTTGGAGAAGGCCCAGACAAGTAATCTCTCTTAGCTGTGGCTTTATCACACCAAACTCACATTTTGGCTTCAGAAAAAAGACAAATTGCCATGGACATGGCTTTTAGAAGTTGATCACAAAGAGCTCAAAGAACTGGGGTGAGCATGTGTGCCTCCTCCAAAACTTCCTCAACTCATTGGCCCTCAGCACAGACTTAACAGAGTATTAGAAACTTCCCTGACTCAGCATGTCTTGATGAGGGGACAGGACTTACTGAAACACTTCCATGGAAAGCCAGGCAAGAGAAATGGCATAGTCACTTGGGCCCTGCCCTTATTTTAAAAACTTCTAAAGTTGAAAAGATTCCAGGGAACTTTTTAAGGAAGAACAATTATGATTGCAGCAAATGGGGGAGCTGAAGCCTAATATGCTCTGTACTCCACTTTCTGCAAGAGTGTTTCTGGAATGATGGGGAGGAACCAGAGACAGACCAGTTACCATGTGGGGAATCATCTTTCCCAGCAAGTGAGATGGCAGCCTCTTATTCACTTTTTCTTTACAGCCTCTCTTTTAATTTAATTTAAGTAAAAAAACTGAGACAACAAACCATGAGGGATTTAAGTAATATATTTATAAATTGTATCTAAAAGAAAAACAGTACTTCCAATGCTCAGTACTGCCAACGCTCAGTACTCCTCTGCCCATTTGAGAGAAAGAGCCACCCCGTCCCATCTTATCTCCCCTTCCCACTGGTAACCATTTCCCAGACATCTCCATGCCCTTTCCATGCATTTTTCTTTATTACTCTTATATTTGTATCCCTAAACAATATCTTGCTTAGTTGTACATATTTGTGATGTCACATAAAATGGAATCATATTTGTATTTTGTTGTTCTGGTGTTCAATAAATGTGACCCAGGAATACAAGTAGGGCTGTACTGATTGACAAACATCTGGGTTATCTCCATATCATCAATAAATTTCTCCTTACCTGATAAATGCTGAGTGCTCCCCTGACACTTCTCTGAGTCCTCCCTCCTCCCTAAGGAGGATGCACCTGCCAAAGCAGGTAGTTGGATGCTTCACTCCATGTTGAGTGGAACTAAAATGTTTTCATTTTGCAGACCTGTTGCTATATGGTATCAAACGGACACATCATAGTTTATAACTATCCTATTATGAATAAACTGATTCTTAGGATTTTTTTACTGTTACAAACAGTACAGCTGTAAGCAATTTTGCTCAAGCCCCCTGCCGAGCATGTATGTTCATTTAGGGAATAAACACAGTAGTAGAATTACTGGTCACAGACTGTGAACATTTTCAATGCTATACAGTAGTTTCAAATTAATTTCCACTAGCTTATGTGAATTTCACCTCAATGAAAAATTAATTTCCATTGTGCTGAACCAACGTCCATATCCTACTGCAGTGTGGGATTGTCTCTGTGGCTTTGTGTTCTTGCCAATGCTTTGTATTTTGTAGGATATTGCCAGAAATTTTTGTCAAGTCTTATGGGAGTGTAACAATAGTTTCTTTTGTTTTAAGTTGTATATATTTTTTTGGTTCAGTTTCTGGCCTTTCAGGTAGGGAGGGGTGTGTGTGTGTGTGTGTTTGTGTGTGTGTTTGTGTGTGTGTGTGTGTGTGTGTGTAGGACCTTCCACATATTTTGCCTGTTTATTTAAAATCTCTGTTGCTTACATTTTTCCTATTTATGTCGGAGTCATTTTTATATGCTCAAAACTGTTACTCATCTGTATGCAAATAACTAATTCATGACATCTTTTACAGTCTTAAAGAAATGAAAGGTCTTGATTTAATGTAATAAAGATGTATCATCTTTTCTTTATCATTAAACATTTTATATTTTAAAGACATCCTGAAGAGAAACACTGTCTTCTAGAATTTTCCAGCTCTTTTCTTTCATATTCAGTATTTCCTCTGAGCTTGGCATTTTCTGTGGATTTGACATTTGTCATCAAAATAAGATCTGCCCTTCTTCCATAGTCTGTGAAGGCTTTAAAATATTTTATTACATTTATTTTGTGTGTGTGTGTGTGTGTGTGTGTGTGTGTGTGTGTGTGTGTGCGCACACGCGCGCGCGCGCGCACATGCATGCCAAGAGACAGTTTGAAGGAGATGGTTTTCTTTATCCACCATAGGTGCTAGGGACTGAACTCAAATCTTCAGGTTTGGCTGCAATTGTCTTTTCATGTTTAACCATCTTGCCTGGCCTTTTAAAGCTTAGCAAAAATTAACGGAATTTTGCAAATTGTTTTTCCTATGTTTATTAAGATACATGTGTTTTTTCCTTTAATTTGTTAATGTATAGTGAACTGATTTTCTGATGTTAAATTAATCATGCTTGCCTAGAATAAACTTGACTTATTATAATGGGTTCATGATTTTATGCATTTCTAGATTTGTTTTGCTTATGTTACTTGGAAGTTTTGTGTCTATGCTGTAACTTCTACTCCTCACTCTCTCCTCATCAGTTTTATACTGAGTTTGAACTAGGCCTAGACAGTAGGTTTTAAAACAGCCCCTCCTTTCCTGTTCCTAAGAGGGATTTATGTATGGCTGGCCTTCTTCTTTCCCTGAAAACCTGGAATTCCTAATTCAATTTCTTCAGTAGTTAGTGAATATGTGGGTTTTAATTTTTTCTTGACTCAATTTTGGTAAAGCATCATTTTTTAGAAATCCATTATATTTGATTTTTTAAAAATTTGCCATCAAGTTTTTTGTAATAGACATGTATCTTTTTAAGTTATGTTGTGTCTGTAGTTGTGTTCCCTTTTCATTTATACTACTAATGGACCTTCCGGTTCTGTTTGGTTCTGTAGTCTTCTCAGAATTTTGTCATGGATTTTAAAGAACCAGTTGTTGACTTCAGAATATTATCATTTATTTTCCAGCATATTCATTTTATATTGATTTTTATTTTATTTTTTTGTTTTAAGTTATTATTATCTCTTCTTATATTGGATTTTTTAATTTTCAAGGTTTTTCTCATTGTGAACAGTATCAGTTCTACATTTCCACTTTAATTTGTCACAAATTTCTGACAATGTATTAGTTTTATATTTTGTGGTTCTAAGTATAATTTTCCACTATGACTATTCCTTAATTTGTAGTTATTTATAGCTATAGTTTTTCATTTTTAAACTCTAGGTACTTGTTTTGCTTGTTACTTTCCTGCTGTTGACTTCTAACTTAATTGTATCTTAATTCACAAATGTATGCATGACTTTTAATTAATTTATTGTGATAAGGTTTCATTATGTATCCTTGGCTGACTTAGAACTCACTGTGTAGAACAGGACAGTCTTGAACTCAAAGAGATCTGCCTGTCACTCTTTGCTGTGTGCTGGTATTAAGGTGTGCCCTATACACTTGGGCTAAAGACCAACTTTTAAAACACATTAGGGCTAAAGATAAAATTATGTGTGTGGTCAGTTTTCATCACGTTATATGAGACTATCACTGCTATATGCAAGTTCTAAGTAACTACATTAGTTCAGGCTTCTTGGTTATGTTGTTCAGATTCTGTCTATCTTCACTGGTTTCAGTTTGTTTGATTAGTTATTAAGAGAAGTATGTTAAAGTCACCTGCATGATTATGGGTTTGTTTTTCCTTTTATAGTCTTTTTTATGTATTTTGATCCCTTGTTATTAGAAGCCTGTGTGAGTTTAGAATAATTTTGTATTTTAGGTTAATTGAATTTTGTATAACAAAATGGAACGTTTTTCTTTCATGATACTTTTAGTCTTCAGTGTTATATGGACTGATATTCATATAATTCTACCCACTTTGTTTTGTTTAATATTTTCTGTTAGACCTTGACTTATTATCACTTTCTTTAGCAAGAAATTAAAAACAACCCCTATATTTTTGTTCTATTGAACACTGTTGCTTTTGAGAAAGATTTTCATTGTTGTTGGATAAAGGTCAAAGCTGGCTTTGTCTCCGTGGTTATTCTTTTCTGTTTCATTACCCTTGAAGTGTAGAGTCTTTGGCTTTCCTTTGAGAAAATTGAGAACAATTACTTTTTTTTCATTTAAAATTTTGGTGTTTGTCTTCAGTATTCCATAATTTCAAAAAGTGTACCAGTGTATGTTTCTATCTCATACTTAATCTTCACAGTTAGGGGAAATTCTCCTCTTGTCCCCTCTTCCCAGGAGGCCACAATAGATGAAGCCCAAGGTCACTGTAGTCTGCAGATGTCCTCAACCTGGATGCAGTGTTTGTCTGCCTTTCTAGACTGCAGTTTTTACTTTGTTTTGCTTGCTAATATTTCTCATAAAAATTCCAGTTCATTAGTCATCTAAAAAGACATTTTCCCTGTTATACTCATTTGTATTCATTGTTCTCAGTAAGCTTCCCGTCTACTGTGGTGCTGGAAATTCTAGTCTTTTGGGTTGTCTTTAATGTCAGACAGAATTTAACCAACTGTGGAGGACTCTGCTAAGTCCACTGAGGACTGTATATACCCTTGGGGAGGGGTTTTGCAGTGATCAGTCTGTTCCATGATCTAGTCAGCACATAGGATGGTATGTTCTTCCCAAGGCATCATTGCAGGCTCCTCTCAGGTTGGTGGAGACTGCTGAGTTCTTAGTGTATTTTAAACCACTTTAAGCGCCTTACAAGGACAGAAGTGATACCAAGAAGTAAGCAACTGTCTACCCTTACATGCAAAAGTATAGCTTCTAGGGGCTCAACTCTTCTTTCTCCATGGTAAATTGAAAGAGCTGGTAGATTTGGGCTGATTTTCAGTTTCATGAATTGAATGTTCTACTTTGGTCAGATACTTCTCCTGAATGCTGTCCTCCCTCCACCCCACCCCTATCCCCCAGACCTGGAGTAGAGTAATTCAGGCTTAGAGATAGACCGTCTTTTCTGCTTACTTGAGATCCAGGACAATTTAGCTTTTCTGTTACGGGTGCCTCTTTCAGTATATTAGGGAATTATAGGAACCAATCCCGCCCCTCCCCCTCTCTCTCTCTCTCTCTCTCTCTCTCTCTCTCTCTCTCTCTGTGTGTGTGTGTGTGTGTGTGTGTGTGTGTGTGTGTGTGTGTGTGTGTGTAAAGCATCCAGTAGTTCCCCAGACCGACTCTCTCACCTGCTAGCAAACAGGAAGGTGGAAGTCAGCTGGCATCTTCAGCCCCCTTCCCTTGCCCATGTGTCTGGTTTGCACATGGCTGAACTCCACTCCCAGGGCTCCTGGCTGAGGGACTTTATAAAGCTCTTTTGTCCAGGAGGCCCTGACTGATGAGTGACTCTGCTGTGGCTTGCTCTCAGGCAGGTAGGCCCTGCTGCTCACTTCCTGAAACACTTTGGAGCAGGGGCAGTTGGTTTGCTATTGTCCCCTTCCCTTCCTGTGAGCCTACTGTGGGGGAGGGAGGGTACAGCAGATGGACTTCCTGGTTGCCAGGGACCTCCTGCTGCCTAGGGGAGCTAACAATGCCAGTCTCACTTCTGTTCCCGTCCTTGGTTCCTTGAACATCTTTATCCATTCTCACCAAGCAAGGTGGAGATAGACGTGCCTGGAGGAGACTGTCATAGACGGTCATACAGGCACTACATAGATGAGGGGCCCCTCTTTCCATCCATGTTGCCAGGGCTTAAGATGGAAAGAACCTTGCTAAGTCTGGGGTATGACTCCTGAATGGAAGAAGACAATGATTCAAGAGGCCAAGGAAGGATTGTTTATTCTCTTGACTGGAAACAAATTATCTTCCTCCCTCCTGATGCCCAGTGATCCTTAGGAGGCAACTTTTCTATTTTTAAAATACATGCAGTTAATGCCTGGGAGGCAGAAGAAGCTACACGGGGGCCAGTGAAAGTCGTGTGGCCTTGCAAGCCTTCTTTGTAGGCCACTGGCCACTTCTATAGAGCATCTGCCCTTTGAAATAGGCTGAGAAGCAGGAAGCCCGGGTTTCTGACCAGCTCACTAATTTGTAATGGCTATCCTGGAAGTGCCTGGGACCCTGGGGCTTAGGAAAGGAGTTGCTAATCTTTGGGAGGAGAGAGAGAAGGAGATGAGAGGGGAGAATAGAAAGGAAGGTGGAAGAAAAGGAAAGTGGGGGATGAGCAAGGGAAAGAGAAAGAAATAAGGGAAGGATGACGAGGAATGAAGGAAAGAGGGAAAGAAAAAAGAAAGGAGAAGCAGACAGAGGGAGAGAGAAGAGAGAAATAAGAGCAGAACATTTGTACACTTCTCACTTCTGGCTTCATATGCCAGCATGTTAGCTGGCCTCTGACTTGCGTAGCTAAAAAAGTGTTTGAGCATCTCTGATCCTTCTTCTCTATCTCCCAAGTGCTGGCATTACAGGTGAGTGCTTCCATGCCCAGTCTCCTGCATTGGTTGGGCATGCAAGCTAGATCACTCTACAACTACCCTATATGCCATTTACTTGTTGATAGAAGTTTAGATTATTACTGCATTTGAACTATTATGAACAAAACTGTCATGAAAATTTACATACAGGTTTTTGTGTGCCTGGAAGGTTTCATTTCTTCTGGACAGATAATTTGATCAGGTCTATATTAGAATGCCAGTTTTTTGTTTCTGTACCAACCTGCCTGTCATCGGGTTCTGCTTTCCTTCTTTGAAGGGACTAGAGATTATTGCTTCCTTTTTTGTTGTTGTTGTTTTGACAAAATACCTGACAAATGTAACTTAAGAAAGGATGGGTTTATTTTGGCGTACGTTTTGGCTGTACATTCCACATGGTAGGGAAGGCATGGAGGAAGCAGTGTGAGGCAGTTGGTCACATTACACCCAAAGTTACAAAGCAGAGAGTGCTAGATGTGGCACCCAGCTCACTGTTTCCTTTTCATTAATTCTGGGACCACTGCCTAGGGAATGGTGCTGCTTACAGTTAGGGTAGGTTTTCCCATTTCAGTTAACCCAATCTAGAAACTCCCTCAAACATAACCTGAGTTTTATCTCCTGGGTGATCTTGGCTCTTGTCAAGTTAACAGCCAATATTAACCATTCCAGGTAGTGATGGATTGCTGGACAATGCCACCTGTGCTAGTCCAAGGAGACAGAGTCTCTTATTCTAATTGTCTCCTAATCTGTTGAACACTCTCAACAAGCACTTTGGTGTGAGAAGAAAGAACACAGGCACTGGAGACAGCTTTCCATCCTTCTTTGTCATATGCCACATGACCTTGGACAAGTTATTTAATTCCTTTGTACCTCAGTTTCCTCACCTGTCAAATGTGGAAACCTCCCTTGTGGGATGGCAAAATCAAGCAGATGGGTGGATAGAAACAGACAGATCAACGTGGTCCATCCTGAATACTCTGCTATTGAAGGACTTGACATGGACAATGGGCTCTGAAACACATGTGCCAGATTTCTTAGCATCTCCTGAGGGACTGCCAGCTGCTCTTCTTCCTGGAATCCTGGCTGGCACCTGCCCTCTCACTGTGCTAAGTGGACAGTTCTTCCCCCCATCTCCACTTTTTCTCAAGCCTGGAGACTAGCTTAAGCTGCTTAAGCTGAAATTTTGTTTCTACGAAGCACATGTGATCCTCCTGCCTCAGCATCCCAGGAATTACAGGAGCTTCCACTTTCTAGTGTGGTCCAGTTATATCTCTCAGATACACGAGATGTCCCATTGCACTCTGAGATTCTTATGCCCTTCAGCTTCCACAGAGCTTGAGGCCCTGTGTTGATTGGAGACTTAGCAAAGGGACCTTGGGCCCAGGAATACGGGTCCTATAGCTCTGCACAAGACATGACTGTCAGGGCAGTGTACACTGTAGCCACAATTGAGGAATCTCATCTTGAGCCTGCCACTTCTGCAAGCTAAACGTCCCTGGGAGCAGCTCTCTTACTACAGTGGGAATCTGAAGCCCCTTGAGTGAATATCGGAGACAAGGATGTGGCCCTACAGCCCTTAATGCTGAGACAGAAACCCTTTCTGGGCCTGACCTTTTCCTCTCTCCAAGAGAAAGAACCAGAGAAATCTAACAGCAGGACTGATCTCTGAGAGCCTCCTGAGGGAAGCGTCTGTGTAGACATTGCTCATGGAATCAGGTGGTGGTGAGACTGGCTTTGTTGTGTTTAGTTTGGTTTGTTTGAAACAAGGTTTCTCTGTCACAGGCTGGCCTGGAATTCACTGTGTAGCCCAGGCTGACCTCAAAAATCACAATTCTGCATCAGCCTGCTTAGCTCTGGGACTATAAACATGCAACATCATACTTGGTTTATAATCGGCTTCCCTTTTAATTTAACTTTTGGGAATTCCATATATGAATACTGTGTGTACATTATTTCCTTCTTTCCCCTCCAACTCTTCCCATATCCCATTCATTACCTCTCAAATTCATGTGCTCTTCTTTAATTGTTATTTTTATAATAACACACACACAGTGATGATATTTTACTCTTTTGGCCTTTTGAGGGGCCCACCACCCAGCTCCCAAATAAATCACATATGGAGCCTTATTCTTAGTTATGAATGCCTGGCCTTAGCTTGGCTTATTTCTTGCCAGCTTTTCTTAACTTAAATTATCCTATCTATCTTTGGCCTCAGGGCTTTTATCTTCTCTATTCCTGTATACCTTTTCTTTCCTTCTTACTCCGTGTCTGGCCATGTAACTGGGTGGCTGGTCCCTGAAGTCCTCATCCTTCCTCTCTCATTCCCAGAACCTTTTTTTTTTTTTTTTTTAATCCTAGAGTGTTCCTCATGTTTACCCTCTTTGCCTGCCAGCCACGCCTGTTCCTCTCTCCTGCCTCACTGCTGGCCATTCATTTCTTCATTAGCCCATCGGGTATTTTAGACAGGCACAGTAACACAGCTTCACAGAGTTAAACAAATGCAACGTAAGCAAAAGTCACACACCTGAAATAATATTTCCAAATGTACACAGACCCCTACTGAGGCCATTTAGTGTTGCTCTGATGTACATATTTCAGACTGACATTAGGGACTGGGTAACCTATCAGGGCCCTAGTCCCTGGAGAAGACTGACTCCCCCTCTTTCAGCAGGGGGAGTTGCCTATAGTTCTTCATCTAGGGATGGGGCCTTGTGAGATTTCCTCCATCCATATTGGGATGTCATTTGGTGTTGTCTTTATACAGGTCTTGTTTATGAGACCATATTGTTGAGATTTCAGGAGCTCCCTTGTCATGTCTAGAAGGCAGGGTCCAGCAGCAAATGAGAGGACGACCTTTGAGACTTGGCTTTCTCCTTCCACTGTGAGTTCTGGACATTTAATTCAGCTTGTCAGGCTTTTGTAGGGAGTTCTTAATACTGTCTGAACATCCTGGATATTTTGTAATTTTTTAAAATTAAAATATAATTATATTGCTAAACAGTGGTGACTCACACCTTTAATCTCAGCACTCGGGATGCAGAAGCAGGCAGATTTCTGTGAGTTAAAGGCCAGCCTGGTCTACAAAGTGCATTCCAGGACAGCCAGAGAAACTCTGTCTCAATATATATATATGTTCTCCCCTTTTCTCTCCTTCCTATAATCAGCTTTTAAAAAAATATTTATTTTTCTCTGTATATGAGTGCTTTGCCTGTATATATGTTTGTGTACCACAGGTATGCCTATTGACCGTGAAGGTTAGAAGAGGGTGTTGGATCCCCTGGAACTGGAGTCACAGACAGTTGTGAGCTGCCATGTGGGTGATGAGAACCAAATCTAAGTGCTATACAAAAGCAGCTTTTAACTGCTGAGCCATCTCTCTAGAATTAGCAAACTGTCTATACTAGCTCCTGGGTGCTGGGACTGATAAGGACTAAAGGAACACAGTGAGGCTGATGGCTTCTCAATGCTTCTCTACTGACTCAACCCTCTTTAAGACTGTGAGCTTTGGGCCTTGCAGTAGCTCAGTGATAGAGTGCTTGCCTAGCATGCACAAGGTCTTGGGTTCAGTCCCCAGCACCACCACAACAAAGTTAATGAAGAAAGTAAAACCCTTTATTGGGGCATGGTGATACATGCCAGTAACCCTAGCCCTCCTCCTCAGGAGGCTGAGACCAGAGGAATATCTTAAGTTGGATCCAGTCAATGAGGGCTGTGTCATAAGACCTTGTGCGCCTGAAGCTTTTCTCTGGAAGAAGCCCCAGATGGAACATTCTAGCCAGAACAGAGCCAAGTTTGAAGAGGTTATTTCAGGGACCAAGAGGAGCAAGCAGGAGGAAACATGGAACTGGAGGTGAAGATGTGTCACCCTTAGCTTGGGATTGGTGGACTGAAGGCCTGTGCATGCGTGACTATTGTCCTGGGGCTGCCTTGGGTGCCAGTGGCTGCACTGTCAGGACTGGCCTTCTGCACAAATCAGTTGAGACTGGTTGTCCTTCCATGAAGGGGATCAAGTTCCCCACTGTTTGTTTGGCTAATTGCTTCCTTGCTTGTGTTGCTAGACCCAACTGTACTGAAACCTGTGGGTTTTCCTGTTCTCCTCTGCTTGTCCTGCAAGGTTAGCTTCTGTTCAGCAGGGGTCTCTGACAGTATATTTTTTTTCAGGTTGCTTGGTGAGGTCAGGCTATCTGTTACAGTTAGACAACTATTTTACAATCTGTTTCCAAATAGACACTCTTGGGACCTTCAAAAGCCAAACTGCAGGGAGCCAGGGGAGTCATTGGTGTTGCTTTAGATCAGAAGACAATTCCAGGCCACAGACACCCTGATGGGTCACTGGCTGCAGGCTCCAGTGTTGGTAAACATGGTGTTTGGATGTGTGAGTGTCAGCCTAACTAGAGCACATGCTGAGGATCTGAACTGACGTCTGGGGCTGCTGCGTGTTGTAGAGGAAATATTTGAATGATTGTCCATCTGTGAGAGGTGAAAAGGAAGCAGGAAAAGCATGGGGTGTGGTCCTTCATCTCCATGTTCAGGGATAATGCAAACAACATGGAATCATGTGGACTGGGGGAGGAGATGCTGACACTTGCTAAACTCTTTCATCTGAGGGAACAAAGTGGAGAACAATGTACTCCTAGTTGTGTCATTAGCACACCATCCTAGAAGCAAGGTGCTATGAGAGTATGAGCTGTGGCTCCATGCTGCTATGTGGGGGTCCTGGTTTCTCCCCTCTGTGCCTCAGTTCCCTCTATAAAGTAGGAAGGAGGCAGTACTGTGGCATAGACTAGCTAAGAAGGTTAAATGGCTTCGTATCTACACGTTGCTTTGAGTAGTACCTGGTGTTTGGAGACATATATACATGCTTTGTTAAAGAGCCCTGGGAGGTAACATAAGTGGTGTGAAGGCTCCTGAATCAGACAGTTATGGAGTAGGATCTGAACTACCATCCTATGGGTCTGTAGCCAGCTTTCCCACACTTAGTACTAGTGGCAGTTTGAGCCAGACAACTCCCTCATACAGACTGTTGTCACTTGCATTCTGCAATGTAGAGTGGCGTGGCTGCCTTCTGCTCACTGGATGCCCATGGCAACCCACTGTCCCTAGTAGTGACAACCACGGATGCTTCCACACATTGCCAAATGTCTCTTGGGCAGTGGAGTTGCTCCTATTTGAGAGCCACTGGATAGAAAGCTTGATGCTGCTGAGGATTTGCCAGCTCTTTCTCCATCCAGGTTTAAGAACCAGAGGATCAGGATGTCTTTGGGAGATAGTGTCATTATATATGACAGGAAAGCTTCAGATGTGAGATCTGAAAATTGTGCCTGCCTAAACAAGACCTACACAATGCCAACACTAGTTGATGTGCCAATGTGGAAATCTCACAAGGCCCCACCCTTAGATGAAGAGCTATAGGCAATTATTGGTTGCTGAGAGAGGGCAATCAGTCTTCTCCAGGGACGAGCCCACCAATAACTCATCCAATCACAAGTGGTCAGCCCTAAACATGTACACATATGAGCAATACCAAAAGGAATCAGCAGGCTGTGTTTTTCTAAGTGTATACAAATATATGTAACAATAGTTAAAGAATCGATCATGAATTTTGGAGGGAGTAGGGAAGTCACAGGAGGAGTTGGGCACAGAGAGAGGAAGTTATTGTACATACGGTGCTCACATAGGAAATTCTCAAAAAATAAAAAAATCCAAAATGAAACAGAACAAAACCTCTAACAAGCCTCGTTCCTCCTAGTCATCACCTTTGCCCTCATAGATGAACTCAGGGCACAGCATATCTGCCAACTGTTTGACCTCTTTCCTTCTCTTCCTCTCAGCTGGGAAGACACCCGGGTAAATTGCTAACTATATTTTCAACAGACCATGAGGTGGGTCAGGGCGGCATAGTTTGGTCTTTACACAGTGGTCAGCCTTCCCTTGAAAGTATAGCTGAAGTGCCCTAAGTGTTAAAATTGGAAGAGCTATGTGTTTTCAAGTATTTATCTGTGGAAAACTTTGCAAAGCCTATCAATAATTATGTTAGCAAAGCTGTTCTGTTCTTCTACTATGGGAAGTATAGCCAATAAAAAATGGATTAAAGCTAAAAAAAAAAAGGGAAGTATAGCTGATTGGCTTAAGTACATTTAGACTATGAAGGACCCCAAAGCAGAGGTGTCGGCCACCAGAGGTCAGCTGATCTTGACATTTATCAGTATCTCGTCTCAAGGATGCTGTCCTCTGCTTATTCACAGTTGTATGTGCCCAGGTCCTTTTCTCCACTCCCTATCCTTCCTTTGCTCTTCTTCCAGCCTCAGAGTTTCAACGTGGGATAGCAATGAACTGTGGTTCAGAACATCATCATCATGGCACATCTGGGGTGTGTCCTTGGTACCCCCTGCTGGTTCTGTATCAGCCCTGTCTGTAAAGAGTTTATCGGCCACTATTGGTGTCTCTACACTAGATTCCTGGAGAAGTCAGAGCCATGGCTATGTGCCACTCTCAGCAGGTGTGTGCACAGCAGACACACTATTTTTTTTAAAGACAAAGCTCTAGTGTTTGCACCCATGTAAAAAGAGGTAAACTGAGTTTTACTCTAAATCCTGATTTCTGTGGGTCAGTGTTTGGTTTTATGTCAGTATTCACATTGTCCAAAATACTTAGCTCTGGTGTAGGTCTTGGGACTCCCTTATTTTCTTGACATTACTCCACTCCCATCCACCTAGCCTAAGATGTATCTGCTTCCCTGTTGAACTGTTGATATGCCCCCAGGAATCAGATCTCTCTCTCCCACTGATGGGACCAGGCATACCTGCCATTTCCCTTTGAATCTCTCACAGACACATCCTTCCATGATACACTGAAATCTGTATCTTTTCATGACCACCGAGATCAGGACAGGATGGCATGACTTCCTAGAGTATGATACATCATAGCTAGCTCATCAGCTGAAGCAATTAACCCCTGCTTTGTATGGAATGTCACCTCTTGCCATCCAGCCCAGCAGACAGTGAGCAGCCAAGTGTCTTTTGGGGCAGAGGGAAAGCTGAGGACCATCAACCGCTACAGAATGCTATGTACAAAAATTTACTTCCTTAACTAAAGGGAACCCCACTTGCTCAACTGATGCTTGCTGAGTGCCTGCTAGGCACTGCATTGGGGACACATTGATGGCAGCCAGTAGAAGGGCTTGGCCCTGTGGCCTCAGGGAGACTTGACTCCTATAGCTTGGCTCTTGGCATGGTAAGAGAGGTGCTCACTCTTCCTGTTCCATATCACCACCAGCTGGGATGCACATGTAAATGGAGATGGGTTTTGTGTTTTGACAAGGTTTAATTAAAACTACATTCTCCCTGTATATAGGCAAACTCTCTTCTGTCAACAGAAGAACTAGGATCTGGTGTTGGGAGATCTGACTGGTGTTGGGCTCTCAGCTTGAGGCCAGCTTGCGTTGTTTCCCATGCTCCCATTGTGTTCCTAGCTGGGGGTACAATGTTCATTTGAGCGTGGAGTTAAGGGGAAGGGCAGAGACACCAATCAAGCTTCCTTGAAAAGGACCAGGATGCTGAACGAGAAGTGCTTCTGTGTGGAGGAAGGTGGGAGCCTTTACAGTTCTTGGGCCTCTGGAGACAGACATGAATGTGTCAACTCACCTCATTAGCTGCCCTTCTCTTTTCAGGGCCCCATGTGGTAAGGCCTCCCAAGTAGGCTAGTCATTTGGACTCTCCCTTTTACAGCATTGCCAGTCCACTATGAGCTGAGGGCTGGGATGGAAACCTGAGTGGGCATTAACAAATTGCAAGTATTTAAGAAATTTTGCCCAGAGACCTGAGTGAGGTGACTCCATGTTTCTCGGCCTTCTGTACACCTTGTGGAGAACTGTTCTGTCATTGTCTGGTCAGTCTGTGTGCTGCTCACACTTGGAGTGAGGACTCTGAAAACAGCAGTGTGGGCTAGAGCCCCGGTATTAACCAATGGGGAGGCTACTTCTCTGGATCTTGGGCTCCCCACTTCTAAGATGGACCCAGGATTAAATGAGAACTTATGTAAAAAGACCGTGTATCTCTCCAAAACTAGTTGTCATTTGGCCCTAGGAATTGGGTCCTTCCTGCCTTGGTGTCCCCCATTGTAGGCCCACACATCTCTACTTTTGCTCTTGATCATTTTTCTGGAAGTGCCTTGGGGACACAGGCTATGTTTGGACACAGTCCTGAACCATTGCCGCTAATGTGTGCAGCTGCCCAGCCATCCTCCCCCGCCCCCTTTCTGCTATCACAGTGTTTTTCCTGTCCCAGGCTCAGTTACAAAGCACTCACTGTAGATGACTTCATCCATACAGCAACCCAAAGGTGGATGCTACTGTCGATATCTCTGCATACAATGAGACTAAGGCACAGAGAGATGGAATCACAAGCCCAAAGGTATGCTACTAACATTTGACAGAAGCAGGATTTGAACCCATTTTACTCCAGAATTTGACTGTTATCCATTAAGTAAGCTATCTCTTAATAGGTGTTCACTGGGTTGTGAGTGGGTGGTGCAATGTTATTATGGCAGAATTATTGCCAGCAACTAACTCTGGGCAAGCCATTTACAGTTTCCAGGTCTGTTTCTTGTTATAGGAGCTGGGATAGAGCTCTTTTTTGTTGTTGTTGTTTGTTTTCCAATCACTTTTTTGTAATGAGCTCACACAAATATAACACAGCTAGATTATGGTAGCCACCCAAACAAACACCCAGCCCCAATCTCTATGCATCTTAGTGAACTTCTGTATAGTTAGAAAGGCCATCCTAAACCCATGAAGCTTCATCTAAGATTTTACACATTCATTATCAACTACACTTTTATGGACTTATCCACCACCAACAAAGAAAAGAAAACTATGACAGAGTTGAAACTAGAAAAATAATTAGATATATATCCTCTTTCATGACTTGTGTCAGTTTGTCTGCATTGGGTCCTAGGTTTGGGGAACCACTGTGCCTCTGGAAGAAGAGTCTCTGAAGAGAACAATGCTCTTATTCTCTCCAGGGGCTCCCAATACCTCCATCTTCACACACACACACATACTATCATGGGTCCTTCACTCTATCAGATGAGCTTAATCAGGAATACATTGACCTTTTGGCCTTGGCAGTCCAAGAAAGAGGTGGAGGCCAAGTTGTCCTTTAGTTTTGTAATACAGGAGTCTAAGTGCAGACTTTAGTTTCTGAGCCAGGTCAGCAGGGGAGTTGAAACAAGGCATCCTTTCAGTTCCAGCAGCAATGGTACTGCCTTCCTGACTTCATGTACATCTGGGGTGGCAAGAGCTGACTGGGGAGGGGCCCCACAGCATGAGGGTGGGGATGGGGGTTGGGATGGGAGTTGGGATGGGGGCGGGGCATGGCTGCTGTTGTTGCTGGCACCTCTTCCACTCTTGCCTTTTGATAGTCTAAGCATGCAAATCTGTAACAGCAAGTACTTGGGACACAATGTGTACTTTACAGTGAGTGAGTCTTCTAGAGCAACCAGCCTTGATCCTGGAGCCAGGATCTTTCACTCCTTCTTGACTTCTAGAGTGTGATGGAACCATTTTCTTGGCTCATGTGTCTGATAGCTCCCCTATTCACTTCAAGAGCTCCCCCCAGCCCAGTGGTGTCTATTTTCTGCCTAACCCCCTTCACTTTTGTGGCAGTCCACTCTCTGAGGGCTTTCTTTCTTCTTAGTTCTCCTCTCCTCACATGCTGGCCTGAAAACACCCCCTGCTGGAAAAGAAAGGCTTCTCCATCTCTCTGGAGTGAATATTGATCTCAGCTTAAGCTGAACAGCAAAGCTGGGGGTGAGGAAGCATTTATAGCTATATTGCTCATTTCAGAAATTATTAACCTTATGTGACTACAGAGCATTTAAGAGGTGGCTAGGGCAATGGAGGGAGTGGGCTTTTCATTTATGGCATTTTAATTTAAAGTGAAATACCCACATGTGACTAAATAGTGGCTACTTTTTGTGCAGTGTGACCCTTAGGAGAATCAAGTTGAGTTGTGATATATGAGTTGTGATTATTTATTTACCCTGAATCAGTTTGGATGCTTGACTCTAATAGTCAGCTTGTCAGGCTGCACACCTTCAGAAAGCCTCTTTCCTGGTTTCCTAGGTGAGGTAGAAGCCCTGCGTGTTGGTTGTAGGGGTGTGAATGTCATCTTTCTCCTGTAGCACATTGTGCTATAGACCAGGCTACTCAAAGGGTGACAGGGTTCTAATATGTGATGCTCAGGGGATCCCAAAGTCAGAAGAGCCTCTCCCTGACCAGTTCATAATTGCTTTTTCCCTGGCCAGAGAAGTAATCTCTCTAGGGATGGGCTGATATCTTTGTAGGACCGTGATAGACTTCTTAAAGAAAAAGAATATAAAATTCCAAATATGACATAAGCACTCTAGTAAACAGTTTTAGGTTGTTTCTGTATAGACTATAGGGGCAATCACATCCTGTCTCCGTTTTAAAACCTGACATGTTTCAAACTCTGCAAAATCCAGAAAAACAACCACATATTATTAATTGCTTGCTGCTCTAACCTCTGTAATATTTCTTTCCTTATATCTTTTGGCTGAATGCTCTTTGATCACCCCTTCATATAATAATGATTTTGTGATTTTTGTTTCTAAAGGGAGACTGAAAAGATAATTTAGTTTTTCTCCCAGCATGGTTGACAAGATTTGTGCTTTATGATTGATAGCTACCATGCATACGGGATGACTCCAGGCAACAGACACCCACTTTTTACTTTACCGCTGTAGGTTAGAGTCCTACAGTATAGGGGTTTTGATAACAATCTACTCTGCATAATTCCCACCAAAGAGGGAGGAAACTACCTGGTGGGTTTAGAACTGTCTACAATATTTTGTCATCTATAGTCTCAGCAAGAGACTTCTCCCTTAGGGTAGGCACCGGCCTTCTCTTCCTTCACTCCCACGTGCCTTCCTGGAGCAGCTTGTACACAGAGTAGCTTCCACTCAGCTTCTGCACTTGCTCTTCCCTGCTGCTTTCAAGCTCCAGGGCCAAGTGCTCTGCAATGGAGCCTGCGGACCGCTGAGCTGGTAGAAGCCATGGGAACACATATGAGGACAGCCAGCAATAACCTGACTTTGCATGAGAACTGTGGCTGGTCCTGATAGTTCCAGCTATTCAGGGGGTTGATGCAGGATTGTAGAAAGTTCAAAGCCAGCCTAGGGATTACAGGATGAGTTCAAGTCCAGTCTGAGAAATTTAGTCAGACCGTGTCTCAAAATAAATAAAAGGAGGGCTGGAGCACTAAAATATAGAGCACTTTCCTGCATTCGTGAGACTCTAGATTTAATCCCAGGACAATAAATAAAAGAAATCATTAGCTATGAACCATGCACACAAATCCCACTACATGGAAACCCAATTTACCCCTAAATCAACCTTCCTTTAATTGGATCATCAAACTTCTATAGCTGCTGTAATCCTCCAAAATGAACTTGAGGATCTTGGGGGAAGAGGTGGCAAAGGGTGGAAGCAGGTATACGGCACCCATTGCAGTTTAAATATCTCATCACTGAGAATGCAGAAGACTGCACAGTTCTAGAAATACATGGTCAGGACCTGGACAGGGACCCAGCCAGGCAAGCAGTGGCTCTCAACCCTCCTAATGCTGTGACCCTTTAATACAGTTTCTCATGTTGTGGTGACCCCCAACCATAAAATTATTTCATTGCTACCTTATAACTGTAATTTTTCTACTGTTATGTATCTTACTATAAATATCTGATATGCAGGGTATCTCCTATGCAACCCCCAAAGGGGTCATGACCCTCAGGTTTAGAACCACTACCTCAGAGTGTTCTTCGATAGTATCACCGTGAGTCTGAAGCCCCTGCTTTCTACTCTGAGCCCCAGGCCCCTCAGTCTTCAGAATATGAATAAGGCCCAGTTCACATGCCATCTCTCCAGCCCAAGAGTGGGGAAATGGAATCTCATTTGGTTGTCATCTCTTGGAGCCCTGCTCTTCAGAAGGGAAATGGAGAGGAAGTGAATGGGGAGAGAGGTGAGATGAGGGTAGCTGGGAGGTGTGGAAGGAGGGGAGACTGTGGCTAAGAATGTATTGTATGAGAGAGAGAAGAATCTATTTTCAAGAGGGTGGGGAGCTGGGAATGAGAATCAGCTCTTAGGACCGAGCACAACCAAGTGAGTTTCTCAGTGGGCAGAGCTCAGTCATCAGCCCCCCCCCCTTGCCTCCCCCAGCTTTGAGTTTCTACATGGTGTATGTGGGGACATTGTGGCTGTGTCATGTGTTTTGGAGAGGATCCTTTAGCACATGACACTGGAGCATGGTTCCCTGTTGCTTCCAATCCTATTAGAATAAGGGGCTGCCGAGAAGGTGAGTTCCTGATGCCCTGGGAATTAATGTCACAGCTGAGTCTGTCCCCTCACCATTGAACACCACAACCAGATTTCGGTGCCCAGGGTCTGATAATTAATGTGTGAGAGACAGAAAAAACACAGGTCTTCAGCTCTTGGGCATCCTGGTTCTCTCAGCATCAGCCACTGGTGGTCATCCATCTCATGATGGTCAACAATGGTCCTGGAACCTCCCATGAGGATGCACTGGGGGGAAGCTGCATGGCCTCCCAGGCAGCAAAGCTACACAAGTGGCACCCGACAGAGCAGAAGCAGGCCTCTAACTCCAGACAGGTCCAACGCCATTTTCAAAACACCTAGGAGAAATTCCTTCAAAATGCACAAATCGTTGCTTTGTTCATGGCAAGGTGATTCACTGCTCATAAAGTTTCTTTCCTTTGTTCTTTCAAGTTGGGAGTTTATTGAGAAAGGATTTTTAAAAAATTAACATACAAAGTCATGGGTTTCATTATGAAATTTCCACATAAAGTTTTTGATTTTTTGCCTCTTCTTCTGCCAGGACCACCTTTACTTTCAAGTTTCATGTACTCTATAGACCTCTTTTTTCTTCTTCTCTATCCTTAAGATCTCTTTTCCTCTTCCCACGATCCCCTTTCTAGTTTCATGACCTATGATCCCTAAATATATGCACATATATAAAGTTAAAATCCAGGATCCACATATGAGAGAAAACATGTGGAATTTGTCTTTTTCTGAGACTGGTTAGCTCACTTAAAATTATAGTTTCTAGTTCTATCCATTTTTCTGGAAGTGCTGTGATTTCAGTTTTTCTTTATGGATGAATACAACTCCATTTTGTGTATGTGCCGTATTTTATTGACCCAGGATTTCTAGCGTAAGTAAGCATGGTTGTAATTTGGGGATGGGGAGGAAATGATGTTCATTAGGAGAGATTTGGGAGACAACAGGGAGGTTGTACATTAGCTGAACCAAAAGTCACATGGGGACTTCATAGCCAACAGATTCCCTGGCCTCAGCATTTCCTTTAAATTTTTCAGGCTGTGGCTCTGTGGCCTGGAATCCTTGTGTCTGCAATCGTCACAGGAATTGCCCTTCAGGGAATCTGGCCTGGAAATTTAGCCATTGCTCAGAGTTGCTTTAACAGAATGTCAAGAGAGAGCTAGCTCAGAGCCAGGCAGAGCTGAGTGTCCAGAGGTCCAGATGAGAGTCTGACAGGACTGTGTCTCCAAGTGAGGTGTCAGGTGTCAGGGCTGGGATCAGGGCAGGCAGGGAGAAGGGGGTGGGAAATGGATCCCAATGCTCTCAGCATGCTGAGACAGTGATTGGTCCAGGTGTGTGCCCTTCAGACTGCCTCTGGCAGTTGTGGGAAAGCAGGCTTGGGGCTGAGGAGCCCCTGAGAGTGGCTCAGACTCTGCTTTGTGATTGTGTGATGTCCATAATTCCACCACTCTACTCGACCTTCAAGAGACTCAAGAGACACGGTTTGTGTTGACAGGAGCAGCTCAGAGCCCAAGCTTCTTGCTCTCCTGCTGGGAGGGAGAGCAGCATGGGGGACCTCAGGTCTCAGCCAGCATGATGGATGGCTCACCATGCTGGCTGCTGGCTCAGAGCTCCATCATTTCAAGGCATTTTTCCCAGAAGATGTGGACTGACTGGCAGCCTTCCCCCTCCTCCACCAAGCACCTCCCAACCAGTCAGTCTCCATGAGTGCTCAGAGCTCCACATCTGAACACTACCCCTGCTTTTGTGTGACATGGAGGTACCCCCAACACAGAAATCTCTCTCTCCTAGGACTTTGGTGTCATCTCCTGAACAGCCAGCTGGCCTCCTCCTTCTGGCCAGCCCCCAATTTGCATCTGAAATTTCCAGCCAGCAAATTCAGCTCTGCCTTGCTTTGGTGTTTCTACAAACTTATTCTTAATCCTGCTCACAACACAAGAAACCAGATCTGCAGTACGGCAAAGCAAATCCTGTTTCAATTACTGAACTCCAAGGTCAAGTCTTTAGTGAGAGGCTTTCCTGGTGGAGGACCATGGTTTTTCATTATTTCCTGTCATCCATTCATCAGATTCATCTTTGAGACAGGTCTCACTATGTAACCAATGCTTATCTAGAACTTGCTATCTTCCTGCCTTAGCCTTCCAAGTGCTGGGATTATAGGCATGGGCACACTTCAGGGGAATGACTGTCTTTCTGAGTGCTTATTAGGCCTCCATGGCAGACTCCCAGAACTCTGTATATCCAGTCTACTGTGGGCATTCCGATGGCCAGGCAAAGAGTGGTCTCACCCCTTCTGCCTTTCCTAGCATAACTAGTAATTGTGCAGTGATGGCTTTTTCTTGCCAGGTCTGGTCCTTTCTGCGACCCTTCACTTAACAGTGCTTCTCTGGGGCTCTGTGCAGGGCTGGAACTCATAAACCCCCACCCCTTGCAGGCTGGGCTTGTAGCCTGCCATCTTTCTTTATTTTTCAGCTTAAACAGGAAGAAAAAGGAAGCACCCTGCCACAGAGAAGCAGTCTGCTGGTTCCTTTCTCTCTGTGCTGGGTGCAGCTGTTTCTCAGGGAGAACAGGTTTGCCTGGTGGAGTGTTTATTTGATTTCTTTGGCTGATCATGGGGACACACCTGCCACTTCGCCACTTCCTGAAAATCAAGCAGTTTCTTCAAAAAGGGACAGTTACCTTAAAATACACTGTATGGTTTGAAGGTGAAGTGGGGTTTCTTGGATATTTGTGACTTAACATGCCTGTAAAAACCTTAAGCCACAAAATAAAAATACACTGATTGCCCTTTGCTTGAGATTTGGAGTCTGGTCATTTTAGTTTTGATGCTAGATTTTACTATATTCTCAGTTTTTGATTTATTCTTTGAAATTTTCATGCATGTATACTTTCTCAGGTTTTTTATTTTTCATTTGATCCTTGTCTTTTTTTCTTATCAACTTCCTTTATGCTGTGCACACACCAAGGACAGTCGTTGGCGCAGTTAACACCAGTGAAAGTTTTTATTGGCCCAAATTTCAGCTGAAGTTTTATACAAAAAGGCAAATAATAAAATTGATTTTCTTAGATACTAAATTTTATTTGCTTTTTACGTCTATTATTTTTTGCACCTATATAAGTGTGTGTATGGTATTTATGGACATGTGCATGTGTGGGGGCTCCTGCAAGTGTGTGCGTGTGCGGTGTGTGTGTGTGTG